>NC_064858.1:77865758-78165758 GCF_024139225.1 Suncus etruscus
CATATTCGTTGATTAATAACTTATCACCTTTGCTTTGGTACTTTTCTTAGAAATCTTTCTTTTTTAGATTTTTCTTATGCTGGTTTGCAAAATTTTGTTTACAGTACTATAAAAAGGCTCACAGTTCTTCAAATGTATTCTACCAAACCATGCCTACCACCAAAGTGCTAGTAACCCATAACCACAGTCTTGGGACCTCTTTTACCCTTTATTCCTTTTCTCCCTTTTGGTAGCCTCAGTTCTGTAAGGCTATCGTTTTAGATAGATTCTTATCAATTTCTTTGCTTTGCTCCTTTATATTTCACTTACTACAATCTTTTTCAGTTCTGTTCTTATTGTCAACTAGGCATAAATTCATTTTTATAGCTGTGAAACATTCTATTGTACATTTTATAAACTACATCTTTCTTTTTTGTTTTTCTTTTTTTTCTTTTGGTTTTTTTTTGGGTCACACCCGGCAGCGCTCAGGGGTTACTCCTGGCTCTATGCTCAGAAATCACCCTTGGCAGGCATGGGGGACCATATGGAATGCCAGGATTCGAACCACCGTCTTTCTGCATGAAAGGCAAACACCTTACTTCCATGCTATCTCTCTGGTCCCTACATCTTTCTTTTTAAAAATTTGGAAAGAATGTAATGTCAGGAAGTGCTTCAATCACAAGTCAAAAACAACCACCAGGGGCTGGAGAGATAGCATGGAGGTAGGGCATTTGCCTTGCATGCAGAAGGACAGCGGTTTGAATCTTGGCATCCCATACGCTCCCCCGAGCCTGCCAGGAGCGATTTCTGAGCGTAGAGCCAGGAGGAACCCCTGAGCGCAGCCGGGTGTGACCCCCAAAAACAAACAAATAAAAAAACAACCACCAAATTTTAGAGCAATAGTATGATAAGAGAATTGGTACAGAATATACCGACTTAGGAGGGAGATATTGAGATCCAATTGAGTTGTCTGTTCCTTTTTTTACATAAGTTGGATTTCATAGCTTGTCAGAGTAAAGAGAAATTAGGCAAGATAGCCCCAGAGCTTATTTTGGATAACCAAATCAGATTTCAGATTTGGTTGTAAATAGTTTAGTACCATATCCATATTCTTATCTGAATCAATCTTTAGTAGTAACTGGTTAAAAAACTTGGATATCATTGGGCCAATAGATGGGTCTCAATCAACAGAACAAGCCTCATATTCTTAAGTGGGCAAAAGTAAAGTGAGGTACTGGCTATCTTCAGCCCACTCAGCCTAAAAATATCAAATTGAATACTTAACTGCTTTCCTCAGGAATTTTTTTCCCTCTCAGCTGCAGATGTACTCTCCCAGAAAATCCAAACAACCACACCCTGCAGTATTGGAAGGACCACAAAATCATTACAACGGAAGTTCACTGGGCTAACCTGACTGTTAGTGTAAGTCTGGGCTGCCAATACCCTGGCATTTTCTATGTCAAAAGTAAGATAGTCCCTTTAGCAAATGTTGATATTTATAAAATAAAGTTAAAAAAATAACTTACTGCTTTTATTTTTCCTTCAAAGTTCTCTTGTTCATAAAGGGAAAGGAAACTCAGTATATGTATTTTATCAGTGGGACTGATTTTTTGAGTATGTGGAAATGTAAGAAGGACTAGCATATGTAGGACAGGGGAGCAGATCCAGGTTTTGTGGGTCATGAAGAACATTCATGTTTGGAAATCCTCTGTAAGAAGAGCAATATAAATTCTTCCAGAATCTGGTGTTTGCTAGGAATGTTTCTGGTTTCATTTTGCAGTGTCTTAGGATCTTAAGAAGTCATACTACCTGGAAAGAAAAGGCCTTGCAACTGAGAGTTCCATAGTAGGCAGAAGCAAATGAATGCCTGTTATGGTGCTGTGAGTGGTGATATCAACCAAAGAAGATGTGTATTCTCTCATGCTTGTCTTTTATCAACCAGAATGTTTATTTCTCCAGGAATGCCAGGAGATGCATGGAGAATTCCTGGGATCAGCATGTGGTCATCATGGGCCTTATACTCCTGATGTGCTCTTTTGGTCCTGCATTCTCTTCTTCACTACCTTTATACTCTCCAGTACCTTAAAGACATTTAAGACAAGCCGCTATTTCCCAACCAGAGTAGGTAGCATGCACGTAAATTTCTTTTGTGTTAGAATTCTAATATTAGGAGTTTGTTCTTAATCTCCATGATGTTTGCCTCAGAATGCCACATTGACATTGTTTCCTTCTAGTATCTGACTGCTTTATTCATAAATTAGGAATTAGCATTTACTGAAACGTAAATATTGCAAAGTTTTTTAACTTAAAGGTGTCAGAGTTTAAGATCATTGTAGTATTCTCTAAAGGCTACTAAGTTTCATCTCCAGAATGCTGGAGCATGTAGCCTATAATTGATGGAGATGCATACTGAATATAGTAAAAATTGGGATGATCATTTTGGAGAGATGGGAAACAAAAGTCCTATGGTACTATTCTTGAAATAGCTTCTGAAATCACTAGTCACATTAACTGCAGCAGCCAGAATATCATGACTTGGTTTACGTAACAAGTCTTAGCAACCTCTTTCTGATACAGATGGTGTCTGTTTTGTGTCTAGTTTGGACAGGGCAGAAACCAAGTATAGAAAGCCTAGAGAACAATTAGAAACCAAATAAAGACTTTTTTTTTATTACTTTGAAAAATAATCTCAAGTCAGTAAGAAATGTTTGGGTTTTCTTTTTTTTAATTTGTTTTTGTTAGTAAGGTTTCAACTAGGCACATTTCTAAAGCAAGATGTGTAAAATTAGTACAGATTTAGCTGTTTCCGTATTTTCTGTCCATGCACACATTACTTTATTGAACATTCATAGTAACTAGAGGAGTTGTTTCTGGTCTGAATGAATAAGTAACAAGTGGTAGTTATACCTAGTCTGCTCGCTCAGGCCTGGGTTAAGTACTGTGAGGAATGCAAAAGATGTTTAAGACAAATTTTCTTACATGAAGCGGTAAAAAGAAGCACATAAAATAGGTTAATATGAGACAGTAGTAAAGGCTTGCATACCAATCTCGGATTTCAGAGGAGAGAGATACATTGGTCTCTAGGATGTTGACCCAGAAGAATGGCATCATAGTGGGGGCAGCTATATGCTTAAATAACTTATCCAAGATTTAAGGGAAATTTAATAAAACCAAAAATAGGATCTAGAAATTTTTATTTCAGAGGAAAACTAAGTTAAGAAATAGAAAGTTACTAAGGGCCAGAGTGATAGCACAGCAGAAGGGCATTTGTCTTGCACATGGCTGCCCAGAACGGACCTAGCTACGATCCCCAGTGTCCCAGATGGTCCACTGAGCCAGGAGCGATTTCCGAGCGCATAGCCAGGATTAATCACTGAGCATCACTGGGTGTGGCCCAAAAACAAAAACATGAAAGTTACCTGGATTTATTTTGTTTTATTTCTGTCAAAAGTTCAGACTTTTCAGTATAGGCATTTATCATTTGAATGGTATTTCATTCCATTAAAGCTACTATAAAGTATGATTGGGACACTCTTCAGGGAACAAAATGGTGGTACTATAGAGAAAAGGCAAAAAGGAGTACAGGAAATGGAGGTAAAGGGTAATAACATATTTTATGTAGTATGGTCAGAGAAGATTGCACAGAGAAGGTGATATTTGAGTGAATGTAAAAAAAAGTGAGGGAGAATTTGCCTAAGAATTTACATGGAGGAAGGATTTGGGGTAGAAGGATGAGAAAGTACAAACCCTAAGGTGGGAATGCCTCTGGCATATTTGAGGAACAAAGAAATATATGTGACCAGAACAGAATGAGCAAGTAGGAGAAATTGGGAGGTAAGGTTGAAAATGCAGTGATGCCAGTGTTGGGGAGCCAATAGACCTGGAAGGGGTTAAATTTTTTTTAAATTTTAGTTAAATTAAAAAAATATTTTGAGTCATATCTGGCTTACTCCTGGCTCTGCATTCGAGGATCACTCCTGGCAGTGTTCTGGGGATGGGATGCTGGAGATAGATCCTGGGTCTTGCCATGTATTATCTTTCTGGCCCTAGGTTTTTAGCTCAGTGAAATGAGGAGCCATTTTAGGGGTTTTGGTAGAGGAGTGACATAATCCAACTTACGTTTTTCTATGATTAGATAGTGTTAAGAAGGGGAGAAATAAAACTCTGAGGCTGCTGTAGTTACCCAGAGAAGGATGAGAGTGAATTAAATTTAGATAGAGGCAATGGAGTTGGAGAGAAGTGCCTATTCCAAAGCCTTTTCTCAAGGTAAAGCCAACAGGACTTGCATTCAGGTGGATTTGATGCTGAATATGGAGGGGAAGAAGATGATCCTGCTACAAAGGATCTTGGCATAAATGGAGGTTGAATAAACCTGAGTCTAAATGTTTTAAAGGGAGCTCTTTAGAGCTTAAAGTAGATTATATTGGAGATTGTCAGATGATTCTTGCTCCTGTATGAGATGAACACTTTCTGGGCATTAATTTAGGCATATCAGTATATTCCTATTATTTAAATATGCATATATAAATTCAACTACAAAAAATATCCTTTAGAGAATTGTAAAACTTTACAGTACTACATTCTTTTCTATTATATTTGACATTCCAAAACAAATTTTCAATCCTTTCTTATGATAGGTACGCTCCATGGTGAGTGATTTTGCAGTTTTCCTCACCATCTTCACAATGGTGATTATTGATTTTTTGATTGGAGTCCCATCACCAAAGCTTCAAGTTCCCAGTGTATTTAAGGTAAGCAGCAAAATACTTGGTACTCTTATATGGATCTAGAGAATCTCACTGAGTTCATTTCAAAAGCCTTTCCAAGTCCTTATCAAGAGCTATATAGTCTTCTTAATCAGAATATTGTTTTCTTGCCTTAGTTTTCAGAAAAGAGAACTCTTTGAGATTGAGTTCATGTTAGAAAAGAGAACAGAAAACAGGTTGTTTAATGAATGAAAAGTATTATCATTTATTCCACTCAATATTTTTATTTTGCTGTTATTTTATATATATACCTTTCATTGTTAAGATACTTCTACCTAGCAGCAGAGCTACTTAGTGCCTGGCAGTATCGGTCCCTTAATGCCTGAATGTGATTTCTATGGGCACTGTGCTGGAGTCACAGTTATGTTATTCAGGCCAGGTATGTTTAGGGCAGCACTTCCAGCAGTAATGCTATTGTGAACATACAGGTTGTAGGTCTGCATAACTTGGGGCCTCAGATTTTGTGGGGCCTGGGGTAGGACCCCAGTTGCCCAATATTTGTTGAGCATTAGCAGGGAAGTCCCTTGCCCAGTGATTCTGACCATTACATTGTGGTCGTGTTCCAGGTGGCAGTCTTCAGAGGGTGAGTAGAGGAAGGCCCCTGCATTCTGTCCTATAATGTCTGAATTTACCATAGTGAAAACATCTGCTCCAGGTTTGAGAGGTCTGGAGCTGTCCTCTGTTTACATTCCATGCAGATCTGCAAATCTCTTTTCTTTTTTTTTTGCAAGTATTTTTTATTAATATCTTTATTTAAACACCTTGATTACAAATATGATTGTAGTTGTGTTTCAGTCATGTAAAAAGAACACCCCCCTTCACCAGTGCAACATTCCATCACCAATGTTCAAATCTTCCTCCTTCCCACCCAACCCCACTCTGTGCTCTAGATAGGTTTTCTACTTCCCTCATTCATTCACATTGTTATGATAGTTCTCAATGTCACTCATCACTCTTTGTGGTGAGCTTCATGTCGTGAGCTGGACCTTCCAGCCCTCCTCTCTTTTGTCTCTGAGAATTATTGCAAAAATGTCTTTTTTAAAAGATTGATTTTTTTAAGCCAATAGATGAGTGAGACTATTCTGCATCTATCTCTCTCCCTCTGGCTTATTTCATTCAGCGTAATAGATTCCATGTACATCCATATACATCATGACTTCATCTCTCCTGACGGCAGCATAATATTCCATTGTGTATATGTACCACAGTTTCTTTAGCCATTCATCTGTTGAGGGGCATCTTGGTTGTTTCCAGAGTCTGGCTATTGTAAATAGTGCTGCAATAAATATAGGTATGAGGAAAAGATTTTTGTATTGTATTTTTGTGTTCCTGAGGTATATCCCTAGAAGTGGTATAGTTGGATCATATGGAGCTCAATTTCCAGTTTTTGGAAGAATTCCCATATTACTTTCTGTAAAGGTTGGACTAGACAGCATTTCCACCAGCAGTGAATAAGAGTTCCTTTCTCTCCACATCCCCATCAGCACTGCTTGTTCTCATTATTTGTGATGTGCACCAATCTCTGTGGCATGAGATGGTACCTCATGGTTGTTTTGATTTTCATCTCCCTGATGTGGAACATTTTTTCATGTGTCTTTTGGCCATTTGTATTTCTTCTTTGACAAAATATCTGTTCATGTCTTCTCCCCATTTTTGATGGGATTAGATGTTTTTTTCTTATAAAATTCCATCAGTGCCTTGTATATTGTGGATATTAGCCCCTTATCTGATGGGTTTTGGGTGATAGTTTTTCCCTCTCAGTGGGTGGCTCTTGTATCCTGGGCACTATTTCCTTTGAGATACAGAAGCTTCTCACCTTAATATATTCCCATCTGTTTATCTCTGCTTCCTTGTTTGTTTGGAGAGTGCTGTTTTCTCCTTAAAGATGCCTGTAGTCTCAATGTCATGGAGTGCTTTACCTATGTATTGTTCTATATACCTTATGGTTTCAGATATGATATCAAGATCTTTAATCCATTTGGATTTTACCTTCATACAATGGTGTTAGCTGGGGATCTGAGTTCGCTTTTTTGCAAGTGGCTAGCCAGCCTCTTGTTGAAGAGGCTTTCCTTGCTCCACTTCGGATTTCTTGTTCCTTTATCAAAAATTAAGTGACTGTATGTCTGGCCATCTGGACAGCATTCTCTAAGTACTCAAGCCTATTCCACTGATCTGAGGGTCTGTCTTTATTCCAAAACTATGCTGTTTTGATAACTATTGCTTTTTAACACAGTTTGAAGTTGGGGAAAGTAATACCTCCCATATTTCTTTTCCTAAGTATTGTTTTAGCTATTCAGGGATGTTTATTGTTCCAAATGAGTTTCAGAAGTGTTTGATCCACTTCTTTGAAGAATGTCATAGTACCTTTTTTTTTTTTTTTTTTTTGATTTTGGGTCACACTCGGCAGCACTCAAGGGGTTACTTCTGGCTCTATGCTCAGAAATCACTCCTGACAGCCGCAGGGGACCATATGGAATGCTGGGATTTGAACCACCAACCTTCTGCATGAAAGGGAAATGCCATACCTCCATGCTATCTCTTCAGCCCCCATCATGGGTATCTTTAGAGGGATCACATTAAATCTGTATAATGCTTTGGGGAGTATTGCCATTTTAATGATGTTAATTCTGCCAATATGAGCAGGGTATGTGTTTCTATTTCCGCATGTCCTCTCTTATTTCATGGAGCAGGTTTTTATAGTTTTCTTTGTATAGGTCCTTCAGATCTTTAGTCAAATTGACTCCAAGACATTTGAGTTTGTGTGACACTAATGTGAATGGGGTTGTTTTCTTAATGTCCATTTCTTCCCTCATTATTGGTGTATAAAAAGGCCATTGATTTCTGTGTAGCCTGCCACATTGCTATATGAATCTATTGCTTTAGAAGCTTTTTGGTAGAGTCTTTAAGGTTTTCTAAGTATAGGATCATGTCATCTGCAAACAGTGAGAGCTTGATGTCTTCCTTTCCTATCTGGATGCCCTTGATATCTTTTTCTTGCCTAATCGCTATAGCAAGTAATTCCAGAACTATGTTGAATAGGAGTGGTGAGAGAGGACAGTCTTGTCTTGTACCAGAATTTAGAGGAAAGGCTTTTAGCTTTTCTCCATTGAGGATATTTGCCATTGGCTTGTGATAGATGGCCTTACCTATATTGAGAAAGGTTTCTTTCATTCCCATTTTGCTGGACCTTATCAAATGTTTTTTCTACGTCTATTCATATAATCGTATGGTTTTTATTTTTCTTGTTATTGATGTTGTGTATTATGTCAATAGATTTACGAATGTTAAACCATCCTTACATTCCTCAGATGAAACCTACTTGATTGTAGTGAATGATCTTCTTGATGAGGCATTGGATCCTATTTGCCAGGATTTTGTTGACGATCTTTGCATTTGTGTTCATCGGGGATATTGGTCTGTAATTGTCTTTTTTGGCAGCATCTCTGTTTGGTTTTGGTATCTAGGTGATGTTGGCTTCATAAAAGCTGTTTAGAAGTGTTCTTGTTTTTTCAATTTCATGAAAGAGCCTGGCCAGGATTGGTAGTAGTTCCTCTTGAAAGTTTTGAAAGAATTCATTAGTGAATCCATCTGGGCCTAGGCTTTTGGTTTTGGGCAGACATTTGATTACCATTTTAATTTCCTCAATAGTGATGGGGTTGTTTTAATATGCTACAGCCTCCTTACTCAAATGTGGAAGGTTATAAGAGTCCAAGAATTTATCCATTTCTTCCAGGTTCTCATGTTTAGTGGCATAGAGTTTCTCAAAGTAGTCTCTGATTACCCTTGAATCTCTGCAATATCTGTAGTGATCTTCCCCTTTTTGTTTCTAATATGGTTTTCAAGTTTCTCTCTCTCTCTTTGTGAGCTTTGCCAGTGGTCTATCTTATTTTTCCAAAGAACAAACTTCTGCTTTCATTGATCTTTCGGATTGTTTTTTGGGTTTCCACTTCATTGATTTCTGCCCTAAACTTTGTTACTTCCTTCTGTCTCCCTATTTTTGGTTCCTTTAGTTGATTATGTTCTAATTTTACAAGTTGTATTGTTAAGCTATTCAGGTATGTCCCTTCTTTCTTCCTGATGTGTGCTTGCAAAGCTAGAAATTTTTTAACCTGAATCCTGGACCCAAGAAAACACATGTGAAGCCACACGTGGTGGCTAGGGCTTGAATAAAGATGATGCTTCCTGATGCCTGACTGTGAGTGAGTGATTTCACCTGGGCCTGGGACTCGCCGACTGCATGGAGGTTGCAAAGCCACGTGGACTGGAATGGCACGGAAAGAAATCCACCGCCATCCAGCCCCATCCTTAATTATTTCACACAACAGTTGTTCAGTAGTAGACTGTTTAATGTCCAGTTGTTAAAGTTTTTCTTCTGTGTCCTTTGTATTCTCATCTAATTTCAGAGCCTTGTGGTCAGCGGAGGTAGCCTGCAAAATTTCTATTCTCTTGATTTTATGGAGGTATGTTTAATGTGCCAGCATGTGGTCTATCCTGGAGAATGGCCCATGTACATTGGAGCAGAATGTGTATCCAGGTTTCTGGGGATGGAGTGTCCTATATTTATATATTTATATATCTACTAGGCCTCTTTCTTTCATTTCTCTTTTCAGGGTTAGTATATTTTTGTTGGATTTCAGTCTGGTTGACCTATCAAGTGTTGACAGAGTCATGTTGATGTTGTGCTATTATTGATGTCTTCTTTCAAATTTGACAATAATTACATTAGATATTTTGCTGGCCTCTCATTGGGTGCATATATATTTAGTAGCACGATATTTTTTCTGTTGTATATATCTCTTTATTAGTATGACGTGTCCATCTTTGTCCCTTACAACTTTTCTGAGTCTAAAGTTTGTGTTGTCTGATGTTAATATGGCCACCCAGCTTTTTTAAGGATATTGTTTGCTTGGATGATTTTCTTCCACCCTTTGATTTTGAGTCTATGTTCGTTCTGATTACTCAGGTGTGTTTCTTGTAGGCAGCAGAAAGTTGGATTCATCTTTTTGATCCATTAAGCCACTTTGTGTCTTTAATTGGTCTATTTAGTTCATTGACATTGAGGGAGATGATTGTGATGGGATTTAATGTCATCTTTGTGTATAAGTTTGGTGTGTCTGTTGATCTGTCTTGTCTTAAAGTAGACCTTTCAGTTTTTCCTTTAAGGCAGGTTTTGGATCTGTTTGTTTCTGAGCTGTTGCTTATCTGTGAAGCTATGTATGCTACCTTCAAATCTGAGCATGAGTCGGGCTAAGTGCAGTATTCTAAGTGAAGCATCCATTTCATTCAATCTTGTCACAGTATCCCACCACTTTCTTCTGGCCTTGAGTGTTTCTTGTGATATGTCTGCTATAAGTCTTAAGGATGCTCCTTTGAATGCAATTTTCCTTTTTGATCTTTCTGCTTTCAGTATTCTATCTCTATCTGTGGGATTCGTCATTATGACTAGGATGTGTCTTGGGGTGTTTTTTATTCGGGTTTCTTTTAGCTGATACTCTTTGGGCATGCAGGATTTGATTGCATGCAGTCTTTTGCTCTGGGAGTTTCTCTGTGATGATGTCTTTGACAGTTGATTATTCCTGGGTATCTCCTTCCTGGGTCTCTGGGACTCCAATGATCCTTATGTTGTTTGTGTTGAGTTTATCAAAGACTTCTATTTTCATCTGTTCACATTCCTGAGTACTTTTTTCCATTGTTTGATTGTTTGCCTTAAGGTTCTTTTTCAATCTCCTCTGCTCTATGGAGTTGTTCTGCATTTCATCTTTCTGTTTACTGATCTTTACTCGGCTGCTGTTACCCTGTTGTTACCCTGCTTTTCATTGAGGTTTTCAGTACAGCTACCGTGTTTTTCAGATCTGTTATTTCAGTTTGGACTTTTCTGATTTCTGTCTTTGTGTTTTGTCCAGCTAAAGCTATGTTTTTTTTTTGATTTCCATAAGGATTCTCCATATTTCTATTCTAAATTCCTTATCTTAGAGATTAATCAGATGGTTGGTATTTTTGGGTTATCAAAGCTATCATCTTCATTCTCTGTGCAGGATTTTTACTTGTGAGGTTTCCCCATTGTCACGCTTATAGTCTGATTTTTTCCTGTGTGTTATGGTGGGGCTCATTAGTTTGAAAGAACATGCTTCACAGCCGTACTCTTGAACCACTAGGAGACAGTTTTTTCTGGGCCCTTCCTGACCCTCTCAGGAGAGCTTCAGGAGACGACAGTACAGAAGAGAAATTTGCAAAGCCTACTGGTCCCCTCAGTCTCTTCCAGTTGCTAATCTCACAGCAGGGCCAGAGTCCTCCCACATTCACAGACAAAGAAGTCACCTTTCTGCTGGGCACCTTTGGTAGCAGTTTTCATTCACTCAGTCTTTCTTGGCCTTTCAGCCTGGGCACCTCTAGAGACAGTTTTTGCAGGGCCCTTCCTGGCCCTCTCAGAAGAGCTTCAGGAGACAGAAGAGAAGAGAAACACGCAAAGCTGACAGGTCCCCTCAGTCTTTCTCAGTTGCTAATCAGATCTGCAAATCTCTTGCCCAATGATTGCCTCTAACACATTTAGGGCAAGGTCCAGGTAGGTGGTCTTGAGAATGCATGGTTAGGAAGGACTCTAAATTCTCTTCATTGATATCCTGGTCTCCTAGCTTGTGTCTGGACCAAATAAGCTTCAAGGGAATTTACTTGTGCATGGTTGGAAATGGAACCAACATTCTGGCATGTCTTGAGGAATACCATCAGATCTTCCCTTTCTCTTATTAGTCTCAATATAGACTGGCAATCCTCATTTACATTCTCGAATGCCAACTGTTTGATTAAATGGTCTTGGACCTTTTTTCCCTTTACCTGCCTCTGTACTGCTTCACATGGCCTGCTGATAAATTGGGCAAATTGTTCTGTAACCTCCTGATAAATTTTTCTAAAACTGCCTTCAAATTCAGAGTCTGCATCTATTTTCTCCCACACACCTAAAGCTATTTCTCTAACATAAGCCAGGATTGTGTGGGATAGTGTTGCCTGCTTCCTTGATTTTTCGTATTATCTTTTCTCCATAAGCATATTTAAGGTTATTCTTAACCCAGACAACCTACTGCCTGATTTTCCCAGATTATGCAGCTTAGCTTTTGCCTTATCACTGAACCACATCTGCCATTGTAAGTATTGTGATGGGCTCAGGCATACCTTGGCACAGTCCTGAAAATCTTGTGATGTCCAAAGAGTATTCTTTTTTTAATTTTTATTTTTATTTTGATCATAATGGCTTACATATCTTTCACAGTAGTATTTTAGGTATATATCAACATTGAATTCAGGGGAATACCCATCACCAAATTTGTCCTCCCCCATCACAGTTCCCCTTCTGCAACCCATATACCCCACCATCACCCCCCGAACTGCTAGAGTAGGTGGTCCCCTCTTTGTCCAGCTCACTATTAGTGATCATATATCTGTTTGGTCCTGGTACCCTCCCCTGTTTTCCCCTCTATTTAAGGAGCGGAGCTAGATAAATCGAGTTATGTGGCTTTGTTTGAAGGAAAGAAAAGCAATAGATTGGGGTACAAAATAAGAAGAAAAAAAAAGATCAAATATGCTGAAAATAGGCAGAGTCCTTCCAGAGAATTTCAACCTCAGTTTGAGAGAGAATGTGAAAAAGGCAATTGAAACACCACCACAATACAGAAAGAAATATCAAATTAAATATCCAGTGAGCACCACAGCAATAAAGATAGGCACCACACAACAGTCTTGGTTCTGAAATCAACTCATGCCGTAGTGCAAAAAGAAAGAGAAAGATAAAATAAAATAATATTGGAGACATCAACTTCAATCTCTACACTAATATAAAGATGTCAAAAAAAATCAATCAATCGATAAATAAATATGTGGAAAAATGATTGTTTTATGCTTTTTTTTTCTTTTTCCCCCTACATAGGCACAGTAACTATTGGGAATATTATAGAGGGAATTCCCTTGGCCTAGGAGATATAGAGTTTCTCCCTGCCCTGAAGTGTACTGTCAAGGGATTAACTATAGACTCTTGCATGATCATTTACTCTCCCCTCGGTGTTTTCGTGGTGTATGGAAGACTTCTGCTTCGTCATGGATGGTAAAATCAGACATCTGTATCTAGAGATCTTGGTGACTGTGCAGCTCTAGGAATGGAGCTTATGATGAAGTCTTTCTTTGTGGTTCTAACAGTTGTGCTTCTTCAGTGTCGTTTTAATCCATCTTCTGTAGTTGGTGGTCTTGGTCATTATGTTGCTCCTAGGATGGAGCCTGGGATAAAGTCTTTCGTTATGTTTCTAGAAGACCCGTTCAGTTGTGGTTGTCTCAGTCAGACCTCTGGCATTGGAGCCCTAGTTTGTTGAACACATCATAGACCAAAAGCTAGGCTAGAGCTTTTTGTTGCTGCTGTTGTTAGTCCCTGGATGTGTACTGTCCAGTCCTGGTTGTAACAACCAGTCATCTGTATATAGCAATCGTGGCTTCTGCACAGATCAAAGGGTGACATGTTTTCTGATTTTGTCTTACCGTTGGCTGATGTGGAAGGACAACTTGCTCTTAGATTAAGTTGTTCCCATTTCCTCGTTGTTAATTTAGCACTAGCACATGTTGGCGTCAGAGCAGCATTATGAATGCCCTGGAGGGGATTGGGCTCCTTGGAGCTGTTGTGGAGAACTCTGTTGTTTCTAAGCCTGGGGTCCAGGAGTCAAGGCTGGATGGTCAGTGTCTAGTTCCCTAGAGTCTAAGTTGTTTCCACATGACATACGTTCAGGGTAGGAGATGTCCCTGTGTTGTAAACAAGTATGAGTTCTTATCCCTAGTAGATAAGAGCTAGTTTTTACACATAAAATTTCCCCTTTGTTTAATATGTCTTTGCAGGAAGAAGTGGTGCTACATTATATTACTGGTGGATTTGGGGGTGGAGAGAGAAGAAAACAGACACCCGACAAAAACTGGAATATATATGCTCAAACATATCTAATCTTTAAAAAAAAAAGATTAAATAAAAGACGTAATTAAAAGAGTAAAGTGGGGCTGGGAGAGATAGCATGGAGACAAGGCATCTGTCCTTCCTGCAGAAGAATGGTGGCTCAAATCCCGGCATCCCATATGGTCCCCCATGCCACCAGGGGTGATCTCTGAGCATAGAGCCAGGAGCACCCTCCGAGTAACACCAGGAGTGACCCAAAAGAAACAAAAACAAATCAAATCAAATAACGAAAACTAAAACAAAACAAAAAAACAAAAACAAAAAACAAATAAAAAACGAAGGATAAAAAAGAAAAGAAAAAAGAAAAAGAAAAACAAAGAAAAAGGGAGAAAGTGATACAGGAGATTACATTTGGGGAGAAACAGGATAAGAGGTAGTATTATATAGGTCTATATTTATGATGAAAGTACAGGCTTCCCCATTGTCTTTTGAGATTTCCTTGTGAAGTGTGGGGTCCAGGCAGGGAGGTCTTGGGTAGATTTCTTGCAGTGGGGGTCCTTTGGAGCTAGTTCCGGTATCAAGCCACAGTCCACATTAGGGAGAGGTGATTAGGAGGGCCACACTGCATGGGTCAGTCGGGATGTTGGTTGTATTTTTCTTGCCGGGAACGAGGTGAGAATTTGGGTGGATGTCTCTTCACTTGTGTAGTGGGTACTGGTTCGTTGGGGTAGGAGGTCAGTCTTGATGCCTAATGGATTAAGAACAGAGGGTGGAGAGTTATAATGTGGTGGGGATATAGAGGGTGGGTTTGAAGGGTGAAGGGATAGCTGGATTTCTGGGGAAGGGAGAGGGGATAGTATATGGGAGGGTTTAAATAGGGTGGTATAGGTATGGGTTGTTTGTAGTTTAGGTTTGTCCCTTAAGGAGGATTCCTATCTCTGTGTGCTCCTGCCCACATATAAACATATAGAAGTTAGATTAGGTGTATATTAATGTAGAGAGGTCAGGAGGGCAAGAGGTGTGCTGAGTACGGAAAGATAGGTAAGTATAGTACTTGTAAGGAAAGGAAACTCATAGTTTAACTTTTGAATATGTATAGGTTTTGTGTCTCGAGTACTGACCTTTGTGTTAGTGAAGTCTATCTTTATAGGTGTTTACACTTTGCAGTATTGTCCATAGCGCCCTATATGTCAGCTTTCCTTTCCTATAGAAGGGGTAACCGTGTGATTTTTTTTGACATAGATTGAATTGATGATAGGAGGAGAAAGTGGAGGAAGAGGGAGACAAGAAGAGAGAATAGGAAAAACAAGACAAAACAAACCAACAATCAAACACCACCAACAACAAAAATATGAAGTAATGAGAACAGAGGGTATAAGAGCAAGGGCATGTTAGTTTGGTTGAAAGGGTTCGATGCTTGGGCCCTGTGGTAAAAATCTGTACGTCTCAGTTGTTGCTTTGGTGATCTGGCTGGTCATGTGCTTCAGGTCCTAAAAGAAGGCATAATCTATAGATAAAGGGTATGTTAAAGAGTTTTACCTGGCCATTTTCATGATTCAAGCAGAGTATGGTGCCTCGTGTGACTGAGCACCGAGGAACCACTGTAGAATGTTCACCCTTTGTATCCAGGAACCCCTATGGACAGAAAAACTGAGAGGTTATTTTAAATGTGGTAAGGTTAAGGCATTCAAACATAATGTCCAAAGAGCATTCTTGCTCCAGCCTGACAGTTATTCGGTACAGTGTGGAGATGTAGGCCCATATACTACACAGGCTTTCTTGAAGCTACTAGGGAATTAATTTTTAATCGCAGATAGGAGGGCAGTTGACGAGGCCTAGCTCTAGTGGACTCAAACTTTGATCTTATTGGGAGGGTATGGTCTTCTTTTTTATTTAACTTGATTGATTGATTGATTGATTGACTGATTTGTTTTGGGGCCACACCCAGCAATGCTCAGGGTTTACTCAGTATTTGCCTTGCACACAGTTGGTTCGAACAGACAGACAGTGGTTTGAATCCCAGCATCCCATATGATCCCCCTTAGCCTGCCAGGAGTGACTTCTGAGTGCAGAGCCAAGAGTAATCCTTAAGCCTCGCCAGGTATGACCCAAAAACAAAAACAAAGAAAGAAAGAAATTGTCTCCAATAGGCCAGGGGACCATATGGGATGCTGGGAATTGATCCGGGTACCTCCCGGGTCAGCCACATACAAGGCAAATGCCCTACTGCTGTTCTGTCTCTCTGGCCAGTATAGCCTTCTGATTCAGATTCTGAATATGTACTTATGGAATCATCCTCTGTGGTACTATCATATTGTCAGACTAGAGAGATGTGTGTCTTGTTGAGCTGCCATTATTCATATTGATTAGTTTTCGGCCTTGTTTTAACTTGAGACTGTGCCCTGGTTTCTATTAGGTAAACTCTCTCCCTTGTTCTGGTATCAGGCAGAATTATCCTTTCTTGTATTTGTCTGATTTGATTATATAGTTACAGATGGAGGTATTTTTTGTTCTGAGTTTTGGAATGGGGCATGTTGAAAGAGTGGCAGTGGTTATAATTTTTGATTTGGGCTCCTTTACCAGTCAGTGGAGTGGGCTTAAGAGGAACTGAAGGATTGATGCTTCTCATTAAATAAGTTATCATCCTGTTATTTTCTTTAATAAATATAGAGGTATATATTCCAGCATAGCATTGTTACTATGATTGAATAAATTATTATTGACTTCAGATCTATATCATTTAAAATCCAGGAAACCAAAAATGATTTTATCTACAATGGAATCAGGGTCTTATGGAACCAGAACTTATGGAACATAGAAAAAAGCGGTATTAAGGGGTAAATTCATAGCT
Source organism: Suncus etruscus (assembly GCF_024139225.1). Classification (NCBI taxonomy): domain Eukaryota; kingdom Metazoa; phylum Chordata; class Mammalia; order Eulipotyphla; family Soricidae; genus Suncus; species Suncus etruscus. The sequence continues at coordinate 77,882,275 of NC_064858.1, forward strand.
ATGCAAGCATTCATTGGGAAGGAAGAAAGGGTCTCACATAAATGACTTAACTGCACAACTTAAACTTGAAAATGACAGAGGGACCACAAAGCAAGCAGGAGGAAAGAAACAATAAAACTTGCATTACCTGAACCCACTAAAAAATTAAATATAATAGCCAAACAAACATACTTGTTCTAATGTCAGACTGTTCAGTTCATCAACTGACCAAACTGTTCAGGTTACCAATTGCCAGAGTCCACGGGGACTCTGAGGCCAAACAGACAGGATTCTGACAAGATACTTCAAGCCTTTTTCAATATAGAAGCCAGGGGCCTTATGACAAACCCCTAGGACAAGAGAGGAAGAAAGAGCTGGACAAGGGTAAAGTCAAATTGAGGGCCCAGTAAAAGGAACAGGTATACAAAGTAAAGGATAAACAGTCCAAAAAGATACAGCTGGAGGCCTGTCAAAATCAGAGAGAAAAGAGACATAGCCAGGAGCAGAAACAATTCAGTCATATTTCTGCTCCAACTGCCTCTTCAAACAGACTCTCCACACTGACTCTCCATCCTGAGCTTCATTGCGGGGGGTGGGGGGTGGGGGGGGTGGTGGTGGTGGTGGATTATAGCTCCAGCCTGCTAAAAAGAGTTGATAAAGGTCTTTTTTAAAGAGGTGGACCCCTTTATAGCTGGTGCTGGACTGCTGTAATACAGTAATGTAGGACAAGAGGTACTTATCATAAATTTGATTTTATCAAATGCTCTCTCTGCCTCTATTGATATAGTCATATTTTTATTTTTCTTTTATTGATAACGGTGATTATGTTGATTGACTTGGGTATGTTAAACTATCCTTGCATGCATGGGATGAATCCTACTTGATCATGGCGTATAATCTTTTTGAGGAATTGTTGTATTCTATTTGATAGTATTTTGTTGAGAATCTTTACGTCTATGTTCATCAAGGATATCAGCCTATAATTCTCTTTCTTTCTAGTGATTTTTTTTTCTTCTTTGGTTTCCAGCTGATATTATCTTCATAGAAACTATTTGGGAATGATTCTGTTTCTTCAATTTCCTGGAAGAGCCCAAAAAGGATTGGCAGTAGATCCTCTTTAATGGTTTGAAAGAATTCACTAGTGAATCTCTTTAGGCCTGGGCTTTTCTTTGGGAAATGTTTTTTTTTTATTACATTTCAGTTTTCTCAGTAGTGATAGATCTGTTCTGGTATACCAAATCATCTTGGGTTAGTCTTAAGAAGTTTATAGGAATCTAGGAATTTACCCAGTTTTAGATTCTCTCATTTCATGGCATAAAGTAATTTCTGATGATCTTCTGAATTTCTGTGATATCCTTCCTTTTATTTCTATTTTGGTTTATTAGAATCTTCTTTTTTTTTGTGAGTCTTGGTAGTGGTTTATCAATCTTGTTAATGTTTTCAAAGAACAGCTCTTGGTTTTATTAATCCTTTAGATTGTTTTTTAGGGGTTCCAGTTTATTTTCCTTCCACCTGCTTGCTTTGTTGTACCTGTGTTGGTCATTTTCCAGTTTAAGTTGGGCAGTTAAGTCATTTATGTGGGCTCCTTTCTTCCTTCTTGATGAATGCTTGCATAGCTATGAACTTCTTTTTTCTATGTTCCATAAGTTCTGGTAGTTCATTTTCTCATTCTCACTTGTTTCCAGGAATCTTTTTTTTTTCCTGTCTATGCACTGGTTGTTCAGTAATGAGCTTTTAGTTTCTAAGTGTTTGCATTGTTTATCCATTTCTGTCTGTGAAAAACTTATATTTTCAATATATCATAATCTAAGAAGCTAGATAGGATTATTTCTGTCCTCTTGTCTTTATGGAGGTATCTATTATGCTCCAGCATGTGCTCTATTCTGGAAAATGACCCATGTGTGCTAGAAAAGAAGCTTTGTGGGTGTGTGAAAAAAAACCATGCTATCATGCTGCTATCAATGTCTTTTTTCAAGTCTATTAGCAGTTGTTTTAAGTATTTTTATTGTGTATGCATTTTCTAGGTGAATATATGTTTATAAGTGTAAGTTCTTTGTAGTATACATGTCCCTTGATCATTAAGATCATTAAGAAATGACTTTTACTCTCTCCAGTTTGAGCCTGAAATCTATGTCATCTGATGTTAGTATGGCCACCCCAGCCTTATTTGAGGGGGCTATTTGCTTAAATAATTGTCTTCCAACCCTTTGACTTTGAGTCTGTATTTTCTCTGGCTGTTCAAATGTGTTTCTTGCCTGCAGCAGAATGTTGGATTTAATTTTCTGCTCCATCCTATTACTCTTTGTCTCTTAACTGATTGGTCTCTTGACCTTGAGAGAGATTATTGCCATGGAATTTGTGCCATATTTCTATAGAAGTTTGGTGTATTTGTAGGATTCATATTGTCCTTAAAGTAACTCCTTTAATTCTTTTTATAAAGGTGGTTTTTAGACTGTGAAGTTTCTGAGCTGTTGTTTATCTGTGATGTTGTTTATCATTCCTTCAAATCTGAATGAGAGTCTGGCTGGGTAAAGTATTCTTGGAGAGGCATTCATTGCAGTGATTTTTTTCACTATATCTACTTGGGATAATATTCAGTAAAGTTGCTTTCTCTGAAGTTTGGGTAGCAGGGGAATAATTAATGAATTTTCCATAGGAAATTTATAATTGCATAGTGACTCCAAAGGGTATTTGATACAAGATCAAATTTTCTGAGGAGGTACTGTATTTCATGTTGTTATTTTTAAAATGGAAATTTAAGAATAAAAAAGTAAGGCCTGGAAAGATAGCATGGGTGACTTGTGCAGGATATCAGTTAGATCTTGACACCATATACCCTGCCCCACCAGCAATGTTTAGTGTGGCCCAGAAGGTACTCAGTCATCACTGAGTATGGCCTGGGTGGCCCCTGAACATTGCTGGGGTAGTTCTCATGGTCCCTGGTATCAGCTTGATTAGTGATACATCCTTAGGCCTTAGCATTGAACTATTAGGCCCTGTTGTCCAATTATCACCATAAGTAGTCCCCTGAACACTGTTTGGGAGGCCCTCCAAAAAAACTGAATAAGAAAGTATTGTTCAGTTTGTTATTGTTCAGTATTCAGTTTGTTGTTTTTCTGTGATATTTAGTTAAATGAACATACAAACTAAAAACCTTGCTTTTTTCCTCTTTTAGCCAACCAGGGATGATCGAGTGTAACTAAAAACCTTGCTTTTTTTTTTCCCTTTTAGCCAACCAGGGATGATCGAGGATGGATTATTAGTCCCATTGGCCCCAATCCCTGGTGGACTGTAATAGCAGCAATTATTCCAGCTCTTCTGTGTACTATCTTAATATTCATGGATCAGCAGATCACAGCTGTCATTATTAATAGGAAAGAACACAAGCTCAAGGTAACCAGAAGTTCTGACATAAAAGGACTAATGGCATTTGGTCTGTTGTTTTCTTTTTCTTTTTTTCCTTTTTGCTTTAGGGTAAACCCATTAAGATCAGAAAATTTATAAAGTATTTCCAGTTATTTTCCATACCTCTACTTATGACAGAGTTTGATTTGTAGATGAAACTAGAGTAGAAGAGAATGCTATGATGCAGAAAATGAAAATAAAAAATAAGAACTGTGAAAAACTTAGGGGTAGAGATCCTAGGGTTTCCTATTAGCCATATGCTCTGCATCTGGTCAGGATTATTTCCCTAGGCTTGAGCCACTGTTTCCTAGATAGTCTGCCACTGATGTTTATTACTAGGGTTTCCACATTGAAGCTGAGCTCACAAATTTTATTTGAAAGGCTTTATGCTTTTATTTTCATTATTTTCTTTCCTGGACTAGGAAATACCCACATTGTCAAGAACTGGGGTGTTTGGAGTTCAGTGGAGATATTTCATTCCAGCTCCTATTGTGTCTACAACCTAGAGTCATCAAGTTGCATGGCATTCAGCTGGTATCTGAGGGTACTTGAATAAAGAATGAATACTGACAGGTCTAGGAAAGGCTATGGTGTCCTTTCTTTGCCGCGTTTCTTTCAAACCATGAGGAGTTAGAAAACTTTTCTGGGATCTCTAGATTGCTCTTTCTTATCCGTATGCCCCTTACTTGTTTTGGATTTTAGCTCTTACTCAAGTCCTACTACAACCCACCAATAATGGTGATGGAGATTCTGTTTCCTCACAGAAAGGCTGTGGCTACCACCTGGACCTGTTGATGGTGGCCATCATGCTGGGTGTCTGCTCCATCATGGGCCTGCCTTGGTTTGTGGCTGCAACTGTCCTGTCCATCACACATGTGAATAGTCTCAAATTGGAATCTGAGTGCTCTGCACCTGGAGAACAGCCCAAGTTCTTGGGTATTAGAGAGCAGAGAGTGACAGGACTTATGATCTTTGTGTTAATGGGCTGCTCAGTTTTCATGACAGCTGTATTAAAGGTAAGCACTCTGTCATTCATTATGCAAATATAATGTCTGATTTATGTTTGATTAAAACAGATACACTTACATATCTAGCTGAATGAACTTTTTTTAGTGGAATAAGGCAGATAATCCATAGTTTATAAAGTTAGTTGTTAAAAAATAATGGGAGGGACTGAAAGGATAGTATAGCACTTGCCTTCCACATGGCTAATTTGGATTCAATTTCCCAGCATCCCATATGGTTACCTAAGCACTGCCATCAGTGATTCCTAAGTGCAGAGCCAGGAGTAACCCCTGAGCATCTCTGGCTGTGCCCCTCCAAAAAACAAATAATAACAACAAAAATAAATGGGGCTATAGAGATAGTACAGTGGGTAAGGTACTTATGCTTTGAAAATAACCTGGTTTGATCTCTGGTACTGCATATGATTCCCAAGTAATAACAGGAGTGATACCTGAGTGCATAGCCAAGAGTATGCCCTAAGTTTTACTTCCAAAGCCAAAACAAACAAACATGATGATTACAGCTTATTATGAGTGATTAAAGATGTATATAATTTTCTACAGTACTATAAAAAAATTATGGACACAGAAGGCATCTTAAGGAAATGATGTTTAAGTGATAGTCCTGGCATGGATAGTAGGGAACAGCATGGGGGAGTGGGAAGAAAAAGATCTAGTCAGGTTCTGAATGGTAAAAGGTATGTCCTAGAAAATATCAGGTCCTTTTTAACTCAAGAGTATTGAGTCAAGGCAAGAATATAATGAGATGAGATTGAAGAGTTTGCTAGGGAGTTAATAGAGTCTTATTGCCACTGATAAAAAAGAACCTTTGAAGAGTTACAGTAGCAAAAATGTTTTTAGATCACTTTGATTCTTGTCTAGAGAATAAGTTTTTAAGGTTGTATGAAAATAGAAGTGGGCCGATAAAGTAAAACAACTATAACTTCTTTAATCTGAGTCAGGGGTAGATACAAGTGTGACTTCTATGTATCATGGAGAAGAACCAAAAGTTTTGGTGGATGTCTGGATGCTTACTGAAGTGAGGAAATTGAAAACCAAATTTCCTGCTACTTTTCTAACTTGACCATCTGTGTGGAAATGATATGTATTAAGAGGTTGTATGAAAATTCACTGCTGGTTGTAATATCAACCTGTCCAGCCTTTTTAGAAAACAATTATGCAATTATGAAAATTCCAGAAGAATTAGAAATTAGCTTTCATTTGACCCAGAAGTTCCACTTCTTGCAACGACCTCCAAACAAAATGGAATAACACTCCTGTGTTTCTTGCAGCACTATTCACAGTAGCAAAAATCTAGAAACAACCCAAGCATCCAAGAATAACTGACTAGATAAAGAAACTATGAAATATTGCTCATCCATAAGAAAAGTTAAAATGAAAGTTTCTGCTACATGGAGGGACCTGGAGCATAACTTACTGAGTGAAGTTAGTCAGAGTGCTCTAACACAGTATGACCTTTCTCGAATGCTGGAACATCCTCTATATTTCCTTTCTAAACTCCTTATCTGAGAAACTAAATAGATGGTTGGCACTTCAGTTCATCAGAGCTGCCATCTTCATTCTCTATGCATGGTGTTGGCCTATTTTATTTCCCCATTGTCATACTTGTAATGTGATGTTTTCTGCGTGTAGTGTTAGGGTTCACTGAGTAGGATATGTGCGTGGCCTCAGAATGAAGTGGAACAGCCGGGCTCCTCTGGCTCCTCCCTTTGTGGTTGGGGCCCACTCACTTCAATTCACGTGGCTTCTGCAGGTTCTTCTGAGTGGGGGTCGGTCCCATCACCAGCAGCCACTGTCTTGGGCAGCAGCCCCTGTCTTGGGCAGCAGCCCATGTTGAAAAGTATATGGTGGAGATCAGGCTCCACCCTTCTTAGCAGGGTCAGCTCACCTCCATTCACGTGGTTTTTGCAGGTTCTTCTCAGAATAAAATTATTTTAAGCATTGTTAGTGTCTAGTTTTATTTTAAGTACAGAAAGGAAGCAGACTGCGATGTTTATGCAGTGATTTTGTGATTATGCTTTCTTCTTAGGAATTTAAAAGTTTAGGGCCAAAGAGATAGCACAGCAGTAGGGCAATTGCTTTGCACACGACCAACCTAGGATGGACTCTGGTTTGATTCCTGGCATCCCATGTGGTCCCACGAGCTTGCCAGGGGTGATTTCTGAGTGCAGAGCCAGGAGTAACCCCTGAGCCTGGTGTGACCAAAACACCAAAACCAAACCAAAACAAACAAAACAAAAAAGAAATTTAAAAGTTCATATTTATTTATGAGTAATCCTGATACACCCTGATAGATATCAGCTTTAATTCATGGTCTTTTTGTTCTTTCATCTCCAGTTTATTCCAATGCCAGTGCTCTATGGAGTTTTCCTCTACATGGGAGTTTCTTCACTACAGGGAATTCAGGTACTGTATGATATAGTCAGGTCAATGTTGTCTCACCATGAGCTTACTTGTACTGACAATAGAAGGACAGATCTACCAGGGTTCTTGAGTTAATTAGTTCTTCCAGTTATGTCTTTTGGTTTGGGGTCATGCCTGACAGTGCTCAGGGGTTACTCCTGGCTATGCATTCAGGAATTACTCCTGGTAGTACTCAGGGACCATATGGGATGCCAGTGATCGAACCCAGATTGACCACTTGCAAGACAAGTGCTCTACCTACTGTTCTATCTAACACCTCAGCCTCAGTTAAACTATTTTAGACATTGCTTTAAACATTAGGCAAATTAAAGTCCTATCGGCTTAAAGGTCAGAGACCTTCAAGGAGGCTCACTTTGATGTTATGGTTACAATAATACATTAATTACTCAACAGATAATGATTCAGTTGATATTAAATATTAGGAGCTTGTAGGTTGCTGGTATACTTATATCTGAAAGGTTAGTCAGAATCAAATTGGCATCTACACAGAGAAAAAGACTAGTGTCAGTACCAAGCTAAAGTAAGATGGTTAAACTGGGGTACCTTGGTGGAAAGATGGGGAGTAGTGAAAACTATTTCAGATAAGCAGGTATTACTTCTGTCATATTTTATCTTTCCTCTAAATTCTTTGAGTAGAGAAAATTAGGAGTTTGTCACTCTTTCCTTAGATAGCACAGATTATATGGTAATTGTATCTAATGGTGGCAGGTTCTTATTGATTATTTTTTTTATTTGAGGCCACACCTGGCAATTTTCAGAGCTAATTCATAATTCTATGCTTAAGGGCCACTGCTGGCAGTGTTCAGGTGCCAGGATCAAACCAGGTGGATCAGTTTTATGCAAGGCAAGAACCTCAGCCCTGCTTCTCCAGTTCCCTATTTCTCTTCATTTTTACTGAATGTCCAGGGGTCTTTTTAATATTTTTGTTTTGGGGGCTACATCTAGCAGTGCTCAGGTACTATTCCTGTTTCTGTGCTCAGGGATAGCTATTAATGGTGTACAAGGAGGTGGAGAACATACCATGCAATGCCAGGGATCAAATGCAGGCTTCCTGCATGCAAAACTTGTGCTCCAATCCATTGAATTAATCCTCCTGTTCCCTTGTATAATAAATAACATGATGGTTTTATGCAGAAATTTAATTTCATATTTTTAGACTAAGTAAATGAAAAGCTTTAAATTCCAGGAATAAAAAAACTTTATTTATTGATTGATTGATTGGTTTTGGGGCCACACCCAGTGGTGCTCAGAGGTGCTCTGGGTTTCCACTCAGAAATAGCCCCTGGCAGGCTGGGGGACCATATGGGATGCCAGATACTGAACTGGGTTCCTCGCAGGGTGGTTAATGCAAGGCAAACGGCCTACCACTGTGCTATCTCTCTGGCCCTGATCATTTGTTTTTATAATAAATAGAAAAGATGCAATGGACTTACTTTGTCTTCAACTTTCTTTGAGATATATATCTCTTAGGAGCCACAGTATTGACTAAGAAAAGAAATTTAAGCAGAGTAGTAGAAAAGATGATTTCAAAGTTGGGCTCTCACTTCCTAGACCTAGCCAAATTACATGCTCTGAGACTCAGTTCCTAATTTATCTAGTGTAAATATTAATATCTTTCAGTGCAAGTAGGAGACATGAATAGATTTAACAAGGCATCTAACCCAGAGAAGCCTCCATAAAATAAATGCCAGTTCCTTCCTCTTTTTATTTATTTATTTAGTTCTTTGACCGTCTGAAACTTTTCGGGATGCCTGCAAAACACCAGCCAGATTTCATCTACCTTCGGCACGTGCCTCTGCGCAAAGTGCATCTTTTCACACTTATCCAACTGACCTGCCTCGTCCTGCTCTGGGTCATCAAGGCATCTCCAGCTGCCATTGTCTTTCCAATGATGGTGAGTTTTTAAAAATTGTGATTTACTTTACAATTTACCAACATCGCAAACATGCTTTGTTGTAATGCTCACATATTTAGTTGTGTTTACACAATTAAACAATGCTTTTGAGGTTGCTTAGTTGTGGTGCTAGCTCACAATCTGATTATAATATTTGCCAGAGGTCATTGGGAAGCTCACACACCTGCTAACTTGGGTTACATTCCTGACGAGTGCTCATACATTCTTTTCTTGATTGTTTTTGTTTTGGGGTCATGCATGAGGATGCTCAGAGCTACCCTGCTCTGCACTCTTGGATCATTCCTGATTAACTTAGGGAACCATACCATGTGCTAGAGATTGATCTAGGTCAGCTGTGTGCAAGAAAAAATCCATACTTTCTGTACTATCTATCTGGTCCTTCACACATTTTTTTATTGTAGTATTTCCTAGAAGTTTAACCCTTTAGCTATCATGCTTGTATAGACCTGGCTGTGGTGTAGCTGGTATTCTTTTGCAATACCAGGATCTCAGACATGAGAATTGCCAGATCAAGATTAGTGCAAGGAGTGGCCCCGATCATTAGACTCACAGGAGTTTGCTAGATAGTATGCTTACAAGACAGAAGTTTTGCTATTATCCATCTTCTGGTTATAATTATCCAGCTCTCCCATTTTAACCATTTTCAAAGTGTATATTTTAGTGGCATCAACTACATTTACATTGTTATATAATCTTCACTATCATCTATCTACAGAAATTTTTGCTTTGAAAAACTGAAAAATCTGTGCCCATCAATAACTTCCTATTCCTTCTCCCTGTAGTCTTTCATAACCACCATTCTGCTTTCTGTCTTTACTAATATGACTACTCAACATGCCTCATCACTGAAGCCATAGGTTTTTTTTGGTGTGTGACAGTTTGTCTCACTTAATATGATATCTTCAAGGTTCATCCTTGTTGTAGATTGTCTTTTAGAAAAATATACATGTGGGGCCAGAGAGATAGCATGGAGGTGGAGCATTTGCCTTGCATGCAGATGGACAGCAGTTCGAATCCTGGCATCCCACATGGTCCCCTGAGCGCTGCCGGGTGTGACCCAAAAACAAAAACAAAAAAAAAAGAGGAAAGAAAGAAAAATCTACATGTTTCCTTAGAAAAGACCGAATAATATACCAAATGCTTGTGCATGCCAAGTTTTGTTTACCCTCTTATTCCTCTGTACACACTTGGATAACTTCCACTTTCCACTATTGTGAATATAAACCCTGCTATCAACATGATCTGGATAACTATCTGTTAATGTTCTCGCGTTCAGTTATTTTGGATATGAACCCAGTATTTCCAGAAGGGGATGTAAGTTCTACTTATAAACTATTTTTAGGAACTGCTATCCTATTTTCTTTAAAAAATGCATTGTTTTACATTTCTATCAGCAGTGGAGTATTAACTTTTCTCTATATCTTTGCCAACACTTATTATTTTCTGAGGTTTTTGTTTTTATTTTTGTTTTCTGTTTTTTGTTTTTGTACAATAGCTAACCTAATTGGGGAAGGCATCCAAGTAATGCTCAGGAGATTCAGAAGCTCCTTTGGTGATTTCAGATTTCAGTCTGGCCAGTGGTTCAATGAAAAGGCTAGAAGATGCAGTGTTGTATCCACAAGTTACATGTCCTAGGAATACACAGGCTATACTAATGGTGCTGCAGACTTCTAGGGCCACACATGACAGTACTCAGGGGCCTCTAGAAATGCATCTGGTATTTTTGGATGGGGGATAGGGAATGTGAGATGATCACGTTGTTCTGGAAGTTGAACCTGGGTAGGTGCTTGCAAGACATGCACCCTAACCACTAGCTCCAGGTACTTTACTTTTATTCTGATTTGAATTCCCTCAATGAATTTTGTAATTGGGCTATTAACTATATTGGCCATATCTTTATGGAGAAATATATATTCAACTTCTTTATCTCTTTTCAAATAAAGTTGTTATGTCTTAGTTTTAGTCATTCTTTGTATCTCCTGGATATTAATTAATCCTGTATTTCTGGTGAGTTACTCTCAGTTTGTTTCTGCAGAGGTAGCATTCTCTTTTTTTTGGGGGAAATGCTTATATGTTGCAGTTTTCCATCTTACTTCCTATATTTTTTTTACTTTCATAAATCTGATATAGAGAGAATTTTTCATGTTTTTTGTGCTATTTTAAATATTACTTGAAGTAGTATAGTTTCGGTTTAGAATGTGTTATGATCTAAAAAGTTTAAAATCAAATGCAGTATTAAAACACTGGGGAGAAGGAAGAAGTTGATCTAACATGGATAGATTAAGAAAGGTATATATTTACTTTTAGTTTGATAAGGGGTTTTATACATTTTTAATAATGAGTTAACATCTCATTTACATTGGTTAAGTTCACATAGCAATTATTATAAATTGACTTAATGATTTGTTTTCTGATAATTCCATTTGCCATTTAAGTTTTATTGGAGCAAGTAATATGAAAGAAAAATTTTATATGCCTGCCAAGGTTATAGGCTAGATGAGGCAGTAAGAAGGAATGTGGGAGCATTGGAGATGGGATTGGTTTTAGAATTAGAAACATTGGCTGACAGGATTGGTTTTGTAATAGTGTATGCCTGAAACAACTCTATTATGAACAGTATAGTAAATCACAATGTTTTAATAAAAATTAAAAGAAAAATTAATAAAAAAGGAGATGAAGACCCTCAGGGTTACAGGTGATTACCCTCCCTACTTTTAAGTTTATCAGATTGCATTGAGCTCTAAGTCTATTCAAGACTCTTATTAACTCAGAATAAAAACTCTGCAAGGCTAGATAGATGGTTCAAAGGACTTTTCAGGCAGGGTCCAGGATATAATACCCACACTACATGGTCACTGAAGCACAGAGCTAGTTATGACTCCAAGCACCACCATGTCTGTGGTCCAGACACCAAAAAAAAAAAAAAACTGCTGGTAAAGTGTTTTCCAGGCTCTTTTTCTGGTGTTGTCCTCTGATTCATATATTTCCCTTCAAGATTTGTACCATTTTGATTTCTGTGAACTCTAAATAGTAACTCTCAAACTTAAGAGTTCACAGAATTCATCAGAAGAGTTTATTGGGACAAAGGGGTAAAGATGAGGCCGTAAGTTTTATTCCCATCACTCCCTCCTCCCACCAATATTAAGAGGGTATTTTTAAAGCAGACTTCTAAACCTTAACTCTCCACATTCTGAGTTGTTAGGTTGGGTAGGACCCCAGAGTGGTTCTTATGAAAAGTTCACAGTTTTGAACTAAATGCACTAGTTAAGAGACACAGAGTGGCAACATGGATCAAAAAGTTAAATCCAATGGCACTGCAACCTACAAGAAACATATCTGCATAGTCAAAGCAAACAGACTCAAAGCTAACAATTGAAGAACAATCATTCAAGCAAGCAACTTCCTTAAAAAGGCTGAGGTTATCCATATTTTGTGGGCCTATGCAAACAATTGCCACTCTAACACCATTGTTACTGTGCTCCTTTGACTCTAATCCTTAAAAAAAAAAACACTTAAAATTTGAGGTTATGGGGCTGGGTGGTGGCGCTAGAGGTAAGGTGCCTGCCTTGCCTGCGCTAGCCTTGGACAGACCGAGGTTCGATCCCCCGGCGTCCCATATGGTCCCCCAAGCCAGGAGCGACTTCTGAGCGCATAGCCAGGAGTAACCCCTGAGCGTCACCGGGTGTGGCCCAAAAACCAAAAAAAAAAAAAAAAAATTTGAGGTTAACTTAAGCTAATATGCATGTACATGGAAATGTAAAAAATACTATGACTCTAATGTTTAAGGAGTTATGTAAGTTTTATGGCTTTAGATTGCCTTGTGTGCTGTTAAGAAATATTATAATGTGTTACAATCTGGGGACTTGAGGGACAAAGTAATTGTACATGGATTCTGTTTAATTTATCTTAATGTTCTTTGGCTGAAAGTTCAAAGTTAAGATATCAGCAAGGGGACTTCTTCTGAGAATTATGTTATGGGTGATTGTCCTTCCACTGTAACTTTACCTTGTCCTCTTTCTTTGCATCTTTGTCTCATAATTAAAAATAAAAAAATTTTAAAAAAAGGCTGAGGTTATCATACTAATATTCAGACAACTCAGACTTTAGGCTTAAAAAAGTGATAAGGGGGGGCCAGAGAGATAGTATGGAGGCAGGGTGTTTGCCTTGTATGCAGATTAGGGCCTAATTTGTAAAAATTAAGACAATTAACTTCAGGAGGGAAATTGCTACCTTTAATTCACTTTTTCTTCCCTTCAGGTTTTGGCCTTGGTTTTTGTCAGGAAAGTCATGGATTTCTGTTTCACTAAGCGTGAGCTGAGCTGGTTAGATGATCTCATGCCTGAAAGCAAAAAAAAGAAATTGGATGATGCCAAGAAGAAGGCCAAGGAGGAAGAGGTCATAGTTCTTATACCAACCCTTACATTTTTGGATAGCCTCAAATTCTAGAACAAAAGAAAGGCCAATTGAAAAATCAAAATGTCTGTAATCTATTTAGGATTCTCTTTAGGATCCAGAAAGATTATTCCAAAGATGCTCTCAGTTTAGAAATGACTAAAAATATTTTTTCCTATATGTATTTCATTTTCAAATTTGGTATTTTTCCTTTGTTGATAGTTTAGTTTCTAAGGTCACACTGAGAATATGAATATAGATTATGCTCTTATCAGATATAATTGCTCATGGTTTTCTAAAAGTCTTATTTGAAAATATAAGACCTATTTTTTAGCGTATTTTTATGTACCTAATTGCATATGGTGTTGTAGCTAGCATCATTGAAAAATAACTTAAATAGGACTTTCCGTCCTTCCTCATTTTCTACAGTACTTGGCATCTGCCATTTATTCAACGAACCTTCGGTTAGTGGCCTGTATGTGCAAAGACTGGATGTGTAGGGAAACAAAAATATCAGACTAAAAATGAATGGTCCATAAAGTGTTTTTAAACACAGTATCTCCTGATTCTATTACACTGGTCTGTGGTCTTGTATTTTATTATTAAATAAGATTTAACAACTATAAAAAATAGCACAAAATTAATGAAAGAAAACTCTAGAGTGATAGAACTTTGCATATTTGTGTCTCTTAGTTATGTTCGTGGTACCACACACATAAAATTCTGCATAAAATGCAAAACTTCCAGACATCTAGAAATTCTATGAATAAAACTTTAAAATAATAGATGAATTGTGTTCAACTTGTTAATGTTCAAACAGTTCTCAGATTAATAATACTGAAATAAAAATAAATAGAAGATATAATTTATAAAAGAAGAAATACTAAATGGTTATGATAAAAGTTTTTTTTTCTATTTGATTTTTGATACCACATCAATAGTACTCAAGCACTACTTTTAGCTCATGCTAAGTGGTCACTCCAAGCAGTTCTCAGGGAACTATGTGGTACCAGGAATAGAACTTGGGGTTTCTGCATTTAAAGCATGTGCTCTAGACCTTTGAGCTCTCTCCCAACCTGATAAAAAGAGTTTTTTGCTTGTTTGATTTTGGGGTTTTTTTTTTGGGGGGGGTCCCCTTTTGTTTGGTTGGGAGCTATCACCCAGCAGTGCTCAGGAGTTATTTTTCACAAGCTCTGGGAGCTATATGGATGCTAAGGATCAAACCTGGGTCAGCCACATGCAAGGCAAGCACCCTACCTACTAAATTATTATCTATTATATAATTGATAAGTATTTATTAGACTTATTTATACATATTTCCCCTAAATTATTTAAATTACTGATTTTTTTTTAGTTGAATTGATGGTTGGATCTAAATCTTACTTAGATTCAGATTCTTCTTTTTAAAAATAATTCAGGTTCTTTTTTAAAAAAATTTTTCCAGTGGACTGGAACAATGCAGTGGGCAAAGCTCTTGCCTTACCCAGAGCTAACCCAATTTTGATCTATAGTACCACATATGGACCCCTAAGTCCTGTCAGGACTGATCTCTGAGCATAGAATCAGGAGCAATTCCTGAGTACCAAAACAATTAAAGAATATGATTTTATTTTTTATATAGAATATTAAGAAAAATGTAGAGGGGTCAGAGTGATAGTAGATCAGTTAAGGCATTTGCCTTTCATACAGCCAAACCAGGTTTAACCCCTGGCATCCTATATTCCCAACATGGTCCCCTAAGCCCACCAGAAGTGATTCCACATACAGAGTCAGGAGTCACTCCTGAGCACTGCCGGTTGTGGTCCAAACTCTGCTGCCTTCAAAATTGTGAAGGTAGAAAATTGGGTAGATGTAGATACATGGTTTTATTTGGTGTAAGATGTCTCCATTTTTTCTAGGAGGCTGAAAAAATGTTAGAACTCGGTGGAGACAAGTTCCCCTTAGAGAGCAGGAAGTTACTCAGTAGTCCTGGAAAAAACAACAGTTTCAGGTAAAACTCCCAAAACACCAAGATTGGGCTATTTTATGAATGTTCTGGTTCTGTGGTGGGTGTGAAGTTACATGGAGTAGTTAGGAGGCAGGTCTGGTTGCCACCTTGCATACCAGTTAGTAATTTTCCTTGAGTCACCTTACATTTGCACCTTACACCTGCATTTGGATTATTATTTTCCCATGTTTCTATAAACTGTAAGAGTTCTCCCTCAAACCTAATCTTTTGTCTTATGGTGAAGCTATCATTGATATTACTATGTAGCTTGATCTGTTTTTAACATTTGTGTCTGAAATTTATTGTTCAGATGTGATCCCTCTGAGATTAATATATCTGATGAAATGCCTAAAACCACAGTCTGGAAAACTCTCAGTATGAATTCTGGAAATACGAAGGAAAAGAGGTAAAGAACTATAATTGCTTATTTTTATTTATGAGTTAAACATGAATTAATTAATAAAATTTAACTTGATTGTAAAATTAAATTTGATAAATGGACTGTTACTAACTTACAGAATAGATATAAGCCTGTAAAAATAAAAGTTTGTTCTGATTTAACATTGATCAGTTTTAGTCAAGTTAATAAAGGGAATGGAGGGATATGAAACATCTTTACATACATTATGGTCTAGGACAGACATCCAAATTACTTGAATAATTTAGTCCAAATTTTATTTAAGTTTAGTCATATAATTAAAGACAGACATTTTAGACCTAATTATTAAAGGTAACTTTTCTGGTTAAAGAAAAAATATGCCAAAGCAATAGCATAGTGGGTAGGGTGTTTGCCTTGCATGCGCCTGCCCCAGGTTCAATCCCCAGCACCCTATCTGGTTCCTGAGTCTTCTAGGAGCGATTTCTGAGCACAGAGACAGGAGTTACCCCTTAGGCTGCTTGGTGTGGTTCAAAAACAAAAATGTAAAGGAAAAGAAAAAGCACCAGGGCTGAGAAGAGAGAGTATAGAAGATAAGGCATTTGCCTAGTATTTGGACAAGTTAGATTTGATCCCAGGCATTCCATACGGTCCCTCTAGTCCACCAGGAGTTTCCTGAGTGCAGATTCAGGTGTGACCACAAAACAAACAAAAAAATTAAAAACAAAAGAAAAGAAAAAGCAGAGCTGGAAAAATAGTACAGGTGTAAGACACTAATCTGCATGCGGCTGATCTCATTTCAGTTCCGAGCACCACATATACTCTTCCAAGCACTGTCAGAAGATACTCCTGAGCACAGCTTCCCGGGGTATGCTCAGGGATAAAAATAAACAAGGAAGAGAAAAGAAAGAAAAAGCAGGACTAGGAACTTTGAGACTTGGTTCGACCATTAATTTCATTTCTAGCCTGCCAAACCACTATTTATGGCACTCAGTTTACTTAGCAGTAAAATGGGAATACAGTGGTAAATCAAAAGTACCCTTATCACAGCCACCAGTGGGTGGTAGTGATGGGTTATTTCTTCATCTAATGGGTTAAAATTAATCTGTGCTAAATGTGAGTGAAATATAGAATCTTGTTTACATCAGAGGAAAATCCAGGCAGCTGTCGAAATGTATAACGCATATGGTTATTTTTAGTTGAGAACTAGTCTACTTGTAAATGAACTTAAAATATAGTCATATCCAAATTGTGGTGACATCTTCAAAGTATTGTGTTAAAAGTAGGAATGAATCATGTGTTCCTTTTTTGTCTAATTGTAACACTTTTATTCAGTCTCCTCAATTAAAAGCCTTTGCTGGGATGGAAGATTTGGGCCATGAGATATGCCTCAGGGAAGCTATGTTACAGACAAGGTGGTGATTCTCAGAGAAGAAGCAAGACCAAGTCTGGCCCTGTCCTTGCTCATGTCAAAGCCATGCTGAAGCATTCTATTACTCATGGTATGCATGGGAAGTTATGCAGCTGCACCAGCAGCCAATCATCAGATGTATGGAAGCAGAAGATGGCCTCCTGTTGGTACTTCTCTTCCTTCACTTTCTCTTCAGCCACAATGGATAACCCAGCTTTCCATTTCCAGACATTTCTCTGAAACTCTCTGCTGGTCTGCCAAGCCATCTGGATCCATATCGCCACTGATGATTCCTTTACTGAGGTCCCCCTTCCTAAATGATATGGGGGTGAGGAAGTAGAGGGGAGAGTAAAGAGAAAAGGGAAGACTCTTCTTGAGTTCCCTAGAATTTGCAGGCTCCAAGGCATTTCCATGTCCTTGCCTTGGTTTGATGCTCTACTCTGGGGGATGCTGGTCAGACCCAGAGGATGTCCAGATGTCTGTTGGGCATCAATATTGCCTGCAGCCGCATCTGGGAAGATGCTTCTCATCCCAATGCATCTTCACTACTTGCTGGCAGCAGCCTATCTACCTGTGAGAACTTTAATGATGAAAGGGCCAAGAAGGACACTGGAACTGTTCAGCATAGACAGGAAAAGCCTCAGGGGAAACTAGGTGATAAGTGAGGATGAACTATTTCTCTTAGTTTCACTGAGGAAAGAATGAGACAATGAGTTTGAATTATTACATAAGGAGTTATGGTCCTTATGTAATTAATATATTACAGAAAGGACTTACAGTCTAACTAGTTATTCTAGTGTTTGGTGAGAATTTGATAATAGTTGTGAGTAGAAAGGAAGACACGGTGCTTTTATTGGCCTTGTGGAGGAAGCATCCATTTCTTGCTGCTGTCTCTTGAGGACACATTGTAATTTCTTTCCTGGAGAGATCAAGTGCTTATGTAATGTCTACTTAGTTGCCTTAGTAGTGAACCACCATCAGCTCAGTGGACCAAAACTACCTTCAGCCATGTGGTTTCTTCATCATCATCATGAATTTCTTTTGGTTGATAAATGTTCTGGATCTCAGATGTAAAAAAAAAAAAAACCTGGGAAATGAACTGTAAGTGGTAAAATTTGTTTTGGTAGTTAGCTTAAAATCATATCATTTTCTCTGTTACAGTAAATATTAAGGGGCTGGGTTCTATTAGGCATAGAACCTTCTCTTTCTTTGTGCACAGAATATGACCAGCAATCATGCCATTGTCAAGGAAATCCTATCATATCAGTTTTTCATCCAGAAGAAGTCTTTGTACAATAGTGTTTCCTTACTAGGCTTTCCTTTGGCTGTATCATTTTGTTATTCTTTACTGCATTCTAGAGAATATAATTTATAATATAGAACTCTAAAGACCATTAATGTTGACAAGATCTCCATTTCTTTCACATTTCTCTCTCTCGGAGTCATACTTATTTTAATACACAGATGATTTTTAAATGGTATAGAATGGATAATAATTACTCAGGACAGATGCCTATTGTAATTAAGCAGTATGGAAGATCATACCAGTGCCTGCTGGCTGAGGTCATATTGCTGCAGATGTTAAATGTATTTTTGACTTTTGGGTTTTGTTTCTGGTTTGTCTGCCTTCTCCTCATAAGACTATTTAGAGACAGACTGCCTAGGCTTCTTTTTATATGGATCAGACCTGGTTCTTTGAACAATATAGGTATTAACATCTTTGTGAACCAGAGTTCCACATTTACTATTTTAGGATAAATAAAACTGTACCCATATTACCTACCTAACTTATAAAAAGTAAACAGCATTGGGAAAAGTTTTCTTGTTGACTTTTCCTGTCTGCTTCTTTGAGTTTGCCTCCTTTTTCATCTTAGTTCCCTGAGAATATCCCTACCCCCATTCTTCTTCCTCCATCTTGTTTGCCCTTTCTCATCTTTCCATGCAACCTGTACAAGGGAACTTAGTTCACTTATTACCCTAACTGCAACTATAAGACTGTAAAGAACATAACAGAAAGATCTCTTGATCTCTTTCCTAATACACTTATGACTATACAGAGCTTACAGGCTCTGTAAGCATAGGGATCCTCCTTTGTTAACTTTGAAGTGCAGTTACAGGGCCACATGTGAATAGGTCAAGCCCTTCCCAGTTGCACCACAGTAAGAACATTCACTATTTTGGCAGGTTGTACCTGTCTTTTTAGACCATTTTATTTTTCTCAAGCAGCTTCATTTCTCTTACATCTCAGTGGCACTCTTACTCTCACTACTTACTCAATTCCTACCAACTTCTTAACCTTATTCCTGGCTACTTCTTAGCTCAGGTCTGTGTTTAGTGACAATAGCAGGAGAGTCAAGTATTTGGGGTAGAAACCTGGGGTGGCATAAAACAGCAGCAATGTATATCTATATATACTGTTGCACATATATTTATCAGTGAATGTGTAGCCATAGAATTTTATAACTGCTACCAAATAGCTTTGTGCACCTAGCTGTGGGAGCATCCAGAAGATGTGATCATGGGGCTAGGAAAATGACTTTGTGGAGGCTGGGCTTATGCTTCACATGTCCTGGGTTCTACCACTACATATAATCACATACTATATATATTTTTGAGTGTCTAACACTCCCAAATAAAATTCCCTTCTGATATTTGAACATGAGGAGAGACATAGATTAGTCTACAAAGTTTCTGATTTCATGTTACTCAAAAAAAGACAATTCCCAGTTCTACTTTATCTTCTACCCATTCAACTCTTAAGACTTTCTTCATTAAAATGGGTCAATAATGAGAAGATCTATGAATTTGAATATTTAGTTTCTGACTTTTCCTGGGGCGTATGAGAGGACTTAATTCCAGAATCCTTGCCTTTCCTTTAAACTAGCATCATAAATACAATCCTGTGTGTTTTTGCTGCAGCCTATCTGCATCTCTAAATTTCTTCTTTTGCTATTGAGTTAGCACCTCTGTTAGAACTTTTAAATGTCTTTGCAAGTTTGTTTCTACATCCTCTTAGAATTTCTTAGGTTTCCAAGCCACATCCTAATAGGGCATTCAGAAATTCTGTCATTGCATGTTCTCAACTAGCTTGATTTTCCTTTTGACTATAGCTGTCTGACCTCCCTAAGGTAAAAGCTTTTCTTATGAATTCATCTGACCAAAAGGTACATGATTTGTATTCTTCCTGCTCTTACTAGATTGGCTTTTTTAAGCACCCTTCTTCTGTCCAATCTTTCAAGATCTTGAAAACCACAGCTGAGATGGTAAGAGGCAAGGAGTTCAGAGCTTCTCAGAAAGAGCACTTTATCATTGTTTTCTTTATTTAGTGTAAGTGACTAAGGATTATCAAGACTTCAGGCTCATCCATATTTCATTGTAAACAAACATATTTCTAAACCAAATAGAAATTATTCTCCTATGAAATCTGATCTTTGTGATTCTTGGCATCCTTGGTCTTTTAACATTTATTATAAAGAGTATAAAGTTGACTCAACCAGAAAGCTAATTTTCATAACCAAAAGAATTGTGAAGTATCACATTCCTACTTGAAGCATAAAAGGAAGAAAAGGCGTTTTATAAGTAGCTTAATTTTTTCAGTAGAAAAGTTCAGAATTTGGAACAATTCATTCCATAGGCTTAATTCTTTTAGGATATTCTGTGCACAAAAGGAATAGAATGGTTTCTTATTCTTCTGAAAAGAAAAAGAATAGCATTTTTCTTAAACATTGGAGAATCAAAACTTTTTATTTTAGTTCATGGCATTAGTATTGCAGAGAAAAAATGTGAGAGAGATGAGAGGATAGAGGAGAGAGAGTGTGAGAGCAAGAATGAGAGACTATAAAAGAATGAGAATTAGCAGAGTTTGGACTTCTCTTAGGTTTGTAATCTACTCCAACATGCAGGTTTTTTTCACATTTGCAATAATGTTGGAAGCAGAAGTACCACAATGAATGTGCAATTACTCCTTTTGCAAAAGAGGCCAAAATCCTCCTCCCTGCTCCTTCTCCCACATTCACTCCAAGATAATAGGCCTCCCTCGTTTTTCTGTGTCAGTCTGATCAGATATGGTCACCCTCCCAAGACATTGGTGTGAGGTGGTGAGCAGAGCAGCCTACCCATAGAACATGTAGCTTGAGGTGCTGGTACATTCCCCTTGTTTTCTATGTTCTTTCTAGTAGTCTCATGTAGAGATAGAGGTATTTTTGTTTTAGAGATTCCAAAGTATATATTTTTAGTGTAAGAAATATACCCTCTCCACACCCCATTGTGTAAATAGAATTGAGAACTATGTGTCATTGTGATGATCCCATAGCACTCTGGTAGGAATAGAATCCCCACCCCCAGGTCTGTCTGTGAACAGGTGAGGTGACTGTGATGCCTGTGCCTTGCACAGACCTTCCTGTGCTCAGCAGGGGAAAAATAAAGTCTATGTAAACTCTTCACATCTCTGGTGGTCTTTGAGCCTGAATCAAGAGTCCAAGTACATGCTGACCAACTCCAAAACTTGTGAAGAAAAACTTTGAGTTGTGAAGATGAGTGAATGAGTATTATCTGCTGAATGTGCCATCAGAAGGACCTACATCTTGATACTCACCCCAAATAGGTCTGGGAAACACATCTAATTGTGGAAGGGTTGGAGGCCAAAGGAGCATATACAATGGAATATGAGTAGTGAGAGCAGTGGAGGGTGAAAGGGACGGAGGAGAGAAGAACCAGAGATATTAGTTAGCAACTTCATGTAGTAACTGGCAAGACCACAACAGCACAGCCTGTACATCTGGCATGGTCCAAGCAGTTACTAAGGAGGACTGGTGCAAGTTGGGGTTGCAGTATGTAGACAAAGAACTCATTAAATATGAGGGCTTTTACTATCTTTTCAATATTTGCAGGAGGAAACCACATCTGAATTTGCTCAGGGTTTTTATCTCTGTACTCAAGGATCACTACTGTCAGGCTCAAAGGAACCAGATAAGATGCCAGGGACCAATCCTAGTTCATCTGTGTACAAAGCAAGTGTGCTACTTACTGTACACCTTGCCTGCCCCCTTTCTGGGACATTAAAAAATACCACCCCAACAATATATATATATTGCTTTACCTTATAAAAATTTGCCCTTATTTTTTGTTTTTCTCTACTTAATTTTTTACTTTTTTCTTCTTTCTTTTCTTTATTTGTGTATGTGTTTGTATTTTAGGGGTACATCTACTGATGTTCAGGGCTACTCTTGGCTTTTTCTCTGGGTCACTAAGCAATTCTCAGGGACTGTGCTGTCGGGATGAATCTCAGTCTTCCTCATGCAAAGCATGTTCTTTGCCCTTTGAGCTATCTCTCTACAAGCCCTCAAAGACATATTTTTAATTACACTGTACAGCAGGTAGTATATGGGAAGATTACTAGTTCAGGAAATAGGGCCAGCTTTGATGGAGCAGGGTGAGAAAGGGAACTGACAGGTGTTTATGGTTCTCAAGAAGACTGGCCTCAGGGTTATTGAGAGTCTGGTAAATATTGCAGGAAAAGTAGTTCAATGGGCCCAGAGTAATAGAACAGGGTTAAGGCACTTGCCTTGCATGCAGTTGACCTCAGTGCAATCACCGGCACCACAGAGTGACCCTGAGCACCACTAGGGATCATGAGCCAGGATATGCTCCTCACAAAAGAAGCACTTCAATTAGAACTAACAGATGGTAAGCAAACAGTTAAGAAATCTGGAGGTAAGTAGTTACTTGGTTGATTGATCCAGCAGCAACAACACAGGAACTCAGATCAATCCCAATAGTTCTCTTGGTGCCCCCTATACTGCTCATAAATGTCTTTGGAAGCCCTGGGCATCATATTACCATCAATGAGTATACAATGCAGAAGTGGAAGAAGGGACTTTATTCTGACTCTACTTTCTTGATAAGAAAAGTATTCCTCAGAAGGCCTCAAACCTATGTTGTTTATCAGAGTTCAATCACATCCAACCCATTGCCATATTCACTGGGTAAATTCAAGGGGTGCACACCTTGTTTTGGGGTTGGAGATACCAAACAACAGAACGGTCACCCTTGACATGCGAGTGGTTCCTGACATTCGACTGCCAGGGAAGTAGGTTCTCTCCAACTGGACTTTTGTAGGACCTCAAATGTTCTTAGGTGTCCAAGAGTTGAGCATCATTTGCTGTAATGTACCTTCACCTTTTATGTCTGTTTCACTTGTGACCAGTATATTGTCCTCCACTGTGTAAAGGTTTGTCTACTCTGTAATTGTAGCTCATCCTCATTGTTGAACATCACTTGCTGTAATGCACCTTTGCCTTTTATGTCTGTTTCACTGATCAGTATATTGTCCTCCACTGTGTTGTCTACTCTGTAATTGTAGCTCATCCTCAGTGTCTCTGTCTGACATAACGCAGCCTTAATCACCTCTAGATTTAGATTTTGGCTTTAAACCCATTATTAGCAAATGTATTTCTCTATTTTCAAGACTAAGTTCCCCAAATTAATAATTACCAATTCACAATCAGACCACAATGAAAAATAACCAACTTGGGAATCCAGGGAGTTTTGAGTATGGGCCCAGCTCTGGACAACTGGGGAAATGAGGTCATTAAAAATTAATAGAGAATATTAAAAGAGTAAATAATTAGAGTGCATAATTAGAATATGTGCTTTGCTCTGTACGTTTCCTCTTTAAGTTTCTCTCAGGCAAGAGAAACATTCCTCTCCTTCTTAAGCACAGAGCCCAAGTAGTACAAACACCCTTGGATATGGGAAAACAAAACAAAACAAAAAAAAAAAAAAAAAACGACAGTGGACCATGGTCAAGGGAAGTTCCTCCAAGAAGGGCTGTGACTTGTAGCTCTCCTTAACTAACAAGGACACAGTAAGTGACCTGTTTAGTATTAATGCTTCTTCACTGCAATATAAGAGAACTGCCTGCTCTTTAGGTACCGATACAAGGTAAGGCAGCTTTTCCCCACATGCCCTCTAACCACTATCATCATCAGCCTTTTTGGGTCATTTCACAACCTATCATGCAGGACCAAAGCACTTCATAGAGAATCATTGACACTCTGGCTAGCTTTAGACACTGTTAGTTCCATTGGTGAAAACTTAGGCTAATATTAAAGGTATTCTTTAAGTTCATAGGGCGACAATTATAACAGCTGGGGCAAGGGGGCAGAGCTCAGATTTATGTGTTTGGAGTCCATGCCCACAGCATCTATTTACTACTTGCTGCCTCCCCAGGATTCCAGACCATGAGGTCTACTTCTGCAACACACACCCTGAAGCAGCCAGAAAAGCAGAAGGTTCTCTTAAAAACCAAAGGCATTTTAAAATGTGAATTCAGAGAACCTTCCAGTCACATCATTCATAAATAACTGAAGTTGACAAAATGAATAATTCAGTGTTCCAGAGATTGCCTATAAAAGGACAAGTAGGTACATCCTTTTCCATGAATGTTATTAGTGTACAGTACCAAGACATTTCAGGTGGTTAGTTGCCCACCACTACATGTGTGTAGTTGTCCCCCAATCATTCCTGTTGCCCCTCCACCAAACACCCTTCTGCTCATTTCTCTCACCCTCTTCCCATTTCCTTTGGTTATTACCAGTTTTCACTGCATAAGAGCAAATTATGTTTACTGCCAGTTTACTCATAATTCATATTCCACATATGAGTAAAGCCACTTATAATTGTCTCACTTCCTTATTTCACTTAGCATAATCACCTCACATATCACATTCTGAAAAGCACAATTCATCTTTTTTGGGGGGAGGGCATGCCTGGCAGCGCTCAGGGGTTACTCCCAGCTCTGCACTCAGAAATTGCTCCTGGCAGTCTCCAGGGACCATATGGAATGCTGGGAGTCAAACTCAGTTCGACTACTGAGTCAGCTACATGCAAGGTAAATGACTTACCACAGTGCTATCACTCTGGCCCCAACAATTCATCTTTTTAACAGCATCATAGAAGTATACCATTATGATGGGAACGTTGCACTGGTGATGGGTGGTGTTCTTTACATAACTGAAACCCAAACACAATCATGTATGTAATCAAGGTGTTTAAATAAAATATATATATATATATAAAAGAAGTATACCATTAAATATCAACATACATAATTTATATGCATGTACATATAAGCCCACAACTTCCTTATCCACTCATGCACATTTAAGTTGAGTACATGTTTTAGACTACTATGAAAAATGATGCTAAGAACATAGCACCTCTTGGATTAGTCTTTTCATACCCATCAGATAAAAGCCTATGAGTGGTATCACTATGTCAGAAGAATTTCCCTTTTTTTGGGGGGGAGGGGTTGGGGCCATACATACTTAGCTTAGTTCTATTCCCAACTTGGTACTTGGAGGATCATATGATCTGTAGTTGAAATCTGGGGTTTCCACAGGCAAGGTTTGTGCTGCTGCCCTTTATGTCATCTCCTTGACTTTTTTTTTTAATATGGTACTTTTTAAAGGAATCTCCTGGCTATTTTCATAGAGGCTGCACCAGTTTACACTTCACCATCAATGTTCCAGAGTTTCTTTTTCTGCATTGTCTTCAACACTAGGCAACTTTCTTTCTTCCTATTTTTTTTAAGAGGGCCATCCCTGCAGTGTTTGGGGACCCAAAGGCCACTCCTGATTATACTTAGCCTGGTGGTGTTGGCCTAATGACTTGTGCCCACTAGGCCTATAACTAGCAGTGCTCAGGGAACCTTATGAAGCCAAGAATTGTAGAGGGCCTTACATGCAGGGGAAATGCCACCTCTTTGAGCCACCTCCGTGGTAACACTTTTTTTTTATTGAAACCAATGTGAATTACAAGTCTTTCACAGTTGCATTTTAGGTACATAGTGACAGTGAGTTAGGGTCACTCCCACCACCAGTGTTGACCTCCCTCCTCCATAGTTCCTAACCTGCATCCCGTACCTCCACCCTTGGCCCCCTAGACTGCTAGTGTAATAGGTTCATTTTGCATAAATATAGCTTGTTATAGTTTGGGTCTCTTGATTCTATTGTTGTTAACTTTGGTTTGGCTATTTAGATCTGACCATTTTTTATTTCCACTCAGTGTTCCTAAGACTATTAGCTCCTGGATCCCATCCACTTTTTTTTTCTTTTATCAATATGTAGGAGGACATAGAAATATGAGGTAGAAGAGGCTGGAGAGATAGCACAGCAGTAGGGCATTTGCCTTGCAAGCAGCCGGCCCAGGACTGATGTTGGTTCAAATCTCAGTATCCCATTTGGATCCCTGTGCCTACCAGGAGTGATTTCGAGCACAGAGCCAGGAGTAATCCTTGAATGCTGCCAGACATGACCCCCCCCCAAAATGGAAAGAAATATGAGGTAGAACAAGATGATTTATGTTCTGTAATTCTGTAAACAAAAAGGCATGAGCCCCTATATAGAAGCTATAAATAAAATTAAAAAGAGACAGTGGGGCAGATGTGGCTCTCTTATTTTCTCTCTTTTTTTTTTTTTTTTTTTTTTTTGCATAGGCACAATAAACATTAGGGAAATTAGAAAGGAAATTTCCTTGGCCTAAGAGTTACAGGGTGTCTCTACCCTTGAAGCATACTGTCATAAGATCGACTATAGACTCCAGGCATGTTGTCGAACCCTAAAGTCTTTTTTTTATGGTTCCAGGAAAAGTTCTGCTCAGTCGCAGTTGTCAAATTCAGTCTTCTGTAAAGAGATCTTGGTTTTTGCACAGATCCTAGGGCAAAGCCTAGGATAAAGTCTTTCTTTATGTTCCCAGGAAAAGTTCTGTTCAATGTCAGTTGTTGTAGTCAGTCTTCTATAATTAGAGATCTTGGTTTTTTGGTTTTTGCACAGATCCTAGAATGGAGCATCATCTGATTTCATCTCACGGCTAGTTGGTGAGGTAAGGCAACCTGCCGTTAGAACAAGTTTGTTGCTGTTTCCTCATCGTTACAGTGTCATATGAACGAACCTACCCTGGAGCAATTTGGTGACAGAGCTGGGTCCTCCCCCAAGGGACTTTGATTTCTGGTGCTGATGCAGGGAATTGTGCCAATTCTAAGGCTGGGATCTGGGGTTTGGGGTTGGACAATTGATGTCAGATCAATTGAGGTCTAAGTCAAGTTTCCATGACAAATGTTCAGGATGAAGGCACCCCTGCATTATAAAATTTATGGGTTCTTATCCTTATTAGCTAAAAGCTTCTTTGTATACATCACATTTCCTGTTTTAGTGTTCCTATACCAAAAGAAACAATGCCATATTATATTATTGGTGCATTTGTGGGCAAAAATAACATGCTATACAGTCTCTGTGCCCTGGTTTTGACCTGAGGTCTTATCCCAAGCAAGACTTTTCTACTAGAATTTCCTACTAAGTAGAACCAGAACAAGCAAAAAAGAAAAGGGGGGTTGGGGAACGGGGAGGGTCAATGAACAGGGCCTGTAATAAGAGTCTGTGGTGTGCAGTTGCCTATTTCAGTGGTCTATGGACATAAGCATTAGATTGTAGTAGCAGACATAATAAAAAAAGAAGTAGATAAATTGGAGTGCTTCTCTTCCACTTGATTTATTTCCTTCTTGCTATACCCTGGCACCTACGGTATTCAGAGTAACTACCACTTACTATTGTGTTTCTTCGTGAAGTTATTCTAAATACCACATATAATGATATCATTCTGTATTTATTCTTCTAGCTTACTTCATTTAACATAATATTTTGTAGTTCCATCAATGTTGCTGAAAATTGCACGATTGTATAATTTCTTACTTCTATGTAGTATTCCATTGTGTAAATGTACCACATCTTCATGATCCACTCATCCGTTGTTGGACAATCAAGGTTGATTCCAAGTCTTAGCTATTGTACTGAATGCTGCAATGAATAGCGGTGTGCATACATACTTTTGAATGAATGTTTCTAGTCCTGGGGATAGATACCCAAGAGAAGGATTGCTGGGTCATATGCTAACTCAATTTTGAGTTTACTGAGAACCCTCCATACTGTTTTCCATAGGGGTTGAACCAGGCAGCATTCTCACCAGCAGTAGGTGAAAGTTCCTTTCTCACCACATCCCACCAACAGAGATTGTTCCCTTTATTTTTGATATGTGCCTTCCTTGCTGGTGTAAGGTGGTAAGTCTTGATTTGGATTTCCCTAATGATAAGTGATGATGAACATGTTTTTTTTCCATGTGTCTGTTGGCCTTCTTTGGTCTTCCTCAGAGCATTGTCTGTTCATTTTTCCTCCCATTTTTGATGTTTTTTTTTGGGGGGGGATAGGGGGATGTATGTGGAGCTAACCTTTGTTAGTACTTATATCCTAGATATCAAACCTTTATTTGATGTGTTGAGTGCAAAATATTTTTTCCATTCAGTTAGCTGTCTTTTAGTTTTAGCCCATGTTTCTTTTGCCATGCAGAAACTTTAGTTTGATGTAATCCCATTTAATTAGCTTTGAAGCTATAGCTCTTGCCATTGACATCTTATCATCAAAGACTTTTTTGATATTCAAGTATTAGAGTGTTCTGCCTATGTTACCAGTATGCCTAATTTCTTACACGTGGTTATTCAGTTTTTCCAACACCATTTATTGAAGAGACTGTTTGATTTCATATTCTTGGCTCATTTGTCAAATATTAGTTGACCTTATATTTTGGGATCTGTCACTGGATATTCTATTCTGACCCATTGATCTGTAACTCTGTCTTTGTTTCAGCACCATGCTCTTTTGATGACTATGGCTTTTTAGTAAAGCTTCAGGTTAGGTAAAGAGATGTCACCCAATTTCTTTTATTTTTTTTAATATGGATTTGGCTAACATAAGTCTTTGTGGTTCCACACAAACTTTATAATTGATTGTTCGAAGTCCTTAAGAATGATGTCGAATTTGAATAGGGATTGCTTTTTTTTGGGGGGGGGGTTTGGGTCACACCCGGTGGTGCTCAGGGGTAACTCCTGGCTGTCTGCTCAAAAATAGCTCCTGGCAGGCATGGGGGACCACATGGGACACCGGGATTCGAACCAACCACCTTTGGTCCTGGATAGGCTGCTTGCAAGGCAAATGCTGCTGTGCTATCTCTCCGGGCCTGGGATTGCTTTTAATCTATATAATAGTTTAGGTAAGATGGTCATTTTGATGATATTGATTCTTCATACCCAGGAGCATGGAATGTCCTTCCAATTTCTTAGGTCCTCTTCAATTTCTTTTTGAAGTGTTTTGAAGTTTTGTGGTATAGGTCTTTCACCTCTCTTGTTAGGTTGATTGCTAGGTATTTTTAGATACTATTTTAAATGGAATGGACTTTTTTATCTCTTTTTCCTCTGGTTCATTATTTGTATAAAGGAATGCAACTGTATGTTGTGTATTGACTTTGTAGCCAGCCACTTTGCTGTATTGGTTTTTTGTTTCTAGGAGCTTTTCTGTCGACTTTTCAGGGTTTTCAATGTATATCATTATCTGCAATTCGAGATAGTTTGTCTTCCTCTTTCACTATTTGAATTCCTCTTCTTGAATTTCCTTCTCTTGCCTGATTTTTCTTTTTTTTAAATATATTTTTATTTAAGTAACATGATCATAGTTGGGTTACAGTCATAAACAGAACACCCCCCTTCACCAGTCTAACATTACTCCCTCCCCCTTCCCATCCCCTGCCTATATTCAAGACAGGCATTCGACTATAGTTATTTGTTTTTAAGTTCAGTAAATTGTATTTTTTTTTCCTTAAAGGATAAGAGTATAAAACATAGTAAAGGTGTGATAGTGGCAATCGTTGTTGTTTGCATAGGTCCAGAAAATGGGGAAAATGGAAAAAAAAATTGTGACCTGATTACAAAAAGCCTCACCTCAGAAGTTTATTGGCATAAGACCAACTCTGGGGTTCAGGCATACCAGTCTGTCCAACCCGAGTCATTCTTCGTGGTCCCAGTGAAACTTTTCTCACTTTAGCTATTGTTGGTATCAGATTTTTATATTTAAAGACTCTGGATTCTGTGCATTTCTTTCATCGATGTCAGGCTGATGTGTAGCATTCTTTAGTTTCAGCATACCATTAAATGTGGAGCGATCTGCCCTGTGTGCAGACTGTTGCTGAGTCATCTGGGTATTGGGAGCACTCTTTGAAGTAAGTCAGTGCCAAAGCAGTGGTAGTTCTTCCCTAGTAGAGGCTTGGATCCTGGTAATGTTATAGACAATTGTGGTTGTTTCCATAGTGGTATCCATTGTTCAGCTATGTGTGGGTGATGCCCATTCATCTGAGGCCTAAGCCAAATCATTATGCCAATGTTCAGGGTTAAAGGCCTAATTACATTACCAAATTTGTGTTCCCATCTCTATTAGATAAGAACTTGTTTGCATATGTATTATTTTCCCATTTTAATGTGCCTATGCAAAAGAGAAGCAATACCACAAGATATTGTTGGTGCATTTGGGGGCTGATGAATAAAGTCCAACATTCCCCGTAACTTGGTTCAAACATGAAATCTATACAGAGATACTCTTCTACCAGTATTGCTTATAAAACAGATCTCAAAGGGGGAAAATCAAACAATCAAATAGCAAAGCCAGTGGGCAAAATTGTCACTATATAAGGATGTTTGAAAAGAGTTATAGATGTTAAGGGAATACATCTGAGATTTATAAAGGAGATACACGTGTCCCTTTTATGTTTTAGAAATAGTCAAGAGGGAGGGTGTTGTTTCCGAGACACCACTTTGGTCTGTGATTTGGACAAGCGAAGAGCACATGGAGCCATGTCCTCCCCTTGTTGCCTGCTGAAGTTTCTGACTCCCCAAGGGTGTTTACTTCCTAATTGCTGGAAGTTGGAAGTTTACCAGTCCCCTCCCAGCCCCTTTCAGGAACAAGAAAGCCAGGGGTCTCTTTTAAATTGCACCTCGATGGGACCCACTTGCTGGGACCCTGAGCAGGTGTCCAGGAATAACCCTGGGGACTGGGAGGAAGGAGAGAGAAGGCTGTGGGGGGCAGCCAAGGCTGCATCTTCCCCTTATCTTGGCCAAAGCCTACAGCGTGGAACCTTGCCATGACGTGTTGCCTGCTAAAGTTTCAGACTCCACCCAAAAAATTACTGTGAAAAATATGTAATCCACCTTGGCCAAAACAAAAATCATTAGAACAGAAAAATGGTTAAATATGGGGTAACAAGGAATAAAACAAGCTCCTGGAGGGCTTTCAGACTATGACAAGCAGATGAAACACAATGATACCCAAATATTTGTCAATATGTTCCCTCCGCGGTTTCACAATGGGCAGGTTTAATAAGGAAACTTCCCTGGTAAGTCCTAAAGCCAGAACATATTGTGTTGCTATTCCTACCTCACTTGCTTGCCCAGGAATGTGGCCAGGAGAAGCCTTGGAGTTCTGGAGGAAGGAGGTAGAGGGGTGCTGGGGTGACCCATGTCCCGCACCCCTTCCTAGGCCTGGTTAAAGAGGCCTTTGGCATGGCAGAGGGCTGCCAAAAGCCATGCTGGCAGAACCTCCCGGCTCCCAGGAAGGAAGGAGATCCTTCCAGAGCTAGAAAGCCAGAAGGTCAGAGCCCCCACCCCAGTCCCTCCCTTTGGAGCCGGCAGGGAAATGGGGAAAGCCTAGGGAAACCAATAAGCTCCTTCAAGGGACCCACCTCACTGGCTTGCCCAGCCATGTGGCCAGGAGAAGCCCTGGAGTTCTGGAGGAAGAAGGTAGAAGGGTGCTGGGGTGACCCATGTCCCGCACCCCCTTCCTAGGCCTGGTTAAAGTGGCCTTTGGCATGGCGGAGGGCTGCCAAACTCTTGCCTGATTTTTATTGTTAGGACCTCTACTACTATGTTGAATAAGAGTGGAGACAGTGTACAGCCTTGCCTAGTGCCTTACCTTAGTGGAAATACTTTCAGTTTTTTGCTGTTAAGGATAATGCTGGCTGTGGACTTCTTATAGATAGCTGTAACTATCTTGAGGAAAGTTCCTTCCAGCTCTATTTTGCTGAGTGTTTTTATCATGAAAGGGTGTTGGATTTTGTCAAATGCCTTCTCTTCATCAATTGATATGATTATGTGCTTTTTATCCTTTTATTTTGATGTGGCGTATTGTTGATTGATTTGCATATGTTGAACCATCCTTGCATCTCTGAGATGAAACCTACTTGGTCATAATGTATAATCTTTTTGATGTATTGTTGGATTCTGTTAAGGATTTTGTTAAGTATTAAAGATTTTGTTAAGGATTTTTGCATCCAGGTTCATTAGTGAGATTGGTCTGTAGTTTTCTTTCTTGGTGGTATCTTTGTCAACTTTGGGAATGAGTTTGATATTTTCTTCATAAAAGGAATTAGGGAGGATTTCTGTCTTTTTGATGTTTTGGAAGAGTCTAATTCTTCTTTGAATGTTTGGTAGAATTCACCTGTAAAACTGTCTGGTCCTGGCGTTTTATTCTTGAGGAGTTTCTTAATTACTGTTTTAATTTCCTTACTTGTAATTGGCCTGTTAAGGCTTTCTACTTCCTCTTTATTAAGTCTTGGAAGATGGTATTTTCCCAGTAATATGTCCATTTTTTCTGGGTTATCCAACTTAACTGAGTACAGTTGCTCAAAATAAGCCCTCATGTGTTATATTTCTTGAGGTTCTGTTATAATCTCTCACCTTTTCTTTGTGATCTGATTTACTGGGGTGTTTTCTCTTTTTTTACTTGTGAGACTCACCAGCGGTTTGTTAGTCTTGTTTATTCTTTCAAAAAACCAGCTGCTGGTCTCATTGATTCTTTGTATTGTTATCTTTGTTTCTGTGTTGTTTATTTCTGCTCTGTTTTTTTTAATAATAATTTTTATTTTGACCAAAGTGGATTACAAATCTTTCACAGTAATATTTTAGGCACATAACGACATTGAATCAGAGGTATTCCCACCACCAATGTTGTCCTCCCTCCACCCCTGTTCCCAGCATGCATCCCATAACCCCCTTTTTTACCTCTGGGCTACTAATATAAGTGATCCCTTCTGTGTCTGCTTGTTGTAGATTGGGTATCAATTCTATTGTCCTTGGCTTTGGATTTGGTGTTTAAGTCTGATCATTTTTTATTTCTACTTAATGTTCATATGACTGTTTGGACTTGGGACCCTCCATTATTTTCCCCCTTAATTTGTGAGGCGGAACAATATGGTTCAAGTTATGCGGTTCTGTTTGAAGGAAGGAAAAAGATAAAATGGGGCAAAAATCAAACAAGCAAAAATGGGAGGAGTCCTTCTAGATGAGACTATAAATATCAATTCAAGAGAAGAAAGGGAAAAAGGAAGAAAAAGCATAACAACAATACAGAAAAATATCAAACAAAAAACCTGAAAAGCACCACAGTAATAAAGACAACAACCACACTATAACCACGGTCCCGAAAAAAAAAAAAAATAACAAAACCAAAAAGAATTATTTTGTGCTTTTTTTTTTTTTTTTGCATAGGCACAGTAAATATTGGGGAGATTAGAAAGAGAATTCCCTTGGCCTAAGAGATACAGGGTTTCTCTGTCCTTGAAGTATACTGTCATAGGAATAACTAAAGGCTCCATACATGTTCTTTTACTCTCCCCTTGGTCCTTTGGTGGTGTCTGGAAACTGTCTGCTCCATCATGAATGATAAAATCAGGCCTCTGTAGCTAGAGATCTTGGTATTTGCACAGGTCTAGGATGGAACCTAGGATAGAGTCTTTACGGTTCTAGAAGTTCTGTCCCATCACTGTTGTTTTAATCAGTCTTCTGTAGTTGGTGGTCTTGGTTTTGCACCGATCCTAAGACGAAGTCTATGATAGAGTCTTACATTATGTTTCCAGAAGATCTGTTCAATTGTAGTTGTTTCAGTCAGACCTCTGGAATTAGAGATCTTGGTGGTTGTACAGATTGTAGGCCAAAGCCTAGAGTAGGATCTTTTTTTATTGGTCCCAGGATAAGTTCTGCCCAGTCATGGTTGTCACAATCAGTCTTCTGTAGTTAGCAATCTTGGCTTTTGCACAGATTAAAGGATGATATGTCTTCTGTTTCATCTTGTCGTTAGGTGGTGAGGTAAGACAATCTGCACTTAGATCAAGTTGTTGCCATTTCCTCATTGACAGGATGTCCTATCAATACTGGCACATGTTGGTGTTAGAGCAGTATTAAGAATGTCCCTGGAGCTGTTGCGGAGAACTGTATTGGTTCTACTGGGATCTAGGGTTTGGGGTTGGATGGTTGCTGTCTAATCACCTGGAGTCTTAAGTTGGGTCACATGACACATGTTCAAGGTGGTAGGTGCCCCTGTATTGTAAAATGTATGATTTCTTATCCCTAGTAGATAAGAGCTTGTTTCTATACATAAAATTTCCCCCTTTTTAGTATGCCTTTGCAAGAAGAAATGGTGCTATATTATTATTGCTGGTGCATTTGGGTTGAGAGTGTCAGGCTCCATCATCTTTGTGCCCTGGTTTTGACCTGAGCTATTAACCCAGGCAAGACTTTTTCTTGTAGGTTTTTGTATCAAGCAGAACCAAAACTGGTGAAGTTAAAGAAGAGAAGAAAACTCTGCTCTGATTTTTATTATTTCTTTTCTTCTGCCTGTGTTTGTGTTCCTTTGCTGTTGGCTTTCCAAATCTTAAGGTGGTGTTTTAAGCTGTGATTTTTGTCATTTTTCTCTTTCCTAATATAGGTCTATATTGCTATGAGTTTCCCCCGATTACTGCTTTTGCATGACCCATAGATTTTGGCAATTTGTTTCACATTGCCATTCATCTCAAGGAATCTTTTTATTTCTTGATTTCCTTTTTGATCCAACTATTGTTGAGCAGCATGTTATTTAGTCTCCAGGAGTTAGATTTTCTCCACATCTTCTTTTTTACAGTCAATCTTGATCTCTGTTGTGTTGTGGTCTGATAGGGTACTTGGTATAATTCTTATATTTGTGATTTTATATAAGATATATTTGTGTCCTAAGGCTTGGTTTATACTAGAGAAGGTTCCATGTGCACTTGAGAAGAACGTGTATTCCACTTTCTCAGGATGGAGGACCCTGTATAATTTCTGTATAATTTCATTAGTGCCAGTTTTCTAGTTTCTCATTTAGGGCTCTTATGTCTTTGTTAGTGTTCATGGACGTCATGGTTAGATTGTGTTTAGAGCATTTTTAAAAAAGATCATAATTTTCAAATCAAGAAAGCTAAGTGATATGGTAGTAGGCCCAGAATGTGGAGTTTATACCATAAAATACTGTCCAGTGGGTCTTTTTTTTGGGGGGGGGGTCATAGCCAGCAGTGCTCAGGGGTTACTCCTGGCTCCATGCTCAGAAATCGCTCCTGGCAGGCTCTGGGGACCATATGGGATGCTGGGATTCGAACCAATGACCTTCTGTATGAAAGGTAAACGCCTTACCTCCATGCTATCTCTCCGGCCCCTGTCCAGTGGGTCTTGAGCATATAGTTTTCTTTCCTAAAAGCATTCTAAGATTATGAGCCCTGTGATATCTTATTAAGCTATCTATACTTTAGCAAGCCTGCGTGGTTTTGAGAATAGCAACTGATGGGAAGGAAAGTTGTCGGCGACTTCCCCAAGCCCTCCCCTCTTGTGATGGGTGGGGAGTGGTGAAGGTCTGGGGTCCCCTTTAAAGCCCTCCTTGGCACCCACCTAGTTGGCTCCCTGGGTGACCCTGGAGTCTGGGAGGAAGAAGAGGAAAGGCTGTTGGGGCAGAAGCCCCATGGGGCTGTGTATTTTCTTTTTTTTTGGGGGGGGGGGCTGTGTATTTTCTAAGGAAAGGGATGTTGGGCTCAATCTGCCTAGGATCATCTGATATAAACTGAAGTGTCTGCAAGGTTTATGGGGCAGCAGGACTATGGCCAGAGTGTTTGTGTAGTTCCCACTGACCTCTCCTGAGGCGGAGAAGTATGGGCTTCTGGCCAGCAGCAGCTGGAGATGCAGTGGGGGCAGTTGGGGGAGGGGCCTTTTGCACATGGTTCGGTTTGGGTTTAAAACCTGTCTCTTAAGTCCCTGCACCCCACTCCCACCAAGTTAGGGTCCACGAGGGTGGGGTGTAGAGAGTTTATGGGGGGGTTACACCAAGCTCACCTGAGCAAGAGGGGCTGTGGGTTTCTGGCTGGCAGTAGCTGGGGACTCAGTGGGGGCAGATTGGTACACTTTTTTTTAATAGCCAAAGAAAGTGGTATCTGTCTGAGAAAGCTGTTATCTCTAAAAGTAACACTTTAAGTCTCATTGTGAAGATGTGAATAACTCAAATACTGATCAAATACTTGGGAAATATAAATAATTATTGGCAATCATTCCTTCACAGCATATCCTTGCCTTGGACTCCTAGAATCAATGTTTTATTTGGCCTAACAGAAGTCAACCCTCATAGAGAAGACACATGTCCTTCAGAAACTCTGGAACAAAGAAGTTGGGGAAGAAATTCGGGGGTCCTGACAGCTGGATTTCTCTCATCATCCTCAAATCTCATTTTTATCTGGGTAAGGGGATATGACTCAGCAGTAGGACACAAACACATGCCTTGTATGTATGAGTCTTTGGATTTATGCCCCAGCACTGCAGAAACAAAACAATTGTTGAGAGTCTACCATGAACGGTGGAGAAATAAGCATTCCCAGAAGGCCTACACCATTGGAGTCCTGTAATAAAAAGACAGGCCAGCATGTACAAACCATGTACAAGGCAAAGTCTGAGAGGGCTGTGGCCTTGTGGGAGCAAGAGATGCTCTCAGCACCTCATAGGGTCAGGGAAACTTCTAGATCAAGACAAGATTCAAGGGAAGAAAAAAAGAGGGTGAGTGTATATATGGGCCAGGTCCCAGGATAGAAGTGCTTCTGGAATGTTCTAGTCACAGTAAATTTGACTGCTTTGTTTTCAGGCAAGGAAATTTTTGATAAGAAACTATTGTATTTATAATTGGAGACCTTTAATGCAAGATACCTAAAGGCTGCAAGCTACTATCAAAAAGGAGAGCTAGGATCTGTTGATATCTTGAGAAGATTCATCTTGTGATGAGGAATAGGAAGTGTGGGGCACAGGAGTAGAGGGGCCAGGCTCATAAAACTGATGATGCTCTGGATCAAAGACAGTGCAGTGATGACAGTAGATGGGGGGAAAGGAGATAAAAGGCTTGGGTGGGGAAAAGCCCAGGTGGAGTGAAGCATCACACTAATGTCATTTATCTAAGGAAAACTGTCATGTGAAATAAAGAGAAAACATTTGACAGAGCTCCAGCATATGGAGCCAGGGCCAATTTCTCTCCTAAGGAGGGAGCTCTGGGCTCCATTTCAGGGGCTTTGGACTAAAGCTGTTAATGATCTGAATCAGCTTCCTTAGGAACCAGTGAATGCTCTGTGCCAGAGAGTTACCTGGGTGGCGAGGTGGCCAACTGCCAGGAGAGCTGGGAGGATGGAATTGCAGGCCGTGACTCTGACAGGCACAGGGATAATGTTGCCAGCAGGCAGCAAGGCTGAGAAGGAGACTGAGCAATCAGAAGGTGGTGATGAAGAAGTGAGTGGAGAACAGATGTCTGAGTTGAGTGGAGGGAGCAAATAGTGTGGAGAAAGAAGTGTGAGTAGGATGAGGTGGTTTTCTGCCAAGGCCGAGCCGGAGAGCGGAAGGGCCTCAGCATGTTGAGTCCCAGTGTTCTAGGGTTGGGTCTTTAGATTACATAGGTGTAGGTTGAAATAGGGTGGCATAAGGACCCAAGAGGACCAAGCACCACCTTTCCCCTGACCCCCACATGGTTATTGATACAACCTCTCACTTAAAAGCTTCTAGAGTAACTCACAAGCATATCACTTCTCATCCTAGGCCCACTGCCAAGGGAGACCCAACTGCCACCACTTCCTTTCACATACCATAGACATGCTAATCACCATAATTACTATTAACCAGCAATTCCTCAGCTGATGCCATTGCCTTACCCTCACGTTTCCTGCCAGCATCGAGGAACCCTCTGCCAGTAGATTCTCACTTAATTTCTCTAATAGGCCAAAGGAAGAACTCATCAAAAAACAAACCAAAAAACCTCATTTTCACCCTCAAATTATGAGGCTGATCAAGGTTATTCCAGTAATGTGGTTCTATTGGAAATATAAGAATAAATATGGAGGAAAAAAAAAAGGGCAAGCAAGAAAGAAAAAACTAGGAGGCATCCATGTAGATGTTATAACTATCCATTTAGAAGAAGAACAAGGAAAAAAGGTAACAAAACAAAACAAAAAAACAATAAGGGAGTAACAACAAAATTACAAAAAGAATAAACTGAAAACCAAAATCATCAAAATGGAAAAAAAAACAGACCAGAAACTTCTTTAAAAAAGGTGGGGGGAGTTGTGTGTTTCTTGTTTCTTCTTATTATTGTTTCTTCTTCTTTTCTTTCTTTCTTCTTTTTTTTTTTTTTTTTTGCATAGGCACAGTAAATATTGGGGAAATTAGAACAGGAATTCCCTTGACCTAAGAGATACAGGGTCTCTCTGCCCTTGAAGCATACTGACATGGTTAACAACTACAGGCTCCATACACACTTGTTTACACACCTCAATGTCTTTTTATGGTTCTAGGAAACTTTCTACTCAGATGTGGGTGATGACATCCCACCTCTGTAGATGGAGATCTTATTATTTGCATAGGTGAAGGCTAGGAGAGAGTTTTTCTTTGCAGTTCTAGGAGTTCTATTCCATCACTGTTGTTGTAATCAGTCTTCTTTAATTAGTGATCTTGGTTTTTGTTCAGCTCCTAGGACAGAGCGTAGGGTATAGACTTTCAGCTTGGTTCCAGAAGTTCTGCTCAGTCACAGTCAAAGCAGAGAATTTAAACCCTATGAGCCCAATATATAGGATGGATATTCCCTCTGAAATGCATACAAAGCTAAAAACGGAAGATGAATAGTTTTGTGAAGATATTAGGAATTAAAAGAGAGATTGGGAATTAGAAGGGAGGGATTCTATATCAGATTGACAGAAACAAATGGGTGGCACCCTGTAGAGAGTGTGCCCAGAGAGTCGGAGAAAGAGGCATAGCAAGATGCCTCAGCAGAATATCTTAGCCCCATCACTTAATTGTTCCCAACTTATAGACAAAGAAATGGAGGCTCAGATTCTAAGTTACTTTTCTAAGGTCACAGCACTATTAGGTAGCAGATTTGATTTCACAACTCTTCCTTTTTTTGTTTTGTTTTGTTTTGGGGTCACATCCAGTGATGCTGAGGGGTTATTCTTGGTTCTGCTCCCAGAAATTAATCCTATCTGTGCTCAGGGGA
The DNA here is from genome assembly GCF_024139225.1 of Suncus etruscus. NCBI lineage: Eukaryota > Metazoa > Chordata > Mammalia > Eulipotyphla > Soricidae > Suncus > Suncus etruscus. The sequence continues at coordinate 77,921,412 of NC_064858.1, forward strand.
TGCCTGAGCCATCCAACCCAAATCAGACACATGCAAAACAAGTTCCAAGCCTTACCCACTGAACGATTGCTCTAGCCCCTCTTCTTTCTTTCTTTCTTTCTTTCTTTCTTTCTTTCTTTCTTTCTTTCTTTCTTTCTTTCTTTCTTTCTTTCTTTCTTTCTTTCTTTCTTTCTTTCTTTCTTTCTTTCTTTCTTTCTTTCTTTTTTTTATAACATTTCATTTATCCATGAAACTATACAGGAAGCAGGGGATGGAGGATAGGTGTTAATTTTGTTTTCTGGTTTTTGTTTTGTTTTATTTTGGGGCCTCACTCAGCAATGCTTAGTACTTACTTCTGGCCCTGCACTCAAGGATCATTTGTGGTGGTGGTTAGGAGACCATAGGAGATGCTGGGAACTGAACTCATTTCAGGAACATGCAAGGCAAACAACCTACCCTTCTGCACTATTGCTCTGGCCCTTCTTTTTAAATTCAGGCCATCGTTGAAGTATTGGGTTGCAGTTGGGGAGTGCTGGACTACCACCCTGCTCTGCTCAGCTGACAATGTAGGCTCTGGTAGTTCATGGCTGGGTGCAGGTGTGATGCTTGAGCTGAGCCACAGGACTACATGTGGAGGCACACTGTGCCTGGGGAACTCAGGATCTTTCCCAGTCATGTTCCCACTCTGAGGGTCTTTCTAGGCCCAGAGGAGACTTTTCAAGTCTTTTGGACTAATTCTCATCACCAAATATTTTTATTCATTAGAGAATATTTAATATTAAATGTCCTCTTTATGATCCTAATTCTACTCCCAACCTAGCCTGCTCTGCATATTCTCTTGGGAGAGATTCCTACCCCTTCCCTGTCAACTCCCAAGGTCCCTGAGAAGGGTCTGACTCCATCTGGAGCGAGGCAAAAGGTCCCCTGATCTTAGCCAGAAAAAGCACATTTGGAAAGAAAGGTTACCTGCTTGCGAAAGCACAGAGCCTGGGAACCAAATACAGAGAGTCCCAGAGGCACGCCCTTGCGATCCCAGGAGGCAAGCCCCCCTGATCCATTCTGGAGAGCACCCAGGTTCCCCATAAAGCAGACTCACCTCCATTTACATTGACCCAAAGTGCAGGGGATGATGGGCCAAAACTCTCCTCGTACCACCAGCTTCCCTGCACCCCACATCCTTTCCTTTCTTGCAACTGTCTGAGAGAAGAAACTCTCAGGGAAATGACTGACCTGTCATTTATTAGCATAATAACTTTAGGGCCAGAGAGTCAGCTTCTGTACTGTGTTCTTCCTCTCAATGCCTCATGTCTAGAAAAGAAAATATTTTGGTTTTGTTTGTTCTTTTTTGGGGGGTTATTTCTGTGGGATTTTTTTTTTTTGCAGGGGAGGGCAGCAACTAACATTCATCAGTGGTCAGTGCTAGCTATGTGCTCAGGAATTACTCCTGGCAGGCTTGGGGGACCATCAGGAATGCTGGGTATGAAACCTGGGTTGGCTGCTTGCAAGGCAACATTTGTCTGCAATTTATTTCCTGGTCAGAGTTAAAGCATTTGTCATGAGGGGCCGCAGCATAGCACAGAGGTAGGACATTTGTTTGCCTTGCATGCAGCTGATCCAGGACAGACCTGTGTTCGATTCCTGGCATCCCATATGGTCCCATAAGCCTGCCAGGGGCGATTTCTGAGCGCAGACCCAGGAATAACTCCTGAGCGCTGCTGGGTGTGGCCCAAAAACAAACAAACAATTTATCACGAAAGGAAATGGTAAAATTGTGTTGTCAGTGTGCTCTCTACAAGTCACATTGGACTATTTAAATTTAATTAAAATGCAGTTTTAAGTTCAGTTCCTCAGGGTGCCTAGGGACGGCTCAGTGGCACAAATTTGGCTCCTGCCTTGCCTTGTGAGAATGAAGCTGCCTGCTCCATCCCCAGTGCCGCCCACCAGCGCACACTTCATCAGGGAAACTCTGCTGTTTGCCACCTCCACATCCTTGACACCAGGTGCCAGCTTAGGGCACCACAGTGAGGGGTGTATGAGTGGCCCAGCAAAAGTCTGAAGATGTCAGATTCACATCTAGATCACTGCAACAGCAATGGAGAAGGGGAGAAATCCAGTTCCTCACTCAGCAGTTACTTCCAGGCTCCAAAGCCATGTGTGGAAAGGGCTTGTGGACAGGATGGTCCAGAGAATGTTTCTGTAATGGCAGAAGATACCATTAGCATTAGTTCCAAATATTTCTGATGTACAAAATACCATGAAGTTACATAGAAAGGGAAACAAACACATTTGTTTTCTGTTGTGGTGGGACAAATTACTTCGCCCCTAGTAATTTAAAACACACACACACACACACAAGTTCATTGTCTCCAAGGGCGAGGTCAGGGCAGGACTTAACAGACCCTCTTATCAGTCTCCCTGAGTTAGTCTGGGGCTCTGCAGATCTTCTGTCTCCTAGAGGCTCTGGGTGCTCTTCCTCAGTCCTATGTATTGTAGGGAGAACCATGATTCATGTCTGTAAATTGTACCCCTCAGTCCTAGAGGCTGATGTCTTCTGTGGGCCTCCCCACACAGTTGCCTCCTCAGAGACACTGTCCTGCTCCCTCTGAACTCACCTGTGAGAACCATCTCCTTTTATTCATTTAAAGCCAATATTAATCTATCTAAAATCTTTCTGTATGGCATAGTGATCAAAAAGTCACAGACCATCACCTATGGGAAGAAGCACCCTTTCTGACTCTCAGGGATCCTAGATAGGATCTAGAAGAGATCAATCCAGAAGAGAGTTGAAATGATGGGGGCTACCAGAGCTCTATCTCCGTCAGAAAGGAAAACAGAGCAAAGGCAGTCAAACCGCACCAGCATGCAACTCTGCTCACTGGAACCACTCAAATGTTTGCTGAGAATTTTTCTCTCACTTTATCAAAACCATGTTGTATGCACACTTTGAATTTGGATTTATCTCTTGCCACCATCATTTTTGAAAAGTCATTACAAACATTTTAACAACTGGATAACATCTTACTGATGAATATTTCAACTTTTTTAGGGTGGGGATCACACCCGGCAGCACTCGGGGGTTCCTCCTGGCTCTACGCTCAGAAATAGCCCCTGGCAGGCTCGGGGAACCATATGGGATGCCGGGATTCGAACCACCGTCCTTCTGTATGCAAGGCAAATGCCTTACCGTTGTACTATATCTCTGACCCCATATTTCAACTTATTTAAGTTTTTTTTTAATTTAAATACCATGGTTACAAGGTTGTTCACTATAAGTTTTTTCCCCACAGATAAAATTGTTCATGATTGAGTTACAGTCATACCATGAAATAATCTTCACCAGTGCATATTTCCAGCAACCAACGTCAAGAGTTTCCCTCTCACCTTCCCCGATGACCTCTTCTCTCTCACCCACTCTCCCTCCCCTGCCTGCACCTTATTTAATTTCTGAATACACACTGATGTGATTACTACTCTTGTCTATCACGTGACAAATACCTTTGTGCATAAAGGTATTTGTGTCTATCTCTGTTCATTTACTTGTTTGGGACACATTTGGTAGTACCTTTTTGTTTGGGCATATATCCTACTTTGGAGGCCTGTTTCCCATCCTTGCCACTGCGTGACATCCGATCACTGACAAGATAGCCAAGGTGGCTACAGAACAGCACTCGTGGCTGGCATTGCAAGATTTGTATCACTAGGGTGCATACACAGTGTACCCCAAACATAGCCAGAAAGGTTCCCACCCCCCAAAATTGGAAAATTAATATTAAATGCCCAAATTCTGGGAATTCCTCTCTTCATGTCTCCCCTCCCCATGGGGAGCTATACCAGCAGTTTGTTGGAGAATATCTTGGTTCTTTCAAGTGGAGAAGCACACGGATTCCTGGAGAAGAGAGAGTTTATTATTCTGGTGATGTGTGTGCCTGGGGAGAGGGGGAAACTTTCTCCCATTGTTCTGCAATCCTTCTGCCAGGTTTTCTACCCCCAAGTGACACTGACACTAAAAGATACTGGCACAGACCTTACAGGCGAGGGACTTAGCTTCCCTCTATGTCTCTATGGTAGATGCTAGCTGTAATAGTGCAGTCATAGGTGACCGGAAACTCCTGTCCAATCTGGCTGCATTTCTGAAACTCTCACTCCCACTATCCACTCCACTGGTGTGACAACATTCTAGAGAGATTCAGAGAACCCAAGAAAACAATTTACTGCTAATGATCAGGGAATCTCAGAGATCTCAAAAGTGCACAATCAAATACCATGAAAGTTGTGTAAAAGTGAGATATGGAGAGACCCTGGTCCCGGAGCTGAGTCCTGCCTGTGGCTTGAGCCATGTTACCTCTCTGAGGCCCCTGATATGCTCCAATCCCAACATACCTGCCAGTGTTGCCCTGTTTCTCTGGAATTTTATGATGGTATCATCATTTAGGCCTAGTCTTTTTTGAGCTCAGTTTATTCCTTGTTTCCCTTTGCAGAAGACAGGGAACTGGGCTGAAAGGTCCCACTTTGAATCAGGAAGCCAACCAGGAGCCCAACAAGAGTTATCTCTTGTAAACAAAAGATGTCCCCATCACCCAGAAAATTCCAAGGGATTTAGTAACTGTTGGATGCTCTAATCATTCAAAGCCTTTAAGAGCACTGTGCCAGGAACTTGAGGCAGATACACACACACACACACACACAATTTTTTTACAGTGCCAAAAATTGAACCTACAGCCTCATATGCAAGAATAAAATTTACTGCTGGGGCCGGAGAGATAGTACAGCGGTGTTTGCCCTGCAAGTAGCCGATGCAGGACCTAAGGTGGTTGGTGGTTGGTTCGAATCCCGGCGTCCCATATAGTCCCCCATGCCTGCCAGGAGCTATTTCTGACAGATAGCCAGGAGTAACCCCTGAGCACAGCTGGGTGTGGCCCAAAAACCAAAAAAATAAAATAAAATAAAAAATTTACTGCTAAGCTGCATACCAACAACATACATTGTCTCTGCTCTTTTACACTCAAGATTTTTTTTTTTTGCTTGTTTGTTTTTGGCCACACCAAGTGGTGCTCAAGGGTTACTTCTGGCTCTGTGCTCAGAAATCACTCCTGGCTGGCTTGTGGGGCCACATGGGATGTCAGGGGTCAATCTTGGATCAGCCGTGTGCAAGGCAAAGGCTCTACCCACTATATTATCACTCCACCGCCTGCCATCCCCTCAAGATTCTTCCTTCTTCAGCCACACACTGAAGGAACAGAAGTGAGCCAGGCCTTTCAGCCATTGCTTAGCCTTCTCTTGGCCTGCCAGGCCCCTGCTCCCATCCCCTTGAGCTGCTGCAGCTCCTTTTTCCAGCTCTCTCACTGCGCACCAGAACGAGCCCCAGTAAGACACTTTCCTACTTGGGGTGTCAGTTTCCTTCACTGTAAAGTAAAGGTGCTGAATTTTGATGAGCTTAAAATCCCTCTGACCCTAAGACGGTAATATATTTGAAATATCTCTGATATGATTCAGGGCACATTTTACTATCTGATGTCTCTATTTTGTGGTGTATCCAAATCACACACGAGACATTTACCAAGAAACAGGGCCCCTGTTTAATCCTTAGTGTTAATTGGATGTGAGCCCACCGGTGCTGAGCTGTGACATAGAACTGCTGGACTGTCAGGAACCCAGAGGTGTTGGCACTGGTGTGAGACTTGGGGATCTCAGACAGGATGGGACGTGGAGAATTGCCTGGCATGACCCCCTAGTTCTTGGATTCCAGCAGTCACAGAACCCTGAAATTATGTCAGAAATTGGCCTCATCCTCACACTAGCTTCTGTGAGGATTTCTAGGTCTCTTTCCCTATCAGTGTCCAAGGTCACTCTCACCAGGCTAAGAGAACTCCAAAGCTGCAGAGGGCAGCTTGTCCCTGCTGCAGAGCACCCAGATGACAAGAGGACCAGAGGCTACCTCTCTAGCACCACACCCTGTACCCACATCCTGTGAACCCAAGGAAGCTGGGGGCTCACCATTCTGCTGCTGCGTGCTGTTCGGCCACCAGTTCTCGCACTCTGACCTCACCCCTGAACATGGCCCTAGTCTTGCTCTCTTCCCGGCTTTTGCTCCTGATCTCCAGTGTGGTCCTCACCAAAACCCTCAGCTGCTTCCCAGACACAGCCCTATTCTGTCACTGGTTCATTGACTCCTGGGCTAAGAGACCTTGACTCTGGGGAGGCCTGACTCTCCCAGAAAGCCAAGCACCGAGATTGGTAGGAAAAGCAAGAATTCGATGATATGTTTCCCAAGAGAAGAGGGCTGAGAATAGAAGGAAACAAAGTTGCTAGGGAAGACTAAGGGAATATCTGAGCCTGGGGTACTGCAGGCTCAGTGATGGGTGCTACAAAAGTGAAAAAGTAGCCTCACAGGGCCTGCAGTAGAGCTGCTAATAAGTACTCTTGGGGTTCCCCTGCAAGGTGCCGCAGCAGTAGACAGTTGTCAGTCTGGTGTGATAATATGGGATAATATGTGGTAATATGGGAGGCAGAAGCCTGGCTCCAAGCAAATGTCAGCAGATGTAGGGTTGGAGAGAGAGTATAGCAGGCACTTGCCTTGCACGCAGCTGGCCCATTCATGATACCTCATATGGTTCCCCCATGCACTGCCAGAGTTATCCATAAGGATAACAGGAATAAGACCCGAGCACTGCAGGTTGTGGGCCAAAACAACAAAAACAAGAAAACAAGATGGTAGATGCTCCCCAGCAACTTCCCCAGACCACTACCCACAACCTGTCACCCACATTTCTGTTCTCATCATGGTCACTCTTTTCTATTCTCTTTTTGAAGTGGCCCAGTGTCCCTTCCCTTTCTGTTGTGACTGTGATAATAGGTGGGGTGGAAGCTGCATGGTTGTGGCACATGAGGAAAGATACTAAGAAGTAGTTTGATTTTTATCTTGTTTTTTTTTGTTTTTTTTTTTGTTTTGTTTTTTGGGGCCTCACCCGGCGGTGCTTAGGGGTTACTCCTGACTGTCTGCTCAGAAATAGCTCCTGGCAGGCACAGGGGACCATATGGGACACCGGGATTCGAACCAACCACCTTTGGTCCTGGATCGGCTGCTTGCAAGGCAAACGCCACTGTGCTATCTCTCTGGGCGCTGATTTTTATCTTGTTTTTACCTGCCTTGATGCCTCTCCACAGAAATCTTTCTTCATTCTTGCAACACATTTTCTTGAACACCTGCAGTGGCAGATGGTGCCTCCCAGGCACTGAACTATACTGTTCTAGGGCAGGTGGGGGAGCAACTACAAACAATAAGCCCAATAAATAAGGTGATAAAAGACAAAATGGAAAACGGAGCAAGTATAGAAGACTGGAGGTACCGGGGGGTGGGCGTTCACTGCAAAAGTTTAAGACAAGACTTGATGGAGATGAAGAGCTGGTCCTGAGAACTACAGCTTTGAGAGTTCGGTGAAGGTTGGGAAGATAACTAGTGATCTAGTGAGGATCACAGGCCTGGCATTTGCAAGGCCCACCACCAAGTGTGGCACTAATGACCCCCAAGTGCCATACCACACACTGAATTGCAGGCCAAATATCACTAAGAGTGAGTGGACCCAGGCCCCTGGCACCTCTAAGGTTACCCTTTGTAAAAGAAAAACGGAAAATTATGGAGAATTTGGTCTTCCTTCAAGTGTTGAACAGTGGAGGCTGTAATCACTTAGAGAGCTAGTGAACAAACCTGCTTTTCAAAATCCTTGTGTGTGGATGGGAGAGGAAGAGGACCATCCAATTAGTCTGTCTCTGGATATACGTTAATTACAAGTAGAGATGAGCTGGGCATCTTGGAAGGAGAAAAAGTCATTCCTCCTCCCCTTGAAGAATTGAATTTCCTCTTCAGGAGAATGGATGGCTATCTGGTAACCATAAGCAGAATGCCTTTCAGGACATTTCCTGGCCAGTAATCTCTCAGGTGACTGCCAAGGGGACAGAATCTAAAATGTTACAGACTCTGGAAGCTCCCACAGAGCTAGGGTAGGAGGAACAGGGAATAATGAGAACTCCTGCACTAAAAATATACTGCCAAAGGGGCCGAAAAAGATAGTATGATTGGGGTATTGTAAGACTTTTGCCTTGTATGAACCCAACCCAGGTTCAATCCCCCAAGTACCACCAAGAGAAATTCCTGAATGTAGAGCCATAAGTAACTCCTGAGCATCACCAGTGTGGGAAAAAATTCTATCCCCAAGAGCAACAAAGAGACAGCTGAGACATTGAAAGCATTTTCTGCAGGAAGGTAAAGGGGATCTGCTGCTTGAAGGTCAAGGTTTGGGGAAACTGGATAAACAGCAGAAGCCTTGCAGAGGGCAACAACCATTGCTAGTGTTGTTCACCCAGACCTTCTTCCTCTTTACCAGCTCTAAGTGAATGCCCTGGCTTCTATGAGCAGCATATTCCTAAGACACACACAGGCAGTCAGCACCAGCTTCAAAGAATCAGATGCCGGCTGCTAGAGCTGTTCACCCAGATGCATCAGGAACTGGGAGTGCCTGCAAGCTTCCACCCCCCTGAACAGTTGGAGCCCGTGACTGCTAGGTACAATGGGACAAACGTTATGCTACAACTTAAACTGTACAGACCCCTGAAGCAGCAGGCTGAAGCGAGACGGAGAGGATCCCTGACATTTGGGATGTTTTTAAATTTATGCAATGCAAAGCCCAAGCTTGAAGCCAAGACATCCACTTCAAAGAGGGCTAGATCAAATAAACACATCACCAGTCACGCCACTAGATAAGCCTCAGGCACTTCAAGCAACCTGTGCCCCGACCCACAATTCTTTCTGGAGAATGGACAAAAGATGAGAGGATACACACCTGAAAAAAATGAACTTGTTTAGAAGGCAGCCCAGGGATCCACTCCTCTCCCTTTTCTCAGCCCAATTCTACCCATTCATGGAGGTGGAGACGACGGAAAATGCAGTAAATTCAGTTTAAATTCAAAGAAAAGCAAAAAGTCTAATTCTTTTAGCCCAAACTTGGTAGAAATAATTTCCAAACGCACACAGAGAGAAATGACCTTTCTTAGCCTTGCACCAAGAGGCTGACTAAAGCTGGCCTTCCCATCTATGCCCATCCTGCCCTCTGCTGGAGAGATGCGTAAACAGCAGGCAATGGTGTGTCGGGTGTGTGTGTGTGTGTGTGTGTGTGTGTGTGTGTGTGTGTGTGTGTGTGTGTGTGTGTGTGTGTGTGTGTGTGTGTGTGTGTGTGTGTGTGTGTGTGTGTGTGTGTGTGTCTTAAGGCAATGGGTGTGTGTGTGTGTCTTACAAAACACTGCCCAAATTCTACTTCCAAGTCCAATTTTATGTCACCTCCTTCAAGAAGCCTCATTCTGGTAGCTGCAAGTATCTCTGTAAGTCTTCACAGTCCTTTATCTCCACTTCCCTTATAGTCTCCCATATAGCATGACTATGTGATACCTGAGTTATCGTCTAGTTAACCTGTGACCTGGGAGTGGAGGGAGAAGGAATTTTTGTTTTTTATTTAGTTTCAAAGAATTTTTCACCTGCTTAGAAATTCTTCTGCTTTTCTCTGCTGAGCCTGACTACATCCAAGGACTATAGCCTCTTCAGGACCCATCCCGGTAAGATGTCCCCACCCAACGCACATGGGGCCAATTCCTGCCGTGATTGGGTACCCAGAGACTTTTAAACCCAGCGGCCTTGCTCTCTGCCTTTTCTCTGCTGAGCCTGCCTACATCCAAGGACTAGAGCCTCTTCAGGACCCACACCCGAAACGCTTATTTTGTAACCCCTGAGTTCCATTTCTGTACATTTTAAGAAGCAATCTACAGCCTTGCCATGGAGTAATTTTGCAGTACACCCCCATATTTACAGAAATCAAGATGGCTCCTCTAATCTTAAAAGTAGGAAACAAATAGATATCCTCTCAAGAAGTTTAGAGTAGAATTATGGAGAATTATCAGGGAGCTCAAAAAAAAAAAAAAAAAAGCATCGATAAACTTGACTGGAGCAAAATTAAGCATCAAGAAGTTTTGTCAACTGAAATTAGAAATTTTCACACTGAACTAACAGATCAGAAAAACTGAGCTTAATGGGACCCTTATTCCTAGCGTGAGGAGTGCTGGGAGGCTTGACAGGCCCCCAGCCTTCCTTGTCTTTTTCCCCTGACTCCAGGCCTTCCCTGGGTGCCAGCTCAGATGGCCAGAAGTGGGTTCAGGTGGACTCTTAGTGGTCCTCAGGTTCCCCCCTCCCTCCGTACTCCAGTGGGGAGGTGCATGGGGAGGAGGGCGGGCAGACATCTGGCTTCCGATTTCGTCCTTGATTCTGGAGACCAGCTCTTGCCAGGTATAGGATTTTTTCCCCCTGGACTTCAGTCTTTCCCTGGACACGGTCTAGGTAAACTCTATAGGGGTCAACAGGCTTTCCCCCTATCTCTCCCTACACTAATGGGAATGCGCTCTGGGAGGAGGGCAGGCTGTTTTAGCTCTGGTTTATATTGGGACAGTTAGTGGAATTTTTTTCTCTTTTTTTCATATTGATATTATTGTGTGCATATATTCTATATATCCATAATATCCATCTTGTATTGGGACCTTGATACTGCCCTACAAAGCTCATTTCTAATATTTTACTGCCTCAGTCCCAACCCTTACTTTCCCCCATCCTCCCATGTAGGTGCAGCTAATGACATGAAGCTCACCACATAGAATGATAAGTGCAGTTAGAGAAATAACTACACTGAAAACTATCATAATAATGTGAATGAATGAGGGAAAAAGAAAGCCTGTCTCGAGTACAGGTGTGGGTGGGGTGGGGAGTGGGTAGATCTGGGAAATTGGTGGTGGGAATCCTGCACTGGTGAAGAGGGGGTGTTCTTTATATGACTGTAATCAATTATATTTGTAATCATGGTGTTTAAATAAAGATAATTAAAAAAAAGAAATTCTCCTAAAACTTAGTTTGAAATTTACTTCAAAGAGAATTATTTGAATTTAAATTTGTTTCCAAAAAGACCCAACTAAAATTTAACCAGGAAAAGATGTAAATATGTTGCCTGAACTGTGAGTCATTAACTTTTTAGGACATTAGCACATTTGCAGAGCTCAGAATCTTGGTGTTATGGAAAAAATTTTAGGTGGCATAAAGATGAGAAAAAGAAGAATAAGGAATAAAGAAGAATATTGAATGACTAGTCTGGATACAGCAGCTGTCAGGACACAGGAGAGAAAGGGGGACAGCCTTACCAATGGACAGAAGTTTCATGTGAGAAAGGGTCTCTTTCACAAAGGGTCCCTTTTATATTATAGGACTTCCTAAATTATTGTCCATAAATGCAAGGAGAAACTGTAGAACAAAGTTAAGAAATAAATAGCAGCGAAACATAATAAAATGTCAGCTTCATAATTACTAACTTTGGCATTTATGCATATTTAGTCCATTTGAAAAGTATGATCTCCATTTTCTCACACCCTAAGAATTTCCAAACAGACACAGGAAGTCCTGAGAAATTGCAGCCAATTATAAATATTACTCAGAGCTAAATAATATCAATGCCAAATTACAAAACTTTTTTTTAATTTGCAAGACAAAATTATAGCCTATGTAGGTGTAACAGTTTAATTTTTTGTTTGTTTGTTTGTTTTTGGACCCACTCAGTGATGCTCAGAGTTCACTCTTGACACTGCAATCAGGAATTACTCCTAACAGTCCTGGGGGACCATATGGAGTTCGTGGTTTTAACCTGGGTCAGCCACATGCAAGGCAAATGCCTTACTCCTGTACTATTGCTTCAGCCTCTTGCTTAATATTTCTTTTTTTTTGTTTCTTTGTTTTTTCTTTATTTAAGCATCCTCATTACATATATGATTGTGATTAGGTTTCAGTCATGTAAAGAACACCCCCTTCACCAGTGTAACATTCCCACTACCAATGTCCCAAATCTCCCTCCATACCACCCTACCCCACCTGTACTCCAGACAGGCTTTCCAGTTCCCTCATTCATTCACATGACTATGGTAGTTCTCTGTGTAGTTATTTCTATACCTGCACTCACTACTCTTTGTGGTGAGCTTCATGAAGTGAGCTGGAAGTTCCAGCCCTCCTCTCATTGTCTCTGAGGATTGTTGCAAAAATGACCTTTATTTTTCTTAAAACCCATAGATGAGTGAGACTATTCTGTGTGTCTCTCTCTCCCTCTGACTTATTTCACTCAGCATGATAGATTCCATGTACATCCATGTATAGGAAAATTTTATGACTTCATCTCTCCTGACTGCCTCCTAATATTCCATTGTGTATATGTACCACAGTTTCTTTAGCCATTCGTCTGTTGAAGGGCATCTTGGTTGTTTCCAGAGCCTGGCTATTGTGAATAGGGCTGCACTAAGTATAGGTGTGAGGAAGGAGTTTTTGTATTGTATTCTTGTGTTCTTAGGGTATATCCCTAAGAGTGGAATAGCTAGGTCGAATGGGAGCTCAATTTCCAGATTTTGGAGGAATCTCCATATTGCTTTCCCTAGAGGTTGGACTAGATGGCATTCCCACCAGCAGTGGATAACAGTTCCTTTCTCTCCACATCCCCGCCAGCACTGATTGTTCTCATTCTTTGTGATGTATGCCAATCTCTGTGGTGTGAGATGGTATTTCATCGTTGTTTTGATTTGCATCTCCCTGATGTTTAGTGATGAGGAGCATTTTTTCATGTGCCTTTTGGCCATTTGTATTTCTTTTTTATCAAAGTGTCTATTCATTTCTTCTCTCCTTTTTTTTGATGGGATTAGATGGTTTTTTTTTCTTGTAAAGTTCTGTCAGTGCCCTATATATTTTGGATATTAGCCCCTTATCTGATGGGTGTTGGGTGAATATTTTCTCCCACACGGTGGGTGGCTCTTGTATCCTGGGCACTATTTCTTTTGAGGTGCAGAAGCTTCTCAGCTTAATGTATTCCCATCTGTTGATCTCTGCTTCCACTTTTTTGGAAAGTGCAGTTTCCTCCTTGAAGATGCCTTTAGTCTCAATGACATGGAGTGTTTTTACCAACATGTTGTTCTATATACCTTATGGTATCAAGGTCTTTAATCAATTTGGATTTTACCTTTGTACATGATGTTAACTGGGGGTCTATGTTCGCTTTTTTGCAAGTGGCTAACCAGTTCTGCCAGCAAAACTTGTTGAAGAGGTTTTCCCTGCTCTACTTAGGATTTCTTGCTCCTTTGTAAAAAATTAGGTGATTGTATGTCTGGGGAACATTGTCTGAGAACTCAGGCCTATTCCACTGATCTGAGGGTCTGTCTTTATTTCAATACCATGCTGTTTTGATAACTATTGCTTTGTAGTACAGTTTAAAGTTGGGGAAATTAATGCCTCCCATTTTCTTTTATTTTTTTACATTATAAAATGCTTTTATTTATATTTTAAAAATACAACAGTGACATTTTAACCAATTATTTGTAATGTTAACATTTTTTCATTTCTACAAACAATATAAACAACTATTTGTTAGCTTTTGAAAAGCCATGTGTATAAAATGTTTTAATATTTTAAATATTTTTTCAATTTTTTCTTTATTTAAACATCTTGATTACATATATGATTGTGATTAGGTTTCAGTCATGTAAAGAACACCCCCTTCACCAGTGCAACATTCCCACCACCAATGTCCCAAATCTCCCTCCATCCCACCCCACCCCACCTGTACTCCAGACAGGCTTTCCAGTTCCCTCATTCATTCACATGACTATGGTAGTTCTCTGTGTAATTTCTATACCTGCACTCACTACTCTTTGTGGTGAGCTTCATGAAGTGAGCTGGAAGTTTCAGCCCTCCTCTCATTGTCTCTGAGGATTGTTGCAAAAATGACTTTTATTTTTCTTAAAACCCATAGATGAGTGAGACTATTCTGTGTGTGTCTCTCTCTCCCTCTGACTTATTTCACTCAGCATGATAGATTCCATGTACACGCATGTATAGGTAAATTTCATGACTTCATCTCTCCTGACTGCTGCATAATATTCCATTGTGTATATGTACCACAGTTTCTTTAGCCATTCATCTGTTGAAGGGCATCTTGGTTGTTTCCAGAGCCTGGCTATTGTGAATAGTGCTGCAATAAATATAAGTGTGAGAAAGGGGTTTTTGTATTGTATTCTTGTGTTCTTAGGGTATATCCCTAGGAGTATGCCTTCCATTTTCTTTTTCCCTAGGAGTGCTTTAGCTATTCGAGGGTGTTTATTATTTCAGATGAATTTCATAAGTGTTTGATCCACTTCTTTGAAGAATGTCATGGGTATCTTTAGAGGGATCGCATTAAATCTGTATAATTCTTTGGGGAGTATTGCCATTTTAATGATGTTGATCCTGCCAATCCATGAGCAGGGTATGTGTTTCCATTTTCATGTGTCCTCTCTTATTTCTTGGAGCGGGGCTTTATAGTTTTCTTTGTATAGATCCTTCACGTCTTTGGTCAAGTTGACTCCAAGGTATTTGAGTTTGTGTGGCACTAATGTGAATAGGATTGCCTTCTTTTTTTTTTTTTTTTTTTTTTTGGTTTTTTTTTTTTGGGTCACACCCTGTGACGCTCAGGGGTTACTCCTGGCTATGCGCTCAGAAGTTGCTCTTGGCTTCTTGGGGGACCATATGGGACGCCGGGGGATCGAACCACGGTCCGTCCTAGGCTAGCGCAGGCAAGGCAGGCACCTTACCTCCAGCGCCACCGCCCGGCCCCTGGGATTGCCTTCTTGACGTCCATCTCTTCCCTATCATTATTGGTGTATAAAAAGGCCATTGATTTCTGTGTGTTAATTTTGTAGCCTGCCACCTTGCTATATGACTCTATTTTTTCTAGAAGCTTTTTTGTAGAGTCTTTAGGGTTTTCTAAGTAGAGTATCATGTCATCTGTAAACAATGAGAGCTTGACTTCTTCCTTTCCTATCTGGATTCCGGATTCCCTTGATATCTTTTTCTTGCCTGATTGCTATAGCCAGCACTTTCAGTACTATGTTGAAGAGGAGTGGTGAGAGCGGACAGCCTTGTCTTGTACCAGAATTTAGAGGAAAGGCTTTTAGTTTTTCTCCATTGAGGATAATATTTGCCATTAGCTTGTGGTAGATGGCTTCAACTAGATTGAGAAAGGTTCCTTTCATTCCCATCTTGCTGAAAGTTTTGATCAAGAATGGGTGTTGGACCTTATCAAATGCTTTCTCTTCGTCTATTGATATGATCATGTGATATTTATTTTTCTTCTTGTTGATGTTGTGTATGATGTTGATAGATTTACGGATGTTAAACCATCCTTGCATTCCTGGGATAAAACCTACTTGGTCGTAGTGTATGATCTTCTTGATGATGGATTGGTGTTGTATTAAATAATTAACGATGGGACTGGATGGCGATGGATGGAGGCCTTTGTGCTTAGGCCCCAGCCACATGGCTTCATCCCCATCCAGCTGGCGGATTTCAGGCCCAGGTAATCGGCGTAATCAAGACTCACTCACATGCAGGCATTAGGAAGCATTATCTTTATTCATGCCCTATTCACCACATGTGTGTGGCCTATCTCATAACCTTTTAAGCACTAGTTGTTCTTGGCCCTGCATCTAAACTTCTTTCAGCCATCTTCCCTTTGGGCTCCATGCTGGTCAAAGACCAGAACACAGAAACCCAGAAGCCAGAGCGCACAGCAGCACAGAAAAGGCAAAGAGCCAAAAAGGGGCCGAATTCCCTTGGTCCATGCCTTATCTACCTTTTCCCAGACCCCTCCCAGGAATGGGAGGGGCTCGCAGGTAAAGTTACACCTACTATCCGGTTCCCAAGACCCCTCCCCGAAATGGGTGGGTCTAGGGTCTTAAATAGGTACACCCACATTTCCTCCTTTTCTTAATATTTTTATGCACTAACGTAATAGAGTGAAAATTAATATACCAGCCCTTTTCAAAAACATATAATTTGCAAAATATACTTTACACCTGTAACCTAAAACTCTATTAATGCTTTTTTACCAAGCACTATTTCGGAACTTTCATGTTCCTATACTTTTAAACTATATTGGGGGAACTTTATTGTTCCTATACCTTTCCTATACACAAGTACTTCAGCATACATGCATAACATACATTTTAAAAACAGGCTAAGTACATTAAAATACACAGTAAAACATTTTGCAATAGAAAATATTAACTATGAAAGACAACAAAACACATTTAAATCATAAAGAAAATGACTAAGACAAAGATGCAGGTGGTTAGAAATTAGATGTTAAACTGTATGTCATTAATGCTTTATGATTCATTTCACAGGTACTCCCGCTGAATAGGATTTATTATGATGAATCCCCATTGTAGTTGCTTGTATGATGTATTTATGTCTTAACACCACTATTGATCCAGGCTCACTCGAGAGAAAGCTTCCTCATCGTACTAAGGTATTATATAGCAATATATTGAGATATACTCATCTAACAACTTTCACTCTTTCACTCTAACGTCATTGTTTTATTTGCCTCAATTTAGGCTTCTAGGTGGAGGTGAATTTAGGCTTCTACATGGAGGTGAATTCATAATTTTAACATAACAGTACCTTTTAGGTGGACTCTCTTTACAGTGCTCATCATCTATGGTTACGATAGAATTACTTGTCTCTACTTGTATTATTGGTTTCCTTGGTCGTATTGTGCATGAAATTCTCTTGCAGAGTTACTCGACTATGCCTTAAAAATATATCTTTTGTTGTTGCTGTGAACTTGAAGATTTTCATCTAAACTGTTTGCCGGCTATTGTATTTTAAAGCGCTTTTTGTTGATTCAGCTGAATTTTTTTGTTTTTTTTTTTTTGTTTTCGCTCTATTTGGAATCCTCCCAGCTAACATTTTTTGGTAAGTATGAGTGAGTTATGGCCATGTTTGTATGAAATATGTTTATGTATGTCTTGTGTGTCTGTATGTCTTACATGTTTTGTATATAGTTCTTTTTTCCTAACTTTATCTTCCCCAATTTATTCTTACTTATCCTTCCCTCTTTTTTCCGAGTCCCTAACAGTCTATTTTCAGGAATCCCTCCACATTTGCAAATCATCGTGTGCAAATCATCACCCACTATGACAAGCCTCCTGATCTCTGACTGAGAAAGACATCGTAAACTGTTGCAGTGCTGTATCCTGCTTCTTATTACAACTGCTTTCCCTGACTCATCAAGTTTCTTTGGTGGGACTTTTGGGAGTTCTGGACTCCCTATCTTTTCATAGTAGTTTTTGAACTTGGGAAAAATTTCAGCTCTTGTAGTTTTATAATTGTAATCCTGTAAAGTTATATTTGAGTCTACACTTTTGTTCATTACTGTAATTAATGTTTTTACATCTTAGTTGTGAATTCTCAAAATTGATATGGTATTTCATTAAGGTTTTACTTTTGTTGCTTTGATTAGGGGTTAGATACTGTCATAAATAAGTTGCTAGATTGTAATCCTGGCTGGTATTTTGGCCTTTTGCATGGGTGCATCATTGGAAAAAATAGCAGGTGCAAAAGGAGGTTTTATCCATTTTGGATATACCCTCAATTTTTTCATTTACACGGGGAAGTTCTCTGCCTTAAGCATTTTGTTTTGGTTTTGAACTTAAGCTCCCACCTAATAATCGGCCGTACATGGTTCTTCATTTTCGAACCTCTTATGAACTGCTGACTGGACTAGAACTCATCTTGGATTGAATTCAAGTACATATGGATCTTATTTACTTTGGCGCCCATTGTGCGGGTGTGTGTGTGTGGCTCTTCCTTCGAAATAGGGGCCTAATTCACTGCCTCCAAAGATGGGCTTTCTTCTGCTCAAACTGAACTGGAATGGAAAATGTGTGTCTTCTCACCTGCTATGCAGCCTTGTGAGCATCTCATCTAAGGATCTCTGTCTCCGAATTACTTTCGGGCTTTGTGATTGCCCCGGGAGCTCCCCATGTCCTATTAGGTCCTGAATATTGAAATTTCTTACTTGACTTCTGCTTTTCAAGGGAATACTTACTCGGAATTGATCATCTTGGATGCTGTAAATTTTATTCTACTCTGGAGCTTGTAGTTGATTCCTTTACATCTGTTTCTGGTTTTGAACACCCTGTGTTAGGCTAAAAAAATTTTTTTCTATACTTTTTCCCGTGATGCACTTATGCAAACAGCCACTCTTTTACAATTGCTTAGTTATTCTTTTTACAATTAAAAAATATATATTATTTATTTCTGTACATTATTATTGTTTATTGTTTCTTTACAAAAAAAGGGGGAATTGTAGCATATGAAAAAGTTTCCATAAGATGATTCTTGGAATTGTATATAAAAGTGTTTCCTTAGGATTGTTCTGTGACTTTTGCCCCACCTAACCCTTCCAGGTGGGGCGCTGTGAAGTTGGCAATAAATAGCTTGAGGGACGGGAGTGAGGGGTCCTTCTGTGAAAAGCTGCTGGCTGTAGGAGGATTCTCTGGCTCTCCTTGCCCGATCTTTTAAACCCTATCGTTCTTGTCTGTGTGGATTATTACTTGCTGCGGATAAATATTACCAAGGTCTTCCCCCGAAAGGGGACAAGGGGATGGGAAGTAATTTCGCATTCTGGGAACTGTTCTTGGATTCACAAATACCCAGCCAAGAGAACGGCGAAGATATCTTGCAGATTGGATCTTATTTGCCAGGCTTTTGTTGAAGATCTTTGCATCTGCATTCATCAGGGATATTGGTCTTTAATTTTCTTTTTTGGCAGCATTTCTGTCTGGTTTTGATATCAAGGTGATGTTGGCTTCATAAAAACTGTTTGGGAGTGTTCTCGTTTTTTCAATTTCATGGAAGAGCCTGGCTAGGATTGGTAGTATCTTCTCTTGAAAGATTTGAAAGAATTCATTAGGAAATCCATCTGGGCCTGGGCTTTTCTTTTTGGGCAGATGTTTGATTACAGTTTCAATTTCCTCAGTAGTGATGGGGGTGTTTAGATATGCTACATCCTCCTTACTTAACTGTGGAAGGTTATAAGTGTCCAAGAATTTTTCCATTTCTTCTAGGTTCTCATGTTTAGTAGCATAAAGTTTCTCAAAGTAGTCTCTGATTACCCTTTGGATCTCTGCAATATCTGTCGTGATCTCCCCCTTTTCATTTCTAATATGGGTTATCAGGTTTCTCTCTCTTTCTTTGTGAGTTTTGCCAATGGTCTATCAATCTTGTTTATTTTTTCAAAGAACCAACTTCTGCTTTCAGATTGTATTTTGGTTTTCCACTTCACTGATTTCTGCTTTCAGCTTTGTTATTTCCTTCTGTCTTCCTATTTTTGGTTTCTTTTGTTGGTCGTTTTCTAATTTTATGAGCTGTGTCATTAAGTTATTCAGGTATGCCCCTTCTTCCTTCCTGATGTGTGCTTGTAGAGCTATAAATTTTCCTCTCAGGACCACTTTTGTTGTGTCCCATAGATTCTGGCAGTTTGTGTCTTCATTGTCATTTGTTTCCAGGAAAGTTTTGATTTCCTCTTTGATTTTATCTTGGACCCACTGGTTGTTCAGTAGCAGGGTGTTTAATTTCCAATTGTTAAAGTTTTTCTTCTGTGTGCCTTTGTAGTTCACATCTAATTTTAGAGCCTTGTGGTCAGCAAAGTAGCCTGCAAGATTTCTATCCTCTTGATTTTATGGAGGTATGTTTTATGTGTCAGCATGTAGTCTATTCTGGAGAGTGACCCATGTACATTGGAGAAGAATGTGTATCCAGGTTTTTTGGGATGGAGTGTCCTATATATATCTACTAGTCCTCTTTCTTCCATTTCTCTTTTCAGGGCTAGTATGTTTTTGTCGGGTTTCAGTCTGGTTGACCTATCAAGTGTTGATAGGGCCGTGTTGAGGTCTCCCACAATTATTGTGTTATTATTGATATCTTCTTTCAGAGTTGTCAGTAACTGTATTAGATAATTTGCTGGTCTCTCATTGGGTGCATATATGTTTAATAGTCTGATTTCTTCCTGTTGCACATATCCCTTGATTAGTACATAGTGTCCATATTTGTCCCTTACCACTTTTCTGAGTATAAAGTTGGTGTCATCAGATATTAATATGGCCACCCCAGCTTTTTTGAGGGTGTTGTTTGCTTGGATAATTTTCCTCCAGCCTTTGATTTTGAATCTATGTTTGTTCTGACTATTCAGGTGTGTTTCTTGTAGGCGGCAGAAGGTTGGATTCATCTTTTTGACCCATTTTGCCACTCTGTGTTTTTTAATTGGTGAATTTAGTTCATTGACATTGAGTAAGATGATTGTCATAGGATTTAATGTCATCTTTGTAGATAAGTTTGCAGTGTTTGTTGGTTTCTCTTGTCTTAGAGTAGACCTGTCAGTTTTTCTTTTAATGCTGGTTTTTCATCTGTGAAGTTTCTGAGCTGTTGTTTATCCATGAAGCTATGTATCCTTCCTTCAAACCTGAACGTGAGTGGTGCTGGGTGCAGTATTCTTGGTGAGGCATTCATTTCATTCAGTCTTGTCACACTATCCCACCACTGTCTTCTGGCCTTGAGAGTTTCTTGTGACATGTCTGCTGTAAGTCTTAAGGATACTCCTTTGAATGTAATTTCCCTTTTAGATCTTGCTGCTTTCAGTATTCTATCTCTATCTGTGGGATTTGTCATTGTAACGAGGATGTGTCTTAGGGTGTTTTTCTTTGAGTTTCTTTTAGCTGGTACTTTCGGGCATGCAGGATTTGATTGCACATAGTCTTTAACTCTGGGAGTACCTCTTTGATGTCTTTGACAGTTGATTCTTCCTGGAGATCACCTACCTGGGCCTCTGGTACTCCGATGATTCTTATGTTGTTTCTGTTGAGTTTATCAAAGACTTCTATTTTCATCTGTTTGCATTCCTTGACTACTTTTTCCATTGCCTGATCATTTGTCCTAAGGTTCTTTTTCAGTTTCTTCTGTTGTGCTGAGTTTTTCTGCATCTCATCTTCCAGTACTCCAATTCTGTCCTCAGCTGCTGTTACCCTGCTGTCAAGGCCATCCACTGAGGTTTTTAGTTGAGCTACCGTACTTTTCAGATCTGCTATTTCAGTTTGGATTTTTCTGATTTCTGTCTTTGTGTTCTGTTCAGATCTATCTATGCTTTCTTTGAGTTCTACAAACATCTTCCATATTTCTATTTTAAGTTCCTTATCTGAGAGGTTAATCAGATGGTTGGAATTTTTTAGGTAATCCAAGCTATCGTATTCATTCTCTGTGCATGGTGTTTGCATGAGAGTTTTCCCCATTGTCAGGCTAGTAGTGTGGTTTTTCCTGCGTGTTGTGGTGGGGTTTATTGGTTAGAAAGAGTGCGCGGCCTCAAAGCGAAGCAGCTCTCTTCTGGGGCCTCTAGGTGACAGTTTTTGGGGGTTCATTTCCCAGGGCCCTTAGGAGAGCTTCAAGAATTTAGGAAAGACAGAGAAGCACAGGACAGAGCTCCCTTCAGGTCCTCAGTTTCCTCAGAAGAAGCACAGCAGGGTGGAGTCTCCGCAGGTAGAGCAATCAGCACTCCACCTGGCAACCCCCACAGCCAGCCAGTTCGTACTCACTCACTCGCTCACAGGGCAGCTTCAGAATGCAGTTTTGGGGGGGTTCGCTTCCCAGAGCTCTGAGGAGAGCTTTAAGAATTCAGGAAAGACAGAGGAGCACAGGACAGAACTCCCTTCAGGTCCTCAGTTTCCTCAGGAGAGCTTAATATTTCTGATCTGATAGAAGTAGGCATTTGCAGGATTACAAGGTTTTGGAAATGGCCCTGAATAGCAAAGATCGATTTCATTCATCTCTTTTCATTTTTCCCCCTTGACAGCAGTTTTCTCAGACAAACACCCAGAATGAGCTGCCCCTTCACCAAAATACATTTTAATTACCTTCCTGTCCACCTTGTCAATATTTAATTGCTTAATTCAAGAATTTAAATTAACAACTAAAAAACATCTTTTCTGTTCATTAGGGAGCCTCCAGTAAGAATCAGTGCTATTCATTTATATTTATAGTTTCATAGTGTCATCTGAATTTACTGACAAAGACAGACATGTTTCTCCACCCTTTCTTTTAACATGACAGTGCTATGTGGATTGTTCCCAGGTCGTTCCTTATCCTTTCTATTTAACAATCTGATCCAAAGCCAACAACAACAGAATCAATACCCAACCTACAACAAACTAGACACAGAGGGGACCACTTATACTAGCAGCCCCGGGGGGTAAGGAAGGGCGATATGGGATGCATACTAGGAATGGGGGTGGAGGAAGGACAACTTTGGTGGAGGGAATTCCCTTGATTCAATGTTAATATGTACCTAAAATATTACTGTGAAAGATTTGACCAAACCCACTTTGGTCAAAATAAAATTTATTATTATAAAAAATTCATAACGACGAGGGTCAGAGTGATAAGTGATAGCAGTTAACCTACTAATTTGTCTTGCATGCAGCTGACCTGAGTTTGCTTTTTGGCTCTATATATGCCTAAATTCCAGCAGGAGTCAT
Organism: Suncus etruscus; assembly: GCF_024139225.1. NCBI lineage: Eukaryota > Metazoa > Chordata > Mammalia > Eulipotyphla > Soricidae > Suncus > Suncus etruscus. The sequence goes on from NC_064858.1 coordinate 77,943,852, forward strand.
CCCTTAGCAGAGAGCCAGGAGTATGCCCTGAGCACTATAGGGTGTGGCCTAAGAACAAATAAACCCACAATGAATGAATAGTGTGTTAATAACTCCTCCCTCCCAAAAATTGTCAGAATGGAGAGAAAAGTAGAGTACTTTTGAAGGTAGAAGCAGCTTGTAAAACCCCTAAGTTCTTCTGATCTGCCATCTGCAGTGAAAACACCACCAAGATGCTAATTTTTGTGGAAACACATAGTGAAGGAATCTTAGAACCAAAAGATAAATTCTCCTAAATTTCTGCTGGCAAACAACTGCAACATGCATGTATTTTTTTTTTTTTTTTTTTTGGTTTTTGGGCCACACCCGGTGACGCTCAGGGGTTACTCCTGGCTATGCGCTCAGAAGTCGCTCCTGGCTTGGGGGACCATATGGGACGCCGGGGGATCGAACCGCGGTCCGTCTCCTAGGCTAGCGCAGGTAAGGCAGGCACCTTACCTCCAGCGCCACCGCCCGGCCCCATGTATTTTTGACTCTAGCTTTCTAAAGCAGTCCCCAATTGAACAGTGTTGTTAGGAAAAGGAAGAAGCCTTAAACCACTCCCAAAGAAATTAGCCCAGTGGTAGTAAGAGCTAAACTCAAAATTATAAATTGGCAGCTCTAGGCAAGAAAATTGCCATTACCTTATCCCTACTTCTCAAAGTCTTAAGACCAGCAGTGGGATCACATATTTGGAACATTGATTTCAGCTTACAGACAAGATAGAGCTTGCTGCAGGGAAAACCCTACCCAGGAGGGGATTTATTATCACACTGATACCCAATGATCGACACCCCACTCTTCCTTTAAAAGTCCCTATTCTTGTTCCAAAAAACTCCTTGTGACTTTGCAGGCAAGAAGATTGGATTGAGGTCCTGAATCCATTACCTTTTGATCTGCAGACTTCTAAACAATAAAGCTCTTTCTCTCATTCTCTTCAAGGCGTGTCTCCTGAGGCGTGTGTTTTCTGTTGGAGTTGTGGATTGTGGACATTTGGGGACTTCTCCTGGCATCCCCTGATGGCTTGCCTCGGCTGAGGCGTGTCTCCTGAGGCGTGTGTTTTCTGTTGGAGTTGTGGATTGTGGACATTTGGGGACTTCTCCTGGCATCCCCTGACGGCTTGCCTCGGCTGAGGTGAGTGTTTGGGGGCCGGAGTTGCGGATCAGGCTGACTGCTGGACCCCTAGGCCCGGCAGACATTTTGGGACCTCCCCCAGCCTGCATCAACCTGGGAACTTTGACCTCCTTCAGCATTAATCTCTTCAAGGCGTGTCTCCTGAGGCGTGTGTTTTCTGTTGGAGTTGTGGATTGTGGACATTTGGGGACTTCTCCTGGCATCCCCTGACGGCTTGCCTCGGCTGAGGTGAGTGTTTTTTGGGGCCGGAGTTGCGGATCAGGCTGAATGCTGGACCCCTAGGCCCGGCAGACATTTTGGGACCTCCCCCAGCCTGCATCAACCTGGGAACTTTGACCTCCTTCAGCATTAATCTCTTCAAGGCGTGTCTCCTGAGGCGTGTGTTTTCTGTTGGAGTTGTGGATTGTGGACATTTGGGGACTTCTCCTGGCATCCCCTGACAGCTTGCCTCGGCTGAGGTGAGTGTTTTTTGGGGCCGGAGTTGCGGATCAGGCTGACTGCTGGACCCCTAGGCCCGGCAGACATTTTGGGACCTCCCCCAGCCTGCATCAACCTGGGAACTAGCCAATGAGTACCACCACAACACGTAGAAAAACCCATAGCGTAAGCGTGACAATGGGGAGACTACGCAGACCAACTTCAACCATAGAGAATGAAGATGGAAACTCTGATGACCCAACAACGACCAACTACCTAAGCAGTCTTTCAGAAATGGAGTTTAGAGACGAAATATGGAGGTTGCTAACAGATATCAAAGAAAGTATAAATCAGAACACTAATAAAAATCAAGAGAATATGAAGATAGAAATCAGAAAACTCCAAACTGAAATATCAGATCAGATAACAGGTCTGAAAAACTCAGTAGACGAATTGAAGAACATAATGGATGAGCTTTCCAACAGGTTAATAGCAGCTGAGGATAGAATTAGTGCTTTAGAAGACGAGATGCATAACAACTTTACACAGCAGAAGAGATTGGAAAAAAGCCTCAAATCAAATGATCAGACAATGGAAAATTTACTCAAAGAATATGAGAAGATGAAAATAGAAGTCTTTGATAAGCTCAACAGAAACAACTTTAGAATCATTGGAGTTCCAGAGACCCAAGAAGAAAATCTTCAGGAAGAATCAATGGTTAAGAACATCATCACAGAGAAACTACCAGAGTTAAAGAAAACATGTGACCAAATCCTGCATGCCCGAAGAGTACCAGCTAAAAAAGACCCCAGTAGAAACACCCCAAGACACATCATAGTCACCATGATGAAACCCACCGATAGAGATAGAACACTGCAAGCAGCAAGATCGAAAAGGGAAATTACATTCCAGGGAGCATCCTTGATATTTACAGCAGATGGGGCCGGAGAGATAGCATGGAGGTAAGGTGTTTGCCTTTCATGCAGGAGGTCATCGGTTCAAATCCCGGTGCCCCATATGGTCCCCCGTGCCTGCCAGGAGCAATTTCTGAGTCTGAAGTCAGGAATAACCCCTGAGCACTGCCGGGTGTGACCCACAAAAAAAAAAAAAAAAAAGAGAAATTTACAGCAGACCTGTCACCAGAAACACTCAAGGCCAGAAGGCAGTGGTGGGACGTAGTGGCAAAACTCAATGAAATAAATGCTTCGCCAAGAATATTGCACCCAGCAAAACTAAGTTTTAGGTTTGACGGATGTATACACGGCTTCACAGATAAACAACAGCTCAAAATCTTTGCAGACTCAAAACCAGCCTTAAAAGAAAAACTGAAAGATCTACTCTAAAAACAAGACAGAACAAAAAACACACCAAACTTCTACACAAAGATGGCAATAAATCCCATGACAATTATTTCTCTCAATGTCAATGGACTAAATGCACCAGTTAAGAGGCACAGAGTGGCGAAATGGATCAAAAAACTGAAGCCAACCTTCTGCTGTCTACAAGAAACACACCTGAATAGTCAGAATAAACATAGACTCAAAATCAAAGGCTGGAGGAAAATCATTCAAGCAAACAACACCCTTAAAAAAGCGGGGGTGGCCATACTAATATCAGATGACACAAACTTTATACTCAGAAAAGTTGTAAGGGACAAAGATGGATATTATGTACTAATCAAGGGATTTGTACAGCAAGAAGAAATCACTCTCCTAAACATATACGCACCGAATGAGGGTCCAGCAAAGTATTTAATACAATTGTTGACAAATCTGAAGAAGGATATCAATAATAACACAATAATTGTGGGAGACCTCAACACAGGCTTGTCAACACTTGATAGGTCAACCAAATGGAAACCCAACAAAAATATACTAGACCTGCAAAGAGAAATGGATGAAAGAGGCCTAGTAGATATATATATATAGGGCACTCTATCCTCAGAGACCTGGATACACATTCTTTTCCAATGTACATGGATCATTCTCCAGGATAGATCACGTGCTGGCACATAAAACATACCTCCATAAAATAAAAAAGATAGACATTTTGCAGGCTGCCTTTGCTGACCACAAGGCTCTGAAGTTAGATGTGAACTGCAAAGGGACACAGAAGAAAAAATTTAACACCTGGAAGTTAAACAGCCTCATACTCAATAACCAGTGGGTCCGAGATGAAATCAAGGAGGAAATCAAAAGGTTCCTGGAAACAAATGACAATAAAGACACAAACTATCAGAACTTATGGGACACAGCAAAAGCAGTACTGAGAGGAAAATTTATAGCTTTGCAAGCACACATCAGGAAGGAAGAAGGAGCTTACCTGAGTAGCTTAATGACACAGCTAATAGAACTAGAAAGTGCTCAACAAAAGGACCCAAAAATAGAGAGACAGAAGGAAATAACAAAGCTGAGAGCAGAAATCAACGAAGTGGAAACACAAAAAACAATCCGAAAGATCAACGAAAGCAGAAGTTGGTTCTTTGAAAAAATAAACAAGATTGATAGACCATTGGCAAAACTCACAAAGCAAAAGAAAGAGAGAAACTTGATAACGCGTATTAGAAATGAAAAGGGGGAGATCACTACAGATACTGCAGAGATTCAAAGGGTATTCAGAGAATACTTTGAGAAACTCTATGCCACTAAATATGAGAACCTGGAAGAAATGGATAAATTTCTGAACTCATATAACCTTCCACGGTTGAATAAAGAAGAGGTAGCATATCTAAACACCCCCATCACTATTGAGGAAATTAAAACTGTAATCAAAAATTTACCCAAAAACAAAAGCCCAGGCCCTGATGGATTCACGAATGAATTCTTTCAGACCTTTCAAGAGGAACTACTACCAATTCTGGCCAGGCTCTTTTATGAAATCGAAAAAACAGGAATACTTCCAAATAGCTTTTATGAAGCCAACATCACCTTAATACCAAAACCTGATAGAGATGCTGCCAAAAAAGAAAATTACAGACCAATATCCCTGATGAACACAGATGCAAAGATCCTCAACAAAATCCTGGCGAACAGGATCCAGTGCCTCATCAAGAAGATCATTCACTTTGATCAAGTAGGTTTCATCCCAGGAATGCAAGGATGGTTTAACATCCGTAAATCTATCAATATAATACACAACATAAACAACAACAAAAATAAAAATCACATGGTCATATCAATAGATGCAGAAAAAGCATTTGATAAGGTTCAACACCCATTCTTGATGAAAACTCTCAGCAAGATAGGAATAAAAGGAACCTTTCTCAATATAGTCAAAGCCATCTACCAGAAGCCAGTGGCAAATATTATCCTCAATGGAGAAAAACTAAAATCCTTTCCTCTAAATTCTGGTACAAGACAAGGCTGTCCTCTCTCACCACTCCTATTCAACATAGCACTGGAAGTACTTGCTATAGCGATTAGGCAAGAAAAAGATATCAAGGGAATCCAGATAGGAAAGGAAGAAGTCAAGCTCTCACTGTTTGCAGATGACATGATACTCTACTTAGAAAACCCTAAAGACTCTACCAAAAAGCTTCTAGAAATAATAGATTTGTATAGCAAAGTGGCAGGATACAAAATTAACACACAAAAATCAATGGCCTTTTTATACACTAATAATGATAGGGAAGAAATGGACATTAAGAGAACAATCCCATTCACATTAGTTCCACACAAACTCAAATATCTTGGAGTCAACCTGACTAAAGATGTGAAGGATCTATACAAAGAAAACTACAAAACACTGCTCCAAGAAATAAGAGAGGACACGCGGAAATGGAAACACATACCATGCTCATGGACTGGCAGGATCAACATCATTAAAATGGCAATACTTCCAAAAGCATTGTACAGATTTAATGCGATTCCTCTAAAGATACCCATGACATTTTTCAAAGAAGTGGATCAAATACTTCTGAAATTCATCTGGAACAACAAACAACCTCGAATAGCTAAAGCTCTCCTTGGGAAAAGGAATATGGGAGGCATTACTTTCCCCAATTTTAAGTTGTATTACAAAGCAACAGTTATAAAAACAGCATGGTATTGGAATAAAAACAGACCCTCAGATCAGTGGAATAGGCTTGAGTACTCAGAGAAGGCTCCTCAGACATATAACCACCTTGTTTTTGATAAAGGAGCAAGAAATCCTAAATGGAGCAGGGAAAGCCTATTCAACAAGTGGTGTTGGCACAACTGGTTAGCCACTTGCAAAAAAGCGAACTCAGACCCACAGCTAACACCATGTACAAAGGTAAAATCCAAATGGATTAAAGACCTTGATATCAGAACTGAAACTATAAGGTATATAGAACAACATGTAGGTGAAACACTCCAGGACATTGAGACTAAAGGCATCTTTAAGGAGGAGACGGCACTTTCCAAGCAAGTGGAAGCAGAGATAAACAGATGGGACTATATTAAGCTGAAAAGCTTCTGCATCTCAAAGGAAATAGTACCCAGAATACAAAGGCCACCCACTGAGTGGGAGAAATTATTCACCCAATACACATCAGATAAAGGGCTAATATCCAAAATTTACAAGGTACTGACAGAACTATACAAGAAAAAAACAACTAACCCCATCAAAAAATGGGGAGAAGAAATGAACAGACACTTTGAAAAAGAAGAAAGGCAAATGGCCAAAAGGCACATGAAAGATGTTCAACATCACTAATCGTCAGGGAGATGCAAATCAAAACTACTATGAGGTACCACCTCACGCCACTGAGATTGGCACACATCACAAAAAAGGAAAACAAGCAGTGCTGGCGGGGATGTGGAGAGAAAGGAACTCTTTTTCACTGCTGGTGGGAATGCCGTCTAGTACAACCTTTATGGAAAGCGATATGGAGATTCCTTCACAAACTGGAAATTGAGCTTCCATACGATCCAGCTATACCACTCCTAGGAATATACCCAAGAAACACAAAAATACAATACAAAAATCCCTTCCTTACTCCTATATTCATTGCAGCGCTATTTACAATAGCCAGACTCTGGAAACAACCAAGATGCCCTTCAACAGATGAGTGGCTGAAGAAACTGTGGTACATATACACAATGGAATACTATGCAGCCATCAGGAGAGATGAAGTCATGAAATTTTCCAATACATGGATGTACATGGAATCTACTATGCTGAGTGAAGTAAGTCAGAGGGAGAGAGAAAGACGCAGAATGGTTTCACTCATCTATGGGCTTTAAGAAAAATGAAGGACATTTTTAACAGTATCTCAGAGACAAGAGAGATGAGGGCTGGTAGGTGCAGCTCAGGACATGCAGCTCATCACATAGAGTGATGAGTGCAGTTGCAGAGATGACTACACTGAAAACTATCATAAAATGTGAATGAATGAGGGAAGTAGAAAGCCTGTCTCGAGTACAGGTGTAGGGGGGTAGGGAGGAAGGAGATCTGGGAAATTGGTGGTGGGAATGTTGCACCGGTGAAGGGGGGTGCTCTTTACATGACTGTAATCATACAACTATAATCATGTTTGTAATCACGGTGTTTAAATAAAGTTAAAAAAAAAACAAAAAAAAAACAAAAAAACAAAAAAAAAAAGAAGAAAAAAAAACAATAATATATGAAACACATTTTGCCATTTGAGTGAGGGTCAAAATCCTGCAGTGATGGTGAGGGTGTGCCGCGTCCTCCACACTCAGAACTAACGGCAAGATGTGACCCAACATGTGACACACGGGTTCCCCGCTCGCTGGCCCATGCAGTTGTTTGCGAGGGTTGGGAGACGGGATGATGCAGTCTGGGGCAGGACTCCGCGCTCTCGAAGATCTCTCCTCAGAGGTCCCTCCTCAGAAGCAGCAGAACAAAATCCAAACTTGGCAAACAGCGACAGTATACAAAATAATGATGACAGGCAAAGAGCCGCATTCATTTTGGCCGGGAGCTGCGTGTTCGCCACCCCTGGGCTGGAGTGTCATGACCAGCCACTCTGACAGATGTTACTGTCACAAATGTCTGACTATTTTCAACAAATGAGAAAGCAAGTAATGAATTGTCAATAAAAGTCATGAACTGGCAAACAGCACACTACCAGACGAAACAATGAATGTGTGCAGGAGATAGTTAAAGAGAACTCAAGTCATTTTAACCAGAAACAATCCAGACATGAGTAGAGAATGGCAAGTCAAAATATGGAATAAGGGAGCTCAGTAGAAGCCAGACAATTAAGTTAAACTATTTTAATTGCAAGAGAAATAATGACAAAGAAGGCAGGTTCAGTAGTTCTCCTTGTTTCTCTGCTCTACCTTATTTTCCTCTTCTACCCCAGCCCAAAAGTCTGAAAGATTAGTCATATAAAAGCAAAGAAAACCCAGTACGTCAGTAGAGTGAAGCAGAGCTATGTTGGTGGGAAAGTGGACCCCAGATCCCTGCACTAATGCACTAAGCTAAGGGAAGAGACCAAATGTGCTGGATGGAAAGGTAAGGCTGGAGGAGCATCTTTCTATTAGTGGAACAGTCCTCTAAGGAAAATTGTTCTCTGTCCCTTTTTTATTGAATAATTGATTTATGCCAACAGAGATGAATGCATAGTCTTTACTTTGGGTTATAATCCAAGACCACCATATTTAAATTATTTCAACCTTGGCTACTGGGAGATCTCTCCAGTTGGTCCCGTGACTCTATAACACCCTTTTGTTCATTTATGAAACGGTTTTTTTTTTTGTCGTTGTTGTTTGTTTGTTTTTTGGGGGAGGGGCCACACCTGCTGAAACTCAGGGCTTACTCCTGGCTATGCGCTCAGAAATTGCTCCTGGTTTGGGGGACCATATGGGATGCTGGGTGATGGAACTGTGGCCCAGTCTGCCTGCAAGGCAGACACTTTACCACTCCGTGCCACTGCTCCGGCCCCTATAAAACGTTTTTTATATGGGATATAAGAAAATAAAAGACTGTATGGTAATAATACCCAGAGACAATAAAAATTTGGGCCAGTTCATAGGAAATTTGCCACAAAGAGTGGTGAATGCAGTTAGGGTAGTGATCAGTCCACTGTGACAATGGTAGTTGGAACTGATTACTCTGGACAAGAACTGGGTGCTGAAAAGCGATAAAGTGATATGCGTGGTACCCATTCACCAGCAATAGTGCAAACCACAGTGCTCCAAAACGCGAGAGATAGAGAAAGAGAAGTAAAATGCCTGTCCCAGAGGCAGGTGGGGTGTTGGGAGGGAAGCTGGGGACACTGGTGATGTGTGGTGTACATTCTGTTTTTTTATTATTTTCTAATTAAAACTTTTTTCTTTATTTAAGCACTATGATTATATACATGATTATAGTTAGGTTTTAGTTATAAAAAAGAACACCCCGCTTCAACAGTGCAACCTTCCCACCACCAATGCCCTCCACCCCCCTCCTTCCTCACCCTCTGCCTTTATTCGAGACAGGCATTCTACTTCTCTCACTCATTAACATTGTCATGATAGTGTAGTCATCTCTTCAACTAAACGCAAGAGCCAGTCCTTCCAGCCCTCATCTCTGTTGTCTCTGGACATTATTACAAGGATGCCTTTTGTTTTTCTTAAAATCCATAGATAAGTGAAACTATTCTATGTCTATCTCTCTCCCTCTGACATGTCACTCAGCACAATAGATTCCGTGTCCATCCTTGTATAGGAAAATTTTAGAACTTCATTTTTCCTGATGGCTGCATAATATTCCATTGTGTAATGTACCACAGTTTCTTTAGCCATTCATCTGTTGAAGGGCATCTTGGTTGTTTCCAGAGTCTGGCTATCATAAATAGCACTGCAATGAATATAGATGTGAGGAAGACCATTTTGTATTGCATTTTTGTGTTCCTAGGGTATATTCCTAGGAGTGGTATAGCTGGATCATATGAGAGCTCAATTTCCAGTATTTTGAGGAATCTCCATATTGTTTTCCAGAAAGCTTGGATGAGACAGCATTCCCACCAGCAGTGAATGAGAGTTCCTTTCTCTCCACATCTCTGCCAGCACTGTTTGTTCTTGTTCTTTATGATGTGTTCCAGTCCTTGTGGCATGAGATGGTTCCTCATGGTTGTTTTGCTTTGCATCTGCCTGATGATTAGTGATGTGAAACATTTCTTCATGTGCCTTTTGGCCATTTGTATTTCTTTTTGAGAAATTGTTCATTTCTTCTCCCATTTTTTGATGGGGTTAGATCCTTTTATCTTGTTTAGTTCTGTCAGTACTTTGTATATTTTTTATATTAGTCCCTTATCTTATGGGAATTGGGTAAATAGTTTCTCTCATTCTGTGGGTGGCTTTTGTATCCTAGGCACTATTTCCTTTGTGATGCAGAAGTTTCTCAGCTTAATACAGTCCCATCGATTTATCTCTTCTTCTACTTATTTGGAGAGTGCTGTTTCCTCCTTGAAGATGCCTTTAGTCCCAGTGTCATGGAGTGTTTCACCTACATGTTGTTCTGTATACCTTATGGTTTAGAACCTGACATCAAGGTCTTTAATTAATTTGGATTTGACATTTGTGCATGGTGTTAGGTGGAGGTCTGAGTTTGCTGTTTTGTAAGTGGCTGACCAGTTGGGCCAACACCACTTGTTGAAGAGGCTTCCAGGCTCCATTTTGCATTTCTTGTCCTTTTATTAAAAAATAATTGATTTTGTATATATGGGGGACATTCTCTGAATACTCAAGACTATTCCATTGATCTGAGGGTCTGTCTTTATTCCAGTACCATGCTGTCTTAATGACTATAGCTTTGTAATACAATTTAAAGTTGGAGAAAGTGATGCCTTCTATATTCCTTTTCCAAAGGATTGCTCTAGCTATTTGCAGGTGTGCATTGTTCCAAAGGAATTTCAGGAGTGTTTGATCCACTTCTTTAAAAATGTCATGGATGGGGCTGGAGAGATAGCATGGAACTAAGGCGTTTGCCTTTCATGCAGAAGGATGGTGGTTCAAATCTCGGCATCCCATATGGTCCAGGGGCAATTTCTGAGCATAGAGCCAGGAGTAACCCCTGAGTGGTGCCAGGTGTGACCCAAAAACAAAACAAAACAAAAGTTATGGATATCTTAAGAGGGATTGCATTAAATCTGTACAATACTTTGGGAAGTATTGCCATTTTAATAATGTTAATTCTCCCAGTCCATGAGCAGGATATGTGTCTGTATTATTGTGTGTCCTCTTTTATTTCTTGAAGCAGGGTTTTGTAGTATTCTTTGTATAAATCCTTCACTTCTTTAGTCAACTTGATTCCAAAATATTTGAGTTTGTGTGACACTAATATGAATGGGGTTGTTTTTTTGTTTTTGGTTTTTTTTTTTTTTTTTTGGTTTTTGGGCCACACCCGGCGTTGCTCAGGGGTTACTACTCCTGGCTGTCTGCTCAGAAATAGCTCCTGGCAGGCACGGGGGACCATATGGAACACCGGGATTCAAACCAATCACCTTTGGTCCTGGATCGGCTGATTGTTAGGCAAGCACCGCTGTACTATCTCTCCAGGCCCTGGGGTTGTTTTCTTAATGTCCATTTCTTTTCTATCATTATTGGTGTATAAAAAGACCACTGATTTCTGTAGGTTGATTTTGTAGCCTGCCACCTTGCTATATGAATCTATTGTTTCTAGAAGCTTTTTGGTAGAGTCTTTAGGGTTTTCTAAGTAGAGTATCATGTCATCTGCAAACAGTGAGAGCTTGAATTCTTCCTTTCCTATCTGGATTCCCTTGATATCTTTTCCTTGCCTAATTGCTATGACAAGAACTTCCAGCACTATATTGAATAGAGGTGGTGAGAGAGGGGGCAGTCTTGTCTTATACCAGATTTTAGAGTATAGGCTTTAGTTTATCTCTATTGAGAATAATATCTGCCATTGGCTTGTGGTAGATGGTCTTGACTATATTGAGAAAAGTTCTTTCCATTCCTATGAGAGTTTTTATCAAGAATGGGTGTGGGACCTAATCAAGTGCTTTCTCGGCATCTATTGATATGATCATATGGTTTTTATTTTTCTTTTTATTGTTTCTTTTTTTTTTTTTTTGGTTTTTGGGCCACACCCGGTGACGCTCAGGGGTTACTCCTGGCTATGCGCTCAGAAGTCGCTCCTGGCTTGGGGGACCATATGGGACGCCGGGGGATCGAACCGCGGTCCGTCTCCTAGGCTAGCGCAGGTAAGGCAGGCACCTTACCTCGAGCGCCACCGCCTGGCCCCCTTCTTTTTATTGTTATGGTGTATCATGTATGTTAAACATATTTACGTATGTTAAACCATCCTTGCATTCCTGGAATGAAACCTACTTGGTCATGGTGTATGACTTTCTTGATGAGGCATTGGATCCTATTTGCCAGAATTTTGTTGCATTTCAATATCAGGGATATTGGTCTGTAGTTTTTGGGTTGTTTTTCTGTTTTGTTTTGCAGCATCTGTCTGGTTTTGGTATCAGGGTGATGTTAGCTTCAGAAAAACTATTTGGGAGTGTTCCTGATTTTTCAATTTTATAAAAGAACCTGAAAAAGATTGAAAGGTTGAAAATTTGTTAGTGAATCCATCAGGGCCTGAGCTTATGTGTTTGGGAAGATTTTTGATTCTCATTTTAATTTCCTCAGTAGCGATGAGTCTGTTTAGATATGCTATATCATCCTGTTTACCCATGGAAGATTATAAGAGTTCAAGAAGTTATCCATTTCTTCCAGGTTCTCATGTTTTGTGGCAAAGAGTTTCTCAAAGTAGTCTCTTATTATTCTTCCATTTCTTCCAGGTTCTCTTGTTTTGTGGCAAAGAGTTTCTCAAAGTAGTCTCTTATTATTCTTTGAATCTGCAGTATCTGTAGTGATCTCTCCTTTCATTTCTAATTCGGTTTAAATTTCTCTTTCTTTTCTTTATTCTTTCTTTCTTTATCTTTCTTTTCTTTCTTTCCTTCTTTCCTTTCTCTCTTCCTTTCTTTCCTTCTTCCTTCCTTTTTCTTCCTTCCTTCCTTTCTTTCTTTCCTTCCTTCCTTCCTTTCCTTCCTTCCTTTCCTTCCTTCCTTTCCTTCCTTCCTTCCTTTTTCTTTCTTTCTTTCTTTCTTTCTTTCTTTCTTTCTTTCTTTCTTTCTTTCTTTCTTTCTTTCTTTCTTTCTTTCTTTCTTTCTTTCTTTCTTTCTTTCTTTCTTTCTCTCTCTTTCTCTCTCTTTCTTTCTTTCTTTCTTTTTCTTTCTTCCTTTCTTTCTTCCTTTCTTTCCCTCCCTCCCTTCCTTCCTTCCTTCCTTCCTTCCTTCCTTCCTTCCTTCCTTCCTTCCTTCCTTCCTTCCTTCCTTCCTTCCTTCCTTCCTTTCTTTCCTTCCTTCCTTCCTTCCTTCCTTCCCTCCACACCTGGTGATGCTCAGGAGTTACTCCTGACTATGCGCTCAGAAATCGCTCCTGGCTTGGGGGACCATATGGGATGCAGGGGATAGAACTGCAGTTTGTCTTAGGCTAGCACAAGCAAGGCAGAAGCCTTACCGCTTGCACCACCATTGGGCCTTCTCTCTCTGTGTGTGTTTCTTTGTGAGTTTTGTTAGTTGTTTATCAATCTTATTTTTTTTCAAAGAACCAAATTCTGCTTTCGTTGATCTTTCCAATTTTTTTTTTATTTTCATTTCATTGATTCCTGCTCTAAGCTTTGTTATTTACTTCTGCCTATCTACTTTTGGGTTCTTTTATTGATCATTTTCTAATTTTATAAGCTATGTCATTAAGCTTTTTATATAGGTTCCATTTTCCTTTCTGATGTGTGCTTGCAAAGCAATAAATTTTCTTCTTAGTACTGCTTTTGCTTTGTCCCATAAATTCTGGTAATTTTTTTCTTCATTGTCATTTATTTACAGGAATGTTTTGATTTCCTCTTTTATTTTATCCCTGATCCACTGGTTGTTCAGTAGTGAGCTGTTTAAGTTCCAGGTTTTGAAATTTTTCTTCTGCATCCCTTTGTAGTTCACTTCTAATTTCAGTGCGTTGTGATCTGAGAACGTTGTCTTTATGATTTCTATTCTCTTAATTTTATGGAGATATGTTTTATGGGCAGCAAAGTGGTCTATTATGGAGAGTGACCCATGTGCATTGGAAAAGAATATGTACCCAATTTTCTGGGGATGGAGTGCCCTACCAGTATATATATATATATATATATATATATATATATATATATATATATATATATATATATATGTATATGTATATGTATATGTATATGTATGTATGTATGTATGTATATATATATATACTAGTCTACTTTCTTTCTCTTTTTTAGAGCTAGTATAATCTTGTTGGGTTTACACCTGCTTGACCTATCAAGGGGTGACAGGACAATATTGAGGTCTCTCCCACTATTACTGTGTTGCCATTGCTGTCTTCTTTCAGATTAGTCAACAATTGTATTAAGTATTTTGCTGTTCCCTCATTGGGTGCATATATATTTAGGAGTGTGATTTCTTCCTGTTGTACATATCTCTTAATTAGGACAAAATGTCCATCTTTGTCCCTTATAGCTTTTCTGATTCTAAAGTTTATGTCATCAGATACCAATATGGCCACTCCAGTTTTTTTTGTTTTTTTTTGGCCTGTGTTTTGGGCCACACCCAGTGACGCTCAGGAGTTACTCCTGGCTATGTGTTCAGAAATTGCCCCTGGCTTGGGGGACCATATGGGATCCTGGGGGATCAAACCATGGTCCGTAGTAGGTTAGTGCATGCAAGACAAATGCCCTACCGCCTTTGCCACCACTCCAGTCCTCACTTCAGCTTTTTTTTAAAGGAGTTGTTTGCACGTGAGTGGGCAGTTGAATGTGCAAACACATTAGGACCTGTGTGACCAGGGAGCAGATCCAGGATAGGTCTATAGGCAGATGAAGTTCTCACTGTCAGTGTCTGAGTAGTGGGGGTAAGGAAGAATGATATGGTTTTGATTTCACTTTTCTACACCCCTCCCCACCTGCACTTTTTTCTTTTACCCCATTTTTTCTTTTTTCATGCTCTGGTGTGTGTGTGTGTGTGTGTGTGTGTGTGTGTGTGTGTGTGTGTGTGTGTTGCTGGATGATCAAAAGTAGTGCTTCATACAAGCAAGGCAAGCATTCTACCTGTAAGTGACAGCCTAATAAATGCTAAATGACTAGAAGCCATAAAATGTTTGAGAAATAAAAAGAGCTTAGCGTTTTGGTGTAGTGTTGGGCAAGGAGCAAGGAAAGATAGCACTTACCAGTTCCTGCCTTGTGCCAGAGTACAACACTGGCATTATCCCCCATAACACTGAATTATATTTTATTGTTCACACTGAGTTAGAGCTGTGGCTCAGTGTTTAAGTGTATGACTAGTATCCTGGCTCCTAGGGATGGTGGGAGAGAGAAAGTGGTCAGAAAAGTTAAGTAACTTTCCCAGGGTTGCACATCAAGAAGTCTGAAGAATTAGGATCAGACTCCAGGCTGCCTGACTTCATATCTAGCACCTAATTGTCACTTCCAAGTCTCCAGGGAGGATTCAGGGATCTCTTGTCTCTTTTGTGTTTGGCACTTGTCTCATATTTCTGGAGGGATTATTTGTTGAATCCCAGCCAAGAGGTCTTATTCTTCAGTCTGTTTGGTTCCCACTCCTCTGGGGTTGCTGGGGTGAATGTTTGTCTCTCTGACCTACCCTGCTAGCTCGGTTGTCACTTGTCCTATTTCACATCCCTGAATAACATTTTGGTTCTTTGCCATGTGTGGTCCTGGAACTGAAAGAAGACCTGTGGGCAGGGTCCCTGGACAGAAGCCCTGGAGCCACTGACTGCAAAGCACCTGCTCAAACATTCCATGAAAATATGTGGGGCACAATAGTGGTTTGAGCCAATAGTGGCTTCTAAAATTATTTGTGTGAGTTGGTGCTTAATTAAAGGAGTTTGAGGGTCAAACAAGCTGGATTCATCTTCAAACCTTGCCAGTGTTCCAGTCACTACTCTGTGTCACATTATCTTGAGATGTCGTGGCAAGCATCTTATTAAATCACATGCTTTTGTGGGTCAGGAATTCAGACAGACAATCCTGTTGTCCATATGGCATCAAGTGAGGTCACTTGGTGTTCAGATTGCAGCTGAGCCAAAAGGCCCATGATGATTTTGTGCACAGATGGTGACTGGGGGTGGGGTAGATTAGTAGGGACTGAGATTGGTTACTCTTTTTTTTTATGTGGTCTTAAGGCCTCTGTGCATAATGGGGAGTAGGGATACCATAAAGGAGATGTCAAATTACTTACATGGCAACAGGGACCCAGAACCCTCTATGTTAGGTCAGATCTGTCGGACACCTGCCAGGAAACAAAAGAGAACTCTGTGCCCAGAAAGGAGTCAAACCATGGGTGGTCATACTTCTCATTTGTGTGTTCTGGGGACCTAAGGGATTGAGCCTGGGTCATTGAGGGGAAGTCCTTTATCTGCTATCATTCTACCTGAGTTGTGGGAAGCACTGACAGTCTTAGGATATATTTACCTGCAATGAACAGCTGCTGTTTTAATGCCTGAGGTTTATTCTGAAGTTGACATTCTGGAATCAGTTCTGCTATGTGGCAAATGGGACACTGACCTCTTTTCTTGCCTTCTCTGTGTGTTCATTTCCTGTGTTGTCGCTAGCTCACAGGGTTATAGCATCAGAAATATGTGAGGGTAACACATACACGGGCTCAGAGAAGAGCCTACCACACAGTTTGGGTGCTGGGAGATTCTCAGGTCAGAAGAAGCATTTCCTCTGAGCTGGATATGAGTGACAAGATGTGTTTCTAGGAAAGAAAGGACACAGTGGAGGCTCTGTGTGATATGGAATCTGCCAGTCCTTCTGGTCCTAGCACTGATGAGTCAGGATAAATGCTGTCTTGCTGAGAGTTGACCAAATGCATAGGTTCTTATTTCTGAGCCACCAGAGACCCTGCACCCCAGTCAGTCTAAGGCAGTTCTGGTAAAACAAACAAACAAACAAAACATACAGAGAAAATCTGAGGACAGAAACAGAGTGAAGAAGCAAATGGCCTGAGGCTCTCCGGAAGTGCAGATTGGAGGACCCCAGCTGGCTCCAAGATGAGGAATCAGCCCAAATTTAATAATTAGATTCCATCAGAAACAAAGAAAGCCCTGAGAAGTCTATGAATGGTGATCATAAGAATGCAAAGTCCTTTCGCTTTGGCAATGGTCTAGTAGTGAACTTTCATCTGCACAGAAGTTCCAAGCCTAAGCAGCTAGGAAAAGGCATGTAATACAACTTTGCAAAAGCAACACTTATAAGTTCGATTCTCTGTCATCCAGATATAAATTTGATTGTATAATATCTTTCCTTTCATTATGTCCTTTCCTCTCTCATACTTTTTGTTTTCTGTTTTTGTTTTGGGGACACACTCAGTGATGATCAGTGACACACTTAGTGATGATTCCTGACTCTGCACTCATGGATCACTCATGGCAGACTTGGGAGACCATCTGGGTATCAGGGTCCGAAGCTAGGTCAATTATATGCAAGACAGGTGCCCAATGCACTGTACTACTCCAGCCCTCTCTCATAATTCTTAAATAAAATGCATTAACTTCTTTCTTTGACTTCTAAAATTCTTCTCTGTGAGAATAAACAAGAAACAAAAAAACATGGGTGGAAACTGAGACTTATTTTTCCGTTTGTCAGCAATTTAACCTCTTCTCAGCCTATGGACCAAGGCACCCCAAAAACCTGGGCTTTAGGGGCCAGATTCCATATAGCACATATCAAGTGGATGTCAGGTATAGCTTACTGCTGCCTTAATGAGACTGGAAGACCTTTAATGCTAATTTGAGTAAGGAGATCCTGTGGACTCATATCTTCTGAGCTCCTCAGGCTTTTCACTTGCAGAATGGTGGGGGCCAAGCAGGAGAGTTTACCTGTCTGGGGAGTGGCTGAGTCCTTCTGCATTGTAACTCCCACCAACACCACCGCCATGCTGAGAAGACACATTATAAGACCCAATGGAGAGGAAGGTCTTCATCAGTAGCGACCTTCTAGCCCTTCCAGTCAAAGTCCCAGACATGTGGCACATTCAGACTGAGGGAGCTGGGGACATTCTGGATATCCAGAATGCAGCTGTATGGGTGTGGCCCAAAAAGACTAACATCATAACTGGATGGTGAAAAATAATGCATTGTTGATAGTATAAGTGACAAAATTTGGTGATTTATTATGCAGCAATAGATGATAAATTCATAGGGAAAGCCACTAAGTATTTTTTCTTCACACTTACCAGAGTTTTCCATGGGCAATAAAAATGAAAGACTTACCCACTGATCTTCTCTCTGCAGTAGCAACAATGTGAAGCCCCTTGCAACAGGCTTTGTAAGTCCAGCATTCTTGTGGGACCAAGAGCTATTCATTGCTAAGAATGTGCTCAGTAAGGGGATAAGCTGTTTAAGTCAGGAAGTTAGACCCAGGTTTTGTTATTTTGTTGTTGTTGTTGTTGTTTTGGGTAACATCAGGTGTTACTCCTGGCTCTATGCTCAGAAATCACTCCTGGCAACCTCGGGGGGACCACATGGGATGCCAGGATTCGAACCACCGTCCTTCTGCTTGAGAGGCAAACGCTCTACCTCTATGCCATCTCTCTGGCCCCAGGTTTTGTTATTTTTATCTTTTTTTAAAAAATTGTGTGGGAGGGATTGACTACATATGGCATGCTCAGGAGTTACTCCTGGCTCTGCACTCAGGAATCACTCCTCACAGTGCTTAGGGGCCCATATGGCATGCTAGGGATCCAGGTAGGCTTCTGCAAAGCAAGCATCTTACCCACTGTACTACCATCTCTCTGGCCACATAGATCGAGGTTTTAAGAGATTATTTTCTCTTTAAAATAAGGTATAAACCTCTGGAACCAAGGAATAGTTCATTGTTTAGTAACTGGTAACTGAAATTAAGAGGAAGTATGAAGTAGCAAGGAAACACAATGGCAGCTGGAAGAGGTCTAGGTGATGACCTTTCTTTAGGAAAGGTACAAATAGTTCCCATTTCTAAGTAGTTGGATTGTCAAAAATATCATTTTTATTAAACAAAACATTAATAATTATGGAAATCAGTTTACCCAAGTAATTCTAAGCACCCAAATGTGGGATGCAACTATAGCATAGGAAGGTCAGATATGAGTTGTTCAAATCTAGTAGTCTTGGTCTCATAGAGCAGCATTTCACCACATAATAATGCTGTATTTCACCACATAATAGTGACCATAACATAATTAACTCAGTCTTTTCAGCTCCCAAATTGTTTGTAATCTGCATGTAGGATTTTTATAAAGACACAAAAGTATTGCACATCACTTTTTTTTTTGAAAAATAAAAGAAAAAAAAAGAGTTTGGGATGAAATCTGTACAAGAAAACTATGTGATGGAATACGGTATTTCAAGATATTTAAGGCAGCTGTGATGGGATCCCACAGTATCGCAGCTTCTGTCAGTGACAAAGTCACAGCCTACGTTCATAGCAGAAGAGAACATGAATTTTCTGTCAATAATCAAAGAAAATAAGTAAGGTTTCCATTCAGTTCTGAGGTTCTCTGAAGCTCATCTAAGGAAGCCATGTTCAAATGTTCGCATGTCCTATGTCCAGAGAAACCATGCAAAGGAGAAAATATAACAATTGTTTTTATTTTGTCACAGGAGTTCAGGAGCTCTCATCACAAAACAAAAACAAATAAACAAAACCCAGAAATATTGGCTTATCTGGGACCTTAGAAGTCCTTCTGGGGTGATGCAGGAACTATTCTGCTGAGTCAGCCTCTCTAAGCTGCCTGCCCTTGAGCCCCTCACTGATTCCCCACCAATCTTTCCATTCACTGCTCCCTCCTCCAGCCCCTAATCTCTGCTCCTGCATTGCTTTCATTTGCAGTGGCCTTGGCTTGCCACTCACATTTTAGGACAAATGCATAACATTCCTTAGAGGTCAAAGGATGTGGCTCACTGGCACATGCTTTGCATGTATGAGGTCATAAGTTTAATTTCTGGTCGAAGCCAGAGCAATAGTACAGTGGGTAAGGCATTTGCCTTTTATGCAGGTGACCCTGATTCAATCCATGGCATCCTATATGACACCCTGGGCACAAAGTCAGGACCCTGAGCATCACAAGATGTGGCTCCCTGCAAAAAAAATTGATAAAAATGACGTTAATATTTATACAAATGCCAGAATTACTTGTGGAAAAATTGGCAATTATTAAATAAAATTACACTAAGGAAGTTTTATTCTGACTGTGTGACCTAGAAATTTTATCCCCACATAATAATTTAAGAGAAATAAAACGTTATGTCCACACAAAGACTATGAATGTTCATAGTTTCTTTATATAAAAAGTAAAAACTTGTAAACAGTGCAAATACTCTTTAACAGATGATTGACTCAATGAATTTCTATATTTGTAAGATGGTCTTTATTATACTTCAATAAATAAAAGTGCACTACTGATATAAACAACAGTATAAATTAGCCTCAAAAACATGCTGAGGTAAAGAAACCAGTCAATGCAGAGGTAAAGAATCCAATCACAAAAGAATATATGTTGTATGATTTCATTTTATGTGAAGCTCTAAAGACATTTACTCTATAGAAAGCAGGGAAGTGGGTGTTTGCAGCTGACAGTGGGTTGTAAGGCTTAACTGGAAAGAATAACACAAGAAAAATTGGGGGTTAATGGAAATGTTGCTTATTTTTATTTTGGGGTGGTTACAAAAGTACATGCATTCATGAAAACATCAAGGTATATATTAAATATAGATTAATTTTACTCAATAAATCTAATTAAAATGCAAAAGGTCTACTCAAAGAAGGGGACAGTTCTTTCCCTAACCCTTCAACTCACTCTGTGCCTACTTGTTCTTGCCTGTAGGAACTGATTTTGTGCAGCTCTGCAGGTAACTTGATATTGACCACGGTGGAAATATATACATCAAAGAGATCAGCATATTTACAAACTAAGACTTTTTCAGGTATTTTGCTGTTGGTGTGTGTGTGTGTGTGTGTGTGTGTGTGTGTACCAATTCACTATTGCTCTACCTACTCTATTACTTGTAGATAACGTATCTCATTCTTTCTGACCAATCTGTCTATGCCTTTTTATGAAAAGCAATAGACCCTACTTGATTTGTTTTTGTTTTGTTTTGTTTGGAGGCCACACCTGGCAGTGCTTTGGACCTACTCCTGGTTCTGTTCTTCGGGATCATTCCTGCCAGGCCTCTGGGAATCATACGGGGTGCTGGAGATGAAAACTTGGTCAGCCAGATGTGAGCAGCGAGCCTTACCCACCATACTGTACTCTCTCCAGTTCCAGATATATTCTTGTTTTTGTATTACTCTTCTACTTCCTATTGTTTTCAGTGTTGTTTATTGTTATAGGAAGTACACCCCATGGGGCCAAGCAGAGCCTAGGACAACTCAGGGGCTTACAAATGTAAAGTATATGCTCTTCCCTTGAGCCATATCTTGCCCTTCTTACACAAAAGGTGATATACTCAATGTGTTGTTTTTAGTATTTTGCTTCCTTTCACTTAAGCCAGGAGTCCTTCCACTTTAATTCATACAGATTATCCTATTCTTTTTCTCCTCATACTTACATAGAACCTCTTTGTATGACTATACTATTATTCATCCAATCAACTTGGAAGGATTTAAATAGTTCCCAGTATTTTTGCAGCTCTACCTAACAATATTAGCCTGTGTCTATGCAGATATGTGCTGTTGGAAGTGTCTTATGAACATGAATTTCTAAAAATGGTCCTTGGATTAAAAAATGGGGGCCGGAGAGATAGCACAGTGGTAGGACATTTGCCTTGCATGTGGCTGACCCAGGACAGACCTGGGTTCAATACCCAGCATCCCATATGATCCCATGAGCCTGCCAGGAGCGATTTCTGAGCTTAGAGCCAGGAGTAACCCCTGAGCATCACCACCACTGGGTGTGCTTCCCCCAGAAGGTGAACAATGCCCTAAAAATAACAGAGCAACAGGTTGAAGTAGCTCCTGGATTCTTGGAAGTCCCCTAATGGTCATCACACCAACCCTGGGCTAATTTCTTGAACCTTATTTTGCCATGCCTTCCTTCTGTGGTCTTCTTGAATGCCACTCAGCTCACAATAGTGTCCCACTGGGGCTGGGAGAGAGTGGAACAAGGAACACAATGAAAAAAGTAGGAAAATGAAAGCATCTGAGGGAAATGCATTTTCTCATTTTCCACATTAAGAAGGGGAGCAAGCCATGAGAATAAACCCAAAGGAGTACATACTATTTGCAAAAACCATAGCTCTCCTTTTCCTTTCTTTAGTTTGGTTAATCAAGCTAAAGTTCTTTGCTATGTTCATGCCCAGAAGGCCCAAAGCATCATTCATGTACCTTTACAAGTGAAGTGGCTTTCAAGTACTTTTGTATACTTTCCCACATTATTTCATATAAAACTTTAGGCTTCTTTTCGTTTGGGGCAACATCTGAAAGTGTTCAGGAACTATTCCTAGTTCAGTGTTTGGTAGGTCCCTCCTGGTAGTGTTCAGGGAACCAAGTGGCTGAGCATTAAAACCTGATCCCAGCATGGAAAACATGTTCCCCACTGCACTGAGCTATCTCTCTGGTCCAGCTTTAGCTTTAGCTTCTCCTTACTCACATTTAAATTTAAAATTCATCTGAAATTAGGTTTTGTATATAGTATGAGTTAAATACAAGATTTCAATTCTTCTCATGGGTATAAATGAAAAATAACTACTAAAACTGAACATACGTTCTGATATAATAAGTCCAGCCATACATGCATCAAGAAACAGATTCAACAGAGTACTTTGTAGCACTATAAAGAAATAAATCATAGTATATTTGCTAAAAAAGAGTATAGTACCATGAAGACAAGTGAATTAAACACCCACTAATCTGATCAATTGATCAATCTGATCACAGCAATACTATTGTACCAAATGTAAAATGAATATAAACACATTATTCTTTTTAAAAATGGAAAACCTAGGAGCTGGAGAGAGAGCAAAGGGCACTTTTTTGCACACGAACAATTCAGGATCAATTCCATATGATCCCTGAGCACTTCTGAGTGGCCCCCCAAAATGATAAAACCAGAAATACCAAGAATGTTACTCAGTGGAAGAGCACCTGCTTTTTTTTTTTTTTGTAGTTTTCACCTGTGGTTCATTTTTTGTAAAATAGAATATTTTTATATAAGCTTGCTTTGAGGCTAAAGGTGTGATTCCCCCCAACATGCTACAAATCTCAGACTCTCTGCTCCCATGAAACCCATCCCACAAAAAAACCTTTGGTGCAACACAACCAACTGTGTATGGTCACATGACACCATAAGAAATGTATCTCTTGACACTGCAAAGATCACAACCATGTGAAGGGAAGGGGACAAACAGGCAAAACTAATGTAGGCTATTAGAAGGTTATCTCTGGGGAGGAGGGAGAAACTAGCAGGTGTATTCTAGGATGCTACTGATGTTTTATTTCTTTTTATGCTGTAAGAAAGTTCCCTACCAGTGCTCAGGAAACCAAGAGGGTCCCACCAGCAAGTTTCTGACTACTGGTCTGGTGGATCAATGCAAGGTCCTGAGAATGGCACAGCTGGGGCCCTGTGAGGCAGGAGATTGAGTACTTGGGCCTCCACAGTGGTGCTTGGGAGGCTTCCCAAGCTACACCCAGAGATTCTTGGGTTACCATGTGGCACTGGGAATAAAACTTGGCTTGAGGACATAACAGACATCCAAACAAACATCTGTACTATCTTCTGCACCCTGTATCTCCTTAATTTAGGTCATATTCACTTTTTGATAATTAACTTGGTTATGCATTTAAGACATTTGTGTTTTTGTTGGCATGTATATTATTCAGCAATCTAAAACCTATTTTAATTTTGTTTGGAAGCCACACTGAGATGTGCTCAGGGCTTACTCCTGGCTCTGTACTCAGGGATTGTTCATGGTGGGTCATGGGAGATCATGTGGAGTGTTAGGGTTAGAAGACTAGTGATCCATATGCAAGGCAATATCCTTACCCTTATCCTTATCCTACTGTACTATCTCTCTAACCAAAACATTTTTATAAATCCTGGTCATTATGTTATATTCCAAGGGAAGTAAAATGAGGAGAGCCAGATAGAGCAAGGTCATAGTAGAACAGGTCACAAATGGAGTGATTGTCTTTTTGTTTCAGAATAGCTACTGCAATTCTCTTAGTGAACTCCCCAAACATACAAGATATTTTATATAGATTCAAAGACATAAAATGGTGGGTGGAAGAAGTGAATAGACAGTGATATTTTAGCAAATCTTAAATATGAATGTAAATTGAGGCATCACTTTTGTTGTTTGGTTTGGGCCCACACCTGGTGGTGCTCAGGGCTTACTTCTGGTCTGTACTTTGGAATTATCCCTGGCAGTGCTCGGGGCTGCATGTGATTTGGGGATCAAACTTGAGTCTTCTGAGTGCAAGGAAAGCATCCTATTACTGTACTATTTCTCAGGCCCTACAAAGCTGTTATTAAAAAAAAACATTTATAGAGAAAAAATGTTGCTAATTAAATATGAAGCTATGCCTTGGCCATGGTCCTGGACAACACATGAGTTGGTTATGCAAGTGATTAAGCAGTTTTTCCTACCTCCCACTTCCTTGCTTGCTTGGCTTAAAATGTTATGAGAACCAGGGCCAGAAAGATAGCACAGCGGTAGGGCATTTGCCATGCAAGCACCTGACCCAGGACCAATGGTGGTTTGAATCCCAGCATTCCATATGGTCCCTGTGCCTGCCAGGAACGATTTCTGAACAGAGAGCCAGGAGTAATCCCTAAGCACAGCCAGGTGTGATCCCAAACAAAACAAAACAAAACAAAACAAAAGTTATGAGAACCAATACTGTCACATGTATTTCTGGAGCAAAATAACACACATTTGTCCCATTGTGAACCTTTTCCTTCCTTAGATCCAATAAGGCTCTTAGTTGGCTTTCACAGGTAACTTAGAATTTTGGCCAATTTTTAGAAATGAAATGTTTACCAATTTGTCCCTTCACTGTTTCCCTGCCTCTCTGTGACTAAATAACCTTTGTTTCTGAGCAATCTTTCAAGAGACATTTGAAACATCATTTAAACTCATCTGCAAGTGATACCAGAAGAGGCTTTGGGCAAGCTCACACATGTGAGAGCAGTGACACAGCTGCCACCAGGCCACAACAGTGCCTGCACAGGGCTTCTCAATTCAGAGATGCTGAAATGCAGGGGTGTTTGGGAAGATGGGGATGTACATCTCAGAATTGATGAATCAGTCTGCTGAAGGGAAAGGCAAAGTCAGAAAATGACTATTTACAAAGTTAGAGGAAGTCTTGCATACTTGCATAATTTGAGCTGAAAATAAGCAGTGGTATTATGGGGGCTCCCTTCAGGGACTCAAAAGGAAATCAGAGAATAGGTCAAATTAAAATAATATCAGACACAGATGTGCTTCCTGGGCTCAGTAACATGATTCCACCATGTACATGTCACCTGCATCTCCCATGTTGAGATATGTACTTTCCTCCTTTCATAACGGCTTGTGTACAGGACTCTACACCTTTGGAGAAGCCCGAGTTCTCTCAAGAACATTGCTTTGTCCTTTTCTTATCCTCTCTTCCCTTTCTCAGAATTTCCAAATAAAAACCTTTTTTACTTCACTTCTTGTCTCTCATGAAATTTTTTTCTGTGATGGAAAGTGACAGACCTGAAAGTCCAGGCAAAGTGATCAATCACCAAGGAACCTACACCAGCATTAGAGCTGGTGACTGCAAAGGGAAGAAAGTAATCGTGAAAACCTTCCGTGGAGGTATTCTCCCTTTGGTCATCTAAGGGAGTTGGGCAGAACTGTAATAACATCTAGTTTACTGTAATAACCTCTGGTCTACATGAGGAGGCATCCCCATCTCAGAGATGTACATGTTTGTCTCATGTACCACCAACCACAGTGGGAGGGACACAGGGAAAGAAGAACTTTAAGATTTTGGTAGATTATGGCATAAAATTACCCACCTGTTTTAGGTTTTTCCGTTTTCATATGTTGATGTGAAATTTGGCTTCAGTTCCCAGATTCCCTTTGGGAGTTGCTTGCTAAAACATTGGAAGAGCTTTTAATCATATGGGTTTAAAAAGATATATATTACCTGCCTTGTAATACCACATGACCCAAGTATAAACTAGAGCATGGGAAAAGACAGACAGTAAATGGCAGCTTACATTATCATACCACCTTGTGATTGGACCTTTTTTGTAATGTCTCACTGTCTTAGTTTTACAATGACTTGGCCATGATTTAACTTCTGGTTGGTACCAGAAGAGCTCTTTATCTGCTTCTCTAAGAAGCAGAGTGTGGGGCCGGAGAGATAGCATGGAGGTAAGGCGTTTGCCTTTCATGCAGAAGGATAGTGGTTTGAATCCTGGCATCCCATATGGTCCCCCAAGCCTGCCAGGAGTGATTTCTGAGCATAGAGTCAGGAGTAACCCCTGAGCGTGCTGGGTATGTCCCCCCCCCCAAAAAAAAAAGCAGAGTATGAGGGTCAGGAAACACTGGGTAGACTCAACTGGTCAACATGGGTCTATTTGCCCTAAAGACATCCTGTCTTTTATTGTTATTTGTTTTGGGACCACACTCAGGTGTTTAAGGGTTACTCCAAGCTTTGTACTCTGAAATTACTTTGGGAAAGTTCTGGGAACCATATGGGATGCTAGGGCTCAAACCCAGGCCAGCCATGTGCAAAGCAAAAATCCTACCCACTGTGCTGTCATTCTGGCCCCCTATCCTCTTTCTTGACCAAGCTCAGCTACCCTGCCATTTTTAGAGGGTCAGAGAAACAGCAAATCAATCAATTGAGAACACAGATCAGGTATGCATGCTTGTGTTTATGTATGGTGGCCAACCCTCTGTTTGTAGTCAATTTGTCTATTTGTCTGTATGGAATTCTGGAATGTTAGAGCCAGGTTGAAATGAGAAGTAGAAATCCTTAGACCTGGGCAAGTTTCAGCATCACTTGAAGCCAGAGTGACACGCAATCCAACAATTAAAAAAAAGTCAAAGTGCTTTTGAACCTCATTGGACCTTGCTGCCAGGTGTGACCCAAAAGCCAAAATAAAATAAAATAAAAATAAAAATAAAATAAAGTAAAATAAAAATAAAGAAACCTTTCAACTTACAGCAAGGCAAATACCCTACCACTCTTCTATTGCTTCAGCCCCAGTCCTCTGCCTTTTTGTTTGTTTGTTTCTTTCTGTTTTTGGATCACACCTGGCAGTGCTCAAGGGGTTACTCCTGGCTCTACACTAAGAAATCACTCCTGGTAGGCTCAGGGAACCATATGTGATGTCGGGATTCGAACCACTGTCCTGCATGCATGGCAAATGCTTTACTTTCATGCTATCTCTCCGACCTCAAGTTGAAAGGTTTCTAAAAGGAATGATGAGCCTACAGAGAAATTGAAATTCTCAACCTTTTTTATTGGGAAAACTTAAGAATGATTCCTAAAATTCCTGAAATTCTCTAAAACTTCAGGACACATACTGTCTGGAAGGGCTGTGTAACTAAAGTTCTTAGCCAAAGTGAGAAGAGCTCCATGAAACAGTATAGTGTTTTTATTTTACAGGTTTTCACCAATTTCAATTGAACTTAGGATGGTTTAAAAATAATAGATTACAAAAATGTGAGATAACACCCAGCTATCAACCAGAAACAAAGGTATTCCCCCAATTTCCTTCTTCCTTAAACCTCTTCTTTGATAATGTAAAAGCCCACTGGATAGTTACTTTAGTCTCACTCTCAACCTTCCCCCTCCTGGTGGATGGGTATAATAAGAAAAGTCAGTTTTGGCTTAGCACTCAGAGATATCACCAGGCTCAGACTGGCTCCTTGGCTTTTCCTGGCTTATTACCATATTTATTTGAGTATAACACACACTCATGTATAACGCACACCGCTAATTTTTGATTAAAAATCAGTATAAAATTTTGTTTCACACCAAGCATTGTAATTGACAAAAAAAAAAGTTGTTGAACACTTGTGGCCATGATAAAAATTATTTATCGACAATGTAAACTGGTAAAATCACAATACCAAAATAAAATGACGGGTAACAATATTTATTTTAAATGTTTCAAAGTCAGATTCATCATCAGATACACTAAAGAGTTGTTCCCATTCTTCTCGAGTTAATTTTTCATCAGTGTCCCAGTTGGTAGGAACATCTGTTTCTCCAGTTTCTTCGCTTTCTTCTGAGTCTGAATTCCACAGCAGGTCATCTTCTGTGCCGTCCATTTGATTGCTGATGCCTGTCTTAAAAAAATTCTTGATGATCATTTCTTTTGGTATTTCCTTCCATGATGTTTGAACCCAGGATGTCACGAGAGATAGGCCAGTCCGGAAAAGGAGCAGTGCGAACTCACAATTCTCCTGTGCCCTCATTGAACCGGCCACCACTGCCACCCCACCCCAATCCTTGTTTATAATATGCATCCAAACTTTGATTTCTTTTTTTGGTAGAAAATTTTGCGCATTATACTCGAATAAATATTTCTTCGCCACTACCCTGCTTCTTCTGACCCATCCTCCTGAGGTTAGAAATATAGTGCCTGGAGTGATCTCACAACCTGTAGATTTTTATTTTATAACAAAAACTAAACAAAATTAAATGCAAGATTTTCTCGTGTTTCTATATAATTGCATTTAAATGTTTTCTTGCACCTTAAAGTTTGGGAAAAAATCAAAGGCTTCTCTCTATGTCTAAATGTACATAGAAATGTACATTACATAATAATAGCATTTACATAATAAATGTTTTATTTTTGCATTGGACTATTAGGATGTCTGATAAAAAAAAATCTTGTGAGTTGAAAATTTATGGTAAATAAAAAACGGCTCAAAGAGTATGGTTTAGGGACCGGAGAGATAGCATGGAGGTAAGGCGTTTACCTTTCATGCAGAAGGTCATCGGTTCAAATCCCTGCGTCCCATATGGTCCCCCGTGCCTGCAGGAGCAATTTCTGAGCACGGAGCAAGGAAAAACCCCTGAGCACTGCTGGGTGTGACCCAAAAACCACACACACACAAAAAAACAAAGAGTATGGTTTAGTTTAAAGCACAGGTTCTAGAGCTATAAAATCATATACTAAATATTTTTAAGTCTATAATAATTTTTATTTTGACCAAAGTGGATTACATATCTTTCATAGTAATATTTTAGGTACATATTAACATTGAATCACAGGAATTCCCATCACCAAAGTTGTCCTCCTTCCACCCCCTTTCCCAGCTTGCATCCCATATCACCCACCCTTAACCCTCGGGCTGCTAGATGGTTCAAGTTATGTGGTTCTGTTTGAATAAAAGAAAAGCAATAAAATGGGGTAAAAATCAAATAAGCTGAAAATGGGTGGAGTCCTTCTAAAGGCTCTCAACATCAGTTTGAGAGAAGAAAAAAACATTGGTTAGATGCCACAAAGTAGGTGGCAGTGCCTTAACCGAATGTGTGTTGCAGGCCGAAGCCTCTTCCATCCTTGTCAAGGGGAGTGCTAACCTTCTCTCCTTTCATACAACACTAAAATCGTATACTAAACTTTTATATTAACAATGATTTGTTCCTGTTATCTAAGCAGGAAAATTGGTTTTTCAAGAATTTATGACCAAAGTTATTCACATTAATAATTTCCAAGTCAGATTAACTTAGTTGAAAGGTAAAGGATGGGACTGAGAGATAGCATGAAGGTAAGGCATTTGCCTTGCATGCAGAAGGGCAGTGGTTTGAATTCCGGCATCCCATATGGTCCCCTGAGCCTGCCAGGAGTAATATCTGAGCGTAGAGCCAGGAGTAACCCCTGAGCGCTTCCGGGTGTGACCCAAAAACAAAAACAAAAAAGAAAGGCAAAGGATTGGGGCCAAAGCAATAGAACAGTGGTAGGGTGTTTGCCTTGCACACAGTTGACCCACAATGGATCTGGGTTCGATCCCTGACATCCCATATAATCCCCTGAGCCTTCGAGGAGTGATTTCTGAGTGCATAGCCAGAAGTAACCCCTGAGCATCACCAATGTGGCCCAAAAATCAAAAACCAAAAAAAGGCAAAGGACTGAAGCAAAATTTAACACATTTAGGAATATTTGATCTCTGAAATAATGGAATATTTCAGACATTCTGATAGCCTGAAGCCATATCACTGAACCTTGGTAAAAGTTTAAAAGACTCTCCTACTGGAATTCCCATCCTGCCTTAGAAAATCAAACTGGAGGGGAAAAAAAGGCACCATGTTAAAAAATAAAAATAAAAAAGTCTCATATACTGCAACTAGAAAGAAGTGCTTTAACTTTAGTGGTTTCCAAGAATGGAGAATTTGGTAAAAATGTGGGAAATTTCTGTGATCAGGTTATTTTTCAGAGTTTGCTTGCCCTTATATATGAAAATGCATGCTATGATTTAGTAACTATTTTGTGTCAGTTTTGTCACAAACCCAGCTTTGTATCAAACTCAGCCTTGACCTTACGAGAACTAAACTTTCTCTACAAGTGTGAGATGCTTGCTGTTTCATGGTAATTTATGTGAATGCTTTAAACCTTTAATATCTGTGGGCTTTTTTTCTATAAATAAGTGTCCTAAGGATAAAACTCTTAAAAATATGTTTTGGTTAATTTACAATGTGAAGAAAACTTTTGCCAAGTGTAGTATGTTATAGGAACATTCTTGTCTTATGTAATTTATAGAATTGTTTTTATGACTTGTATTCAGAAAACATCTACAAAATATTTCTTTAACAAGTACAACAGAGAGGCCAGAGCGATAGCGCAATAGTAAGGCATTTGCCTTGCATGTGGCTGACCTGGGTTTGATTCCCGGAGTCCCATATGGTTCCCCAAAGCCAGGAGCAATTTTAGAACACATAACCAGGAGAAACTCCGAGCATCACCAAGTATGGCCCAAAAACCAAACCAAACCAAAACAAAACAAAACAGGTACAGCAGAGTACAATTTTGTCATGCTAGATGAGAAAATGATTAGCAACTTGTTTCCAAATTTCTTGGGAGCTTGAGTTGTACTAAGTTAATAAAGATGAGGAAGTCAAAAATCATATAAGATGTAAATATACAGAATATAAATGTGTATTTAAGAAAGAGAGATCATGTATGGAGATATTATTATTGGGGGGAAAACTATGTTCAAACTGGATTATTATAAAATTTTTAAATTATATTTTCAGAGTTGTTCTAATACTTTTTGGTGAGGTCCAGGAAAAAGGATCTTAGATGATTCAGACTCATGGTATAGTGCTCTTAGAAAATTTAACACTTAAAAACTTATAGAAGTTTAGGTTTTTCCATATGGAGTGAAGAGGAAAGAATAATACTGTTTAAACTGTGTATTGTACTTTTACAGAGCTTAACAATGCTTCTTTTGAGTAGAACCCACAGCAAATAGGTAAATTGCATCTTATTTTATGTAAAGTGTATAATAGTTGTTTTTCTCTCTTCTTGGCACCTACAGTATGCTTTTGATACACTATGGCATTACATTGGTTTACATAAATCCAGAAAATCTTTCTTCTATGTAGTAGGCCCTACCACTTATACAGCCAGGAAATTCTAAAACCAGCTCTTGAACTTCACAGTCCTCTTAAAAGAGGATGAGGTTAAATTACAGGAATGGGTCCAGTAATAATAAGTACTGTTGCAAAGTACTCTGTCAATCTCAGGGAGACCCTGGAAGTGGAAACAGTTCAAGGAAGAACTGGAAATCTTCTCTATTATGGAAAATGAGGAATAAATAGATATATAATTAATAGCCATATCCTGGATCCAGCTCTCAGAGTCATGAAAAGTCCTGGAGACAAGGATGTCTCCCAAACCTGGAGAGGGATGGGAAAGAATTCTTCCTGCCTCTTACAGAAGATACAGACCTAAAGCCACCTTTAGCTCATCATGCTGACCTGATCTTCTCTTTTCACTGGCCAAGCCTGGGTAATCCTCACATGAATCTATGCTTATATTAATACAATCCCCTGCTCTGTTCTTAGCCAGTGTCTATGACCGCTCAGTGAATAACAGGGTACCCCAAATGAAGTGTTCTCCAATCTTGCCATGTTTATGCAAAAGAACAAGTCAGGATTATGCAAACGTCATTTCTCTTTTTGTAGAAAATCATTTTCTTTTTGTAGAAATCATATTCTAGTTCTACACAGGTGATTGGACAAAATGTTCTCCAATAGGTTTGATTTAAATGGTTGCCCCCTTAGGTCATCCAGGTGAAACCAGGTAAACCAGGGGTCTCAAACTCAATTTACCTGGGGGCCACAGGAGGCAAAGTCGGGGTGAGGCAGGGCCGCATAAGGGATTTCGCTTACTGAATATTCACAATAAAAAATCGCATTAGTAAAAAAAATCGCAAAAAATTAAACATTTGCATACCCCGAATGGAACTGCTCGGGGTATGCGAATGTTTGGGGTTTTTTTTTTTTTGAATTATGAGAACAAAAGATGCAAAGAAAGAGGACAAGGTAAAGTTACAGTGGAAGGACAATCACCCATAACATAATTCTCAGAAGAAGTCCCCTTGCTGATATCTTAACTTTGAACTTTCAGCCAAAGAACGTTAAGATAAAATAAAACAGAATCCATGTGCGATTATTTTGTCCCTCGAGTCCCCAGATTGTAGCACATTATAATATTTCTTAACAGCACACAAGGCAATCTAAAGCCATCAAACTTACATAACTCCTTTAACATTAGAGGCATAGTATTTTTACATTTCCATGTACATGAATATTAGCTTAAGTTAACCTCAAATTTTAAGTGGGTGAGTTTTAAGGATTAGAGTCAAAGGAGCACAGTAAAAACGTTGTTAGAGTGGCAATTGTTGTTTGCATAGGCCCACCAAAATATGAGAGGTATGGAAAGAATAACCTTGGCCTAAATACAAAGAGATCCTACCCCTGAAATTTCCCGGCATAAGACCAGCTCTAGGCTTCAGGCAAGTTATCGTCCGATCCAAGACATTATCCGTAGTGCCAACACAATTTTCACACAGTCTCTGTTGTTGGTATCATGTTTCTGTATTAAAGATTCTGGAATCTGCATGTCCTACATTGAAGTCATGATGTGGAGTGTCTTCTTGTTTCACCTCACCATGAAAGGGCAATGCAGGAAGCCCTTTCCTGTAAGCAGGTTGTTGTTGTTAAGTCTTCTCAGAGTTAAGGGAAGTCTCTTTTGAGCAGGACGATGTCTGAGCAGTGGTAGGGTCTTCCGTGGTAGAGGATTGCTTCCAGGTGATGTTATAGACAAACCTCACAATTAAGGGGCAATACAGCAAGCACTGTCCAGTAAGCAGGTCATTGTTCTTGTTTTCTTCTCAGTGTTAAGGGGTGTTTCTTTTGAGTAGATAGATGTCAGAGCAGCTATTGGGTCTTCCCTGGTACAGGAATGCCACCAGGTGATGTTATATACAACCTTGGATGTTTTGTAAATGTCTTCTGTAGATCAAGGGGTGAATGGAGAATGCCCATTCTTCTGAGGCCTGTGCCTGGTTTTTATGTCAATGTTCAGGGTGTAAGGTCTCATTGCACTACAAGATTTGTGTGTTCCCATCTCTATTAGATAAGAACCTATTGGTATGTATAGTATTTTCCCATTTTAGTGTGCCTAAGAAAACAAGAAATAAAGCCACGTGGTGCTATCAGATATATGGGGGCGTAAGAATATTTCCAACAAGACCCATGACTTGGTTCAAACATAAGTATTAAACTGAGGGATTCTTTCACACCAAATTCCATATTGAGCAGTTCACAAAGAGAAGATAAAAAACATGGGGGGGGGATCGTCACTGTATAAGAAAATATTCAGCAAAAGTTTATAGACGTCAAAGAAAACACCCATAAAATGTTGAAAATATATAAGTGTCTTTTTTATGCCTTTTAAAATAGTTGGGTGGGTGTTAACTCCAGGGCACCACTTTGGTCTGTGACTTAGGACTCTACAGTACTTAAGTTAGAAAGGGTAAATGAGGAGTAATGATGATAGGAATTAAAGAAGTTAAAGAGAAATATGAACTTATGAAGGGGTATGCAAAAGGGCAGAGTACAAAATGGACATTCTGCATACATAAAAACATAATTCAATGATAGTGAGTACTATTAATGTTTCTTGTGTGAGTACTATTAATGTTTCTTGTGTGAGTACTATTAATGTTTCTTGTGTGAGTACTATTAATGTTTCTTGTGCGCGCGATTCTGAAAATATAGACTGGACAGAGATTACCAGTGACTTCAAGAAGCTGGGAGGCCAGAAGTTCAGAGTCCCACCCAGACCCTCCCTAAGGAGCTGAATGGATAATGGGGGAAGGCCTAGGGTACCTTCAAGCTCCACCAAGGGACCCAACTCACCGGCTTGCCCAGGCATGTGGCCCAGGAAAGCCCTGGAGATCTGGAGCAAGGCGGTAGAGGGGTGTTGGGGTTACCCAAGTCCTGCACCCCCACTAGGCCTGGTCAAGCAGGCCTCCGGCATGGCGGGGGCCTGCCAAACCTCCTCCTGCTAGACTCCCGGCTCCAAGAAAGCGTATGCGAATGTTTAATGCGATTTTTTTCTTATTAATGTGATTTTTATTGCGATTATTCAGTAAGCGAATAATCGCGGATACTGCGAAATTTGAAGGCCAGCCGCAGGCCACAAAATGTTGTACAGAGGGCCGCAAACGGCCCTCGGGCAGCGAGTTTGAGACCCCTGAGGTAAACTGATTATAGCAGCCTAGTTTATAAAGGAATGCTAAACTCACATGTTGTCATTTGTTTGACCAGATAAATATAGCTCTCTGACCAGAGCTTTACCAGGAAGAACTTCAGCTGGAAAGGCAGACATGCTCTTTTTTTTTGTTTGTTTTTTGTTTTTTGTTTTTTGTTTTTTGAGCTTGAAAGTTGAAGGACTTCCAAGTCAACATCTATATTGGTTCTAAATAAGCTTTCTGAGTCTTCTATGCATACTCATGGTTAAGAAATTGCTTTTAATTCTTATGGGAATAGGGATAGTACTATGTTGCTTTGATTCTTGTTTTAACTTTGTCTTTTCCCAAGGGAGTATTTTCTGAAAGAGCAAACTGCTCTGCCTCCCAAGGAAAGAGAAAAAGGCATTTATTCTTCCAGTTCTAATTAAGTTCTCTCTTTTCAGACTTTCAGACTGACAACTCTGAAACCCACTGCATCCTTGTCTGGGCCCCATTAAAACTAAGGTAGCATGAGGTTTACCCCTTATTCAGGCAAGGTCTACTGTCCTTTTTATCAATGGGAAGAAGTTACAGAAGAATGACTGACCTTCACACATTTCCTCTTAAAATTTTAAGGTGATGAAATTTCTAAGGGGGATGAAGCGAAGCAGGCAGGTAAGGAAGTACTCCCTGCCCACCCCCATGGCAATCAGTTCCAGGGACCTAATAAAAGTTCCTGGACATAATAAAACTGAGATATGGTAATCGAATAAATTACTCTTATCCCTAGTCCTAAGGCTGCCAAGACAAACCCACCATATGGATACTGGAACTAACGCCTGTTAAGAGAAGCTCCAGCAGGAACAAAAGCCGGAAAAGAAGGTCAAAGATCAATTGATCCCAACTCATCCCCTTGGCAAGCAAAACAGGACTCTACCCTAGGTAGAAAGTCCCAAATGGATAGGAAAAATCCTATATATAACCCAACTTGAAACAAAGGAGACACACACATGTGTTCCTGGAACCATGAACATGGTCTCTGTGTGACATGTTACCCACAAACCCCCTCTTTCCTACCTTTTTTTTCCTTTTTGGGCCACACCCTGTGATGCTCAGGGGTTACTCCTGGCTATGCACTCAGAAATTGGACCATATAGGACTCCGGGGATTGAACCAAGGTCCATCCTAGATTGGCCGCGTGCCAGGTAAATGCCCTACCACTGTGCTATCGCTCTGGCCCCTCTTTCCTACTTGCATGCTAAGTTGTGTACCAGGTTATCTCCATCTTTGGAGAAGCCCAAGTTCTTTCTTGAGCATGTTACTTTCTCCCTTTCTTCTTTTTTTCCCTCTCCTTTCTTAGAGTTTCCAAATAAAAAATGTTTTTACTTCAAAAAATAAAATAATACCATCTATTTAAAATAAAGACAATACACTTGATAGAGGGTGTTATCTGTTAACTTGAGGTGCAGAAGCATGGCTGATCTCCCTTTGAGGAATAAGGTGATATGAGAGAAATGGTATATTTCCAATAGCCTAGAAATATACTCTATGCTTCTACTCTACAGAAAAAAGTGTATATTTATATACATATTTTTGTTTAATTTTATAATTTTTGTTAATATAAGGGATACAGAAATATAGTCTAAAATAATATTGAACAAAAATCTATTACAAATTACTATATAGACCATCAAAATGCATTTGTTTCCCAGAGAAACTTATGATAATTTTTCTCCCTCACTATGTATCCACAGAGAACCTCTGGTTGCATTTGGCAAGCTAGTTCATTTTCAGCATGAATGCTAGTTGATATATTTGTGAGCCTTAATCAATAAGATCAAAGTAAACATGTAAGGGAGCTGAAGTGATAGCACAGTGATAGGGCATTTGCCTTGCACACTGCTGATCCCAGATGGACCTGGGTTCGATCCCCGGCATTCTGTATTGTCCCCTGAGCCTGCCAGGAGCTATTTCTGAGCACAGAGCCAGGAGTAACCACTGAGCACTTCCAAGTGTGGCCCAAAAGCCAAAAAAATTAAACCTGTAAGGACATATGTTGGAATGTCACTCGTTTGGCAACAATGTGTGTTCTGTGCTAAATTGACTAACAGTCTCCTAATACCAACAGAATCTTTTTTTCAGTGTTTCTGAGTAATGAAAATTATAACAGCTATAGACACCACACAAATTTAAGTTTAGTCTATGTTAGCAATATCTTCCCACCACCTTTTCAAGTCAGGATGGCCAACAAAATGATAAATCAATTCCTGATTTGTCATCTATGCCAACTGCTATGCTGTATATCCTCTCATCACGGCCAATTTCAAACTATCTGTGATTTTATCCAATGTGGGAATCTGAAGAGATACCAATAGCATCTAATTGTACTTCTGCCTACACATTCAGGAGATCTGAATAACACTAAGAACGTAGTCTCTAGAAAAAAATAATTAAAATAGTAAATGATGAGTTTGAGTACTTATTACCTCATTTTAAATATTATTTTTAATTGGAAGTTTTCATCATTTAATTTTTAATAATGGCTGTGTTTAACTAATGCTCAGAGAATTCCTGAAACATAAACTATCAGCTTTTGCAAAAGCCCTATGAGTCAGCTCTGCCACACCTCTGCTTTGGAGTCAGACAACTTCAGGTTTATATATAATTTTACCAGTTTCTTGTTCTTCAATCACGGACAATATGCTTAGCCTCTTCCAGCCCAGTTGTTTCTACAGCAGGGCTAAGAATACCTCAACATGGGAGAATCTTCATCACACAAGATAAGTATGTGAAAGGCCAGAATCAACACCAAGTGGAAGCACAATATTAATTCTTTTCTCTTTCTCTGATTTTTTTTCTTGTCTGGTCCATCCTGAACATTTAAACTTATATTTCCTGAGACAGAGAAATTGTTCTTTCATTCATCTGACTTATGTTGGAATTTTAAGGATGCACTTGCTAAGACACATCTTCCCACTCTGGGTGTTCATAGTTTTTCAGGATGCTGTGCCCAACTACAGATTTGCTCACCACTCACACTGTTCTCACAGAGACTCTAACTCATAGCCTTGCTTCTCCTAGGGGTCTTTCTACCATCTGTGCCACTTTCTTCTTTCTCCTCAGAGGCTTCCTATGTTAGCTTCATTTTAAATCAATATTTAACCTCTACTGGTGAGGATATGTCAGGAGATGTTCAAATTACTTTACATGCATGATCCCATTTAGTTATGTTAATTTAAAGATGAAGAATGCAATTTGGGCCATATAAATAGTACAGGAGTTAAGGTAATTGCCTTGTATGTGACTGACCCCACTTCTAGCATAAGCAGGGTCATTCCTAAGGACAGAACCAGGAATAGCCCCTGAAAATTGCTGGTTATGACCCCAAAACTAATCAAATAACTAAATAAATATGAAGAAATTAAAGCACATTGAGAGTAAATTATGTGCTCAAAGTCAGATGCTTAGTGAATTGTAGCTCAAGTATTTTCACTGGTATGTGGCCTCTAAAACATGCAACCCTTTGAATAGTTAGCTTTTAAATAAACTGCTTTGTTTAATTTTAATAAGGATATATTATGCATAATGTTCTTGGTCTTTTTTTGTTTGTTTGTTTTTCACACTAAGCTATGTTCAAGGATCATTTTTGGTAAGGCTTGGGGGACCATATGGGATACTGGATAGAACCTGGATTTGCCACATGCAAGGTAAGTGCCCTACTCACTGTACTATCTCTCCAGCCTGTTCTTGGTCTTTTAAATATCTAGATTTACATAGTTGTGAAGGCAAAGAATTTGAGGCCATTATCTAAAGACATTAATTTATCAAACATTTATAAAGCATCATCCTATGTATAGGAGGTACTATACAAGGAATAAAAAATATAAGCCTCCCTCATTAAAGAAATGACAACATCTTTGAATACTTTACAGCCTTATTTTTTTTTTTTTTTTTGCTGTGGTTATTTTTGGGGCCACATCCAGCTACTCAGTACTTACTCTTTTTTTTTTTTTCTGGAGGGTCACACGCAGCAGCGCTCAGGGGTTACTCTTGGCTCTACACTCAGAAATAGCTCCTGGCAGGCTTGGGGGACCATATGGGATGTCGGGATTCGAGCCACTATCCTTCTGCATGCAAGACAAATGCCCTACCTCCATGCTATCTCTCCGGCCCCTCAGCACTTACTCTTGACTCTGTTTTGGGATCACTTGTGAAGGCGGTCGGATGACCATATATGGTGCCAGAGATACAATCAGAACCAGCTGTGTACAAAGAAAGTGCCTTTCCCGTTGAACTATCTCTTCAGCTCCAAGAGATGATTTTTATATATCACACTATAATATTTCTGAGTTATATTGTTTAATATATTGAATAAATGCAAGGCGAAAAAGCCACTAAAAGTGCACTAGCCCCTCTTTGGCATAAAATATGAAGATTAAGAACTATTCTGTTTTTACCTTTAAAAAAATACCCATAACTCAGTAACAATTCACATGGGACAGTAGACTCTCAAATTCTAGGGGCCCAAGTCGAGGGCCCTCAGTGATAGCACAGTAGGTATAGTGTTTGCCTTGGCCACAACTAACTGGGTTTGGTTCACTAGGAGTGATCCTTGTGCTTAGAGCCAGGAGTAAACCCTGAACACCATCATATATGGCCCAAAAAAAAAAACAATAAATAAATAAAAATAAAATTCTCAGACTGGAGATATAGAACAATGGTAGGGTGTTTTCCTTGCATGAGGCCAACCTGAGATGGACCTGAATTTGATTTTTTGCATTCTATACGGTCCCCCAACCCTGCCAGCAGTGATTTCTGAACTCAGAGCCAGAAGTAATCCCTGAGCATCGAAGGGTGTGACCCAAAAAACAAAACAAAACAAAACAA
Organism: Suncus etruscus; assembly: GCF_024139225.1. NCBI lineage: Eukaryota > Metazoa > Chordata > Mammalia > Eulipotyphla > Soricidae > Suncus > Suncus etruscus. The sequence goes on from NC_064858.1 coordinate 77,982,983, forward strand.
AATTCTCCTAAGTCTTATACTTGCTTTTCTGCTTTTCTACTTGGCAACTTCAATTAAAAAGAAAAGTGACAGCCCTTTTCATTGTGAAGTTTATAGCATATTTTCCCTCTCTCCTTTACTTTTCTTATTGCTGAGATCTGCATTCTCACACAGTGGTCATGGTGCTCACACACACTTGATGACAGTGCACTGAAGATTACACATTTTTCTTTGACCCGGGACCCCAAACAACAGTGCCATTAGGATTATCCTCTTGGTCTCATGCTTGCAATGCAGGTACTCTTATCGCTAAGTTGTTACCAAGTCACTGGGTGATATATTTTAATAATGCTATCATTGATGTGCAGCACAACCATGAATATCAAATATATATTCTGAAAGCTCAGAATTTCCTAAAAGAATAAATGCCAGTGGACTGAGACTGCCAGCTGTTCAATGAAGTCTCTCATTCACCTTCCAGAATGTACAGTTATTACTGAAGAGTGGCTTCTACCAAATGACTGTATTTCCCAGTCTTCCTTGTATGGTGAACCCTGTGATTAAAATCTGGCCAAGATAATGTGGGTGGAAGAAAGGTGGTTTTTTTTCTCTAGGATCTACAGACTGGCTGTGGACATACAGAAAGTTTAGCATTAACAGTGATGTGTGAAATGCAATTGTAATTGACCACTGAGATCACAGAAGAAATGTGTACCTGTAGTTTATGTGATTTAAGTGATGCATAACACCAGTTTATGATTTTTTTCCACCCCAAGTACAGCTGAGCATTTTAAAGGACTCCCTCAAACTCTTACTAATGGATAACCTTACTAATGGATAACATGTGATAACCTTTTTTTTCTTTTTTTGAGTCTGCTGATTGTAACTCATGTTGAAACAGTTTCATAGTCTGATTTGTCTATTTTAACCTGATACCTATGGCAGGATCAGCCACATCACAAAGCTATGCACAGGCGTATGTGACATTTCACTCTTCAAGGAGCCAATGTTTCTATTTTCTTGCCAGAACTATATTTTCTCAGACCGCGAAACTTCTGTCACTAGTGTGAACAGCTGCTAGCTTTCGTCTCATTTTTCTCCTTTTAAAATTTTCTTTCATTTTGAGATGTATTATAATACAGCAGAGAGAGCATAAGACAGAGAACAGTTTTCAAGAGATTGCAGACCCGTGTGTCAGTTTCCTTGGGAAGAAGCAGAACATGTCAGCCTGGGGAAGACCATATGGTCTTCCCAGGGGTCAATCATCTGACCCCTGTAATAACCATGTTCTTGTCTGCATGGTTTTCTACCTCTGCTGACCCCTGAATTAAATGTACTTTCATGGTTTTAAACTGTTGATAAAGAGAGTAAATCTCTATCATTTGCTTCTGAGTCTAATATGTTTGTGGGTCATCCACATCATTGTCATTCTGTGTTGTCTACTCATTTTCACTGGTCCTTCCCGTGCACATTCTGCATTTAATTTATTCTAGGGTTAGAGACATTTGATTGCACTAAACATGTATGGGGAAAGGGGATATGTCTCCCAAAGTCTGGGGACCCCTCCTAGCAATTTTCAGTCAACCAGGCCCAAAGGCCCATTGATGTAGTGCTGGCCCTGTGATGCTAGGGATTACCCAAGCCACTCCAGCAGCGTTACAGCCTCCAGTTATGTCTCCAGAATTATGCTGTAAACAAATACAGTTTTTTGAACATTTTTTGCTATGTATCCTGGTACACATGAGCAGGCATTTCAAAAGGCACACACCTAGCAGTGACCTTGTAAGGATATGAAATGCACAATTATTTATTTGACAGGACAGAACTGTATGGAATTCAACATTAAAGCATGTTCCTCATGTGGGAGACCCTGGGTTTGATCTCTGGCACAAAAGTCAAACATAAAGACAAAAATGCCATTCACTACCCCGCCTTCTGGTTATGACTCGTTTTTGTTTTATTTTGAACCACCACCCAGCAATTCTCAAGAGTTATTCCTGGCTCTGCACTCAGGAATCATTCCTGGTGTTGCATAGGGGAAAAAGAGAGGTGCCAGGGATGAAACCAGGGTAAGCCACATGCAAGATAAATGCTCTACACAGTGTACTATTGCTCCAGCCCATTGATTATAATTTTAAAAGAGAGAAAAATTAACAATTTGACATTTTGTAAAGTAGTTGTACTTTGTGCCTACCAGTAGTGTTTGAAAGTTATTACCCCTCATGTGTGCCAATCTTTGGTATTGTCACAATTTAGTTGCTTTTTGTTTGGAGAATATAAAGGATGGGGACACATTCAGCAGTGCTCATGGATACTCCTGGCTCTATGCTTAAGGACTATTCCTGGTTGTACCAAGGGACTGAACTTAGGTTGATCACATGCGAAGAAAGCATCTTAATCCCTGTGCTATTTCTCTGGCTCCATTATCACACTTTAAATATTTGTGTCAATCTAGTAGGCAATTCTTTGTAATATAATTTGATTTTGATTTTTTAGATAAACATTTGTATTTAAATAATATAAAGAGAGAGAGAGAGTTAAGTGTTCAAGAGAGAACATGGGCTTCTCCAGAAAGGAGAGATCCAAGAGTACACATCTCAGGTTGAGGTGAAGGTGAATCTCCAAAAATTTTTGTTTATTTATTTTTATTATTATTAAAGTTAAATAATTCTTAATGTGTTTATTCACAAATTATGTTTTTTTATTGAAATACCTAGTAGAAGACACTTACCCACTTTCTTATTCCCAACCAGTGCTTAAGAGGCCCCAGGAATCCCACTAACAATTATTGGCTAACCCGGGTGGAAATTCAAAGCAAGGGCTCTAAGTTGCCATTCTGCTTGGGCTCTACAGTCCCAGGAGTACTTAGAACACCTCAGTAATTCTGGAGTTCTCCAAGATTTCACCCAGCAATGACTATGGGAGAACATGTGGTTTTGGGCATCAATTATGCCAGTTAGAAATGTTTAAAATAGGGTTCGGAGAGATAGCATGGAGGTAAGGCGTTTGCCTTTCATGCAGAAGGTCATTGGTTCGAATCCCGGCATCCCATATGGTCCCCTGAGCCTGCCAGGAGTAATTCTGAGCATAGAACCACTGAGCGCTGCCAGGTGTGACCCAAAAACCAAAAGAAAAAAAAAAGAAGAAGAAAAAAGAAAAGAAATGTTTAAAATATGTTTTCTATCTGTACTTTAACCTTCTAGTTTTATATCTTTTTGAAAATAAATAATTTTATCAGCCTTGCATTTATCATTTTCTTTATGTTGCTAGGCATGCCCTTTGTGTCTTGTTTAAGAAATTTTTCTAAAACCAGGGTCTGGAGCGATAGCATAGTGGGTAGAGCCCTTGCACACAGCCTGCCCAGGTTTGATCCCCAGCATTTTATATGGTCCCCTGAGCCTGTCAAGAGCGATTTTGAGCACAGAGCCAGGAATAATCCCTGATCGCCGCCAGGTATGGCCCAGAAATGGAAGGAAGGAAGGAAGGAAGGAAGGAAGGAAGGAAGGAAGGAAGGAAGGAAGGAAGGAAGGAAGGAAGGAAGGAAGGAAGGAAGGGAGGGAGGGAGGGAGGGAGGGAGGGAGGGAGGAAGGAAGGAGAAAGAAAGAAAGAAGAAAGAAAGAAAGAAAGAAAGAAAGAAAGAAAGAAAGAAAGAAAGAAAGAAAGAAAGAAAGAAAGAAAGAAAGAAAGAAAGAAAGAGAGTGAGAGAAAGAAAGAAAGAAGAAAGAAAGAGAAGAAAGAAAGAAGAAGAAAGAAGAAAGAAAGAAAGAAAGAAAGAAAGAAAGAAAGAAAGAAAGAAAGAAAGAAAAGAAAGAAAGAAAGGAAGGAAGGAAGGAAGGAAGGAAGGAAGGAAGGAAGGAAGGAAGGAAGGAAGGAAGGAAGGAAGGAAGGAAGGAAGGAAGGAAGGAAGGAAGGAAGGAAGAAGGAAGGAAGGAAGGAAGGAAGGAAGGAAGGAAGGAAGGAAGGAAGGAAGGAAGGAAGGAGAAAAGAAAGAAATGTTTCTAGAACTTGAGTGATAGTACAGTCACTAGGGTACTAGCTTTGCATGTAACCAGCCCAGATTTTATCTCTGGCACCCTATATGGTCCCCTGAGCATCAGGAATGATCCCTGAGTCCAGAGCCATGAGTAATCCCTAAGTAGTACTGGGTGTAGCTCCAAAACAAAACAAACAACAATACAAAAGAAATTGTTTTCTGTTATCTTCATTTTCCAATATTATTTTCAAAGTTTTCTAGTTGTGGCTTTTACATTTAGATATTTATTTCACCTGGAAGTAGAGATTTGATTTCAGTATTTTCCACATGGCTACCCAGTTGTTCTGACTTCTGACACCATTTGTTGAAGAGTCTATCATTTTCTTCATTAATCTGCAGTGCCACCTGTGGTCATACATCAGCGCTGGAATGGCTAAAGTGGTAGGGCACAAACTTTGTATGCATGAAACCTTGAATTCTATTTCTTGTGCAGCATGACTCCTGCCTTACCCAGAACCATATGGTGTGCGTATCTCCACAAATAGTTCATTTATGTGGGGATCTGTTCTGAAAGTTTTGTTCCACTGATCTGTTTGCCTAATCCTGTACTAATGTTATATACCCTAATCAGTTCTTGTTTTCTTTTTGCCATTTATTTAAAATATTTATTTTAAGCACATAAAAAACGCTATTTCAGGTCAAAAGAATAAGGCTGTGAATAAAGCAGACAAAAACACTTGCACCTCTGGAGTTTCTTTTCTTAGTGAGATAAACAATAAAAGAGATACATATATAAAAATACCCCAATGTTGAATGATGAATTGAGAAATGAATAAATTGTTTGTTTTTACATCACACCTGGCGGCGCTCAGGGGTTACTCCTTGCTCTGTGCTCAGAAATTGCTCCTGGCTGACTTGTGGGACCATCTGGGATGCCGGGATTTGAACCACCATCCATCCTGGGTCAGCTGCATACAAGGCAAACACCCTACCACTGTGCTATCTCTCCGGTCCCAAATGGAGGAAATTAAGCCTGGAAGCAAAAGTGTAAGTGTTGGGATTAGAAGTGAAACTTTTGATAGACTGGCCCTTGAAGGTGTCATTATGAACATATTGGACTTTATAACTAAAGAGAATGAGGGATGACCATATGGCTACTTAGACAGAGAGATCCAGGCAGGCTGTGGAGGAACTGTGCTGGTGTGTTCAGTCATGAATGGGGCCAGTGATTCTGTGTGAGGAGAGTCAGGATAATGGAGATGAAGTTAGAGAGTTGGAGTCCATCATAAATGGACAATTCCTAGTATTAATTAGGCTTTTATGACTCATTTTTTTAAAAGAGTTAGGGGGTTTGGGTTACACCTAGTGGTGTTAGGGGTCATTCCTGGCTCAGCAGTCAGGAATCACTCCTGGCTGGCTCAGGGGACCATATATAATTACCAGAGTTTAACCCAGGTGAACTGTCTACAAGGCAAACTCCATCCCCGCTATATGTAGGCTTCAGCCTTTACTTATATGGCTCTTGGAGAGGTTGAACAGTCACTTGATCTAACTTCTACTTAAAAGTATCTTTCTGGACATTTAGTTGAAAATAGTTTAAAGAGGGTCCAGGATGGACAAGAACAGCTAAGATATTGCTGACACAAGTCACTCTCCTTTGTATAGGATTTCCTTCTTTGATCTTGCTGCTTTCAGTATTTTATGTCTATCGTTTTCATCATTGTGATTAGGATATGTCTTGGAGGGGTTTTTGTTTATTTGTTTTGTTTCAGTGCCACACCTGGCAGTGTTCAGGCACTACTCCAGGCTCTACATTCAGAATCACTCTTGGCAAGCTCAGTGGATTATATAGGATGCTGGGATTGAACCCTGGCCATCATGGGCAAGGCAAACAACCTATCCACTGTGCTATTATTGTTTCAGACCAATTCTTGGACTATTTTTGTTGGGATCTCTTTTAGCTAGTACACTTTGGAGGTCTAGGATGTGAGTACATGAGCTCTCTAGTTCTCGGAAATTCCTAGCAATGATATCTTGACTATTGCTTCTTCACAAGGGTTGATTTTTCTGGCCTTCTGGGCTAGTTGGTCCCCTGGGCCTTTTCCCCTATTATTCTTATTCTGTTCTCTTGAATTCATCCCAAAATTCTCTTGTCAAATGTTCATTTATTTTTTGTTAACATAATTTATCATAGTACATTTGTTTCCAGATAAGTGCAAGTAAAGTTATTTAAAAAAGAAAAGAAAAAGGAAAAAAAGAAAGTTTTTTTTTAAAAAAAAAAGAAAGAAAAAGGAAAAAGGCAATATTAAGCACATTTATGAAAATGATTGTATCTCCAATGAAGTTATTAATACAATGACAGAAGGTTTAGTAAACTCTTGTTAGCTGTCTATTCTGTTACACTGGTGTGTTCCTATGGATGACAGCATTAAACAAATAAAATTTTCCAGAGATTCAAAGTGCTATTACTGATACTAAGACTTTTAGGGTTATGTATTTAGTTTACCAGGCTTTCTGGAAGAAGTAAGATACAGAGGAGGGCATATGCACATGCTCCATAAAGCCCTGATGATATAAGCCCAAAAACTGACATACCTGAAATTTGGCCAGATTGGTGTCCCCACAGAGAATCACAGAGTTTCAGTGATGCGACTGTGTCATTAGAAAAATGGTGATTATGGGTGATGAAGGCAGCATGTATGGCTTTGACTGGGATGAGGCTTGGCCTGCTCTCTCGCCCTGAGATGGTCAGCTTTCTGCCATGTAGGCAGGTGTACCCATGATCTTTCACAGCTTGGTTTACATCTTGTTCTAGAAAAGAATGAGTCTACAGAGCTAGCCTGGTTCAAACATGGTGACTCTGCTTATTTATTTTAAAACTCTTTTCCATCTTTTCTTGTTGTCTAGAGGGCAGTATGCAGCTCATCTTTGAGCTCATTGCTTCTGTCCTCAGAAGCTGTTATTTTACTGGTATTCCAGTGAGTATTTCATTTTGTCTACAGACTTTTTAGTTGTGTTATTTCTGTTTGAAGTTTTCTCATTTTTGCTCTCAGATCCTCTTGAGTCCATTCCATCTTTTTTCTGGTTTTCTTGAATTTCATCAATATTTTCTCTTTAACGGCCTTATTAGAGAGGTTATATAGCTGGCTGATACTGGTTCTTCAGACCTACCATCTTTGCTCATTAAGCATGGTGTGGTTCTGTGTTGCCTCCCAGAATTCCAGGAAGTCGTCTTCACCTTTGCAATTTGGAAGTGTTTATTATGTGTTGGGGTGTGTCTGAGTAACTTGAAGAAATGCTTGGCTACTTTGCTTTGCTTCACAGCCACACTCTTCTTGGATAATCTGGGTGTAAAAATGGTGTCTCTGAGTCCACAAGAAGGACCCCTGCTGCCACTTTGTTGATGATCTCAGTTTCTCATGCTTTGTTTTTCTTGAAGGTTCCTTTCAAATAGGGCATTTGAAACATGACTAAATATCTGAAAAATAAATCAGCATGGACAAGTTTTCTCAATTTATTACAAGGATGGTTTAACATACACAAGTCAATCAACATAATACATCATATCAATAAAAGCTCCAAGTTCCCCCTCATTAGCTCTGTCTCTCTCTTCATTTGATTTTATCTCTCTCTCTCTTCCTCCTTTTTCCTCCCTCCATCCCTACCCCTGCAAACATTAGGGAAGCACTAAAAGGCTTATTTTTATTTATTTTTTCTCTTTCAGTCAGTTTCATTTCCTTACACCCAATCATCAGGTCACCCAAGCACCTAGAGCACTGCCACATGTGATCCAAAAGCAAATAAATCAGGGGCCGAAGAGATATAATGGAGGTAGGGTGTTTGCCTTGCATTCAGAAGGATGGTGGTTCCAATCCAGGCATCCCATATGGTCCCCGGAGCCTGCCAGGAGCAATTTCTGAGTGTAGAGCCAGGAGTAACCCCTGAGTGCTGCCAGGTGTGACCCAAACACACACACACACACACACACACACACACACACACACAAAGGCAAACAAATCAAAACAAACAAAAAGCATAAATATTTGAGTCCTAACAACTAAATAGCTATTTGGAAAATATACATACTATTTGACTATTTTAATTTTTTTTGCAATTGAATACATTTTATTTTTTATTGTAAGAATTTATTCAAGAGACAAAATTGATTAACATAATGAGGTAAACTAACATAACATAATATAGTGACCTAACATAACATATAATATAATTGATATAATAATAATACATGTAAGTCAAAGGAAGTTTCTGATTAAAAACACATTTTTTCCCATAATGGCTTACATATCTTTCACAGTAGTATTTTAGGTACATATTAACATTGAGTCAGGGGAATACCCATCACCAACTATGTCCTCCCTGCATTCCAGTTCTCTTTCTACAACCCATATACCCCACCATCACCCCTCTTTGTCTGGCTTACTATTAGTGATCACATATCTGTTTGGTCCTGGAACCCTCCCTTGTTTCCCCTTCTATTTAAGAGGCAGAGCTAGAAAAATCGAGGTATATGGTTTTGTTTGAAGGCAAGAAAAGCAATAGAATGGGGTACCAAATAAGAGGAAAATAAAAGTCAAATACGCTGAAAATGGGCTAGAGTTCCTCTAGAGGCTTCCAACCTCAGTTTTGAGAGAGGATATGAAAAAGGTAATTGAAATACCACAACAATACAGAAAAAATTATCTAATTAAATAACCGGGTGAGCACTACAGCAATAAAGACAGGCACCACACAATAGTATCGGTTCTGAAATCAAATCATGCTTGAGTGAAAAAAAAAAAGAGAAAGACAAGACAAAATAAAATAAAATAATATTGGAGACATCAACCGTAATCTCCACACCAAAATAAAGACATCAAAAAAAATCGATCAATCGATAAACATGTGGAAAAAATTATTGTTTTGTGCTTTTTTTTCCCCTCCTTTTCTTTATCCCCTTGCATAGGCACAGTAACCATTGGGGATATTGTAGAGGGAATTCCCTTGACCTAGGAGACACAGGGTTTCTCCACCCCTGAAGTATACTGTCATGGGATTAACTCTAGGACTCCTTGCATGATCATTTACTCTCCCCTTGCTGCTTTCGTGGTGTGTGGAAGACTTCTGCTTTGTCTTGGATGGTAAAATCAGACCCTCTGTTTCTAGAGATCTTGGTGGCTGTGCAGCTCAGGAATGGAGTTTATGAAGTCTTTCTTTGTGGTTCTAGCAGTTATGTTTCTTCAGTGTCGTTTTTAATCCATCTTCTGTAGTTTGTGTTCTTGGTGTTATGTTGCTCCTAGACTGGAGCTGGGATAAAGTCTTTCGTTATGTTTCCAGAAGATCTGCTCAGTTGCGGTTGTCTCAGTCAAACTTCTGGAACTGGAGCTCTTGTTTGTTGAACAGATCGATATACAAAAGCTAGGCTAGAGCTTTTTGTTGCTGTTGTTGTTGTTGTTGTTGTTGGTCCCTGGGTGTGTACTGTCCAGTCTTGGTTGCAACAACTAGTATATAGCGATCTTGGCTTTTGCACATATCAAAGGGTGACCTGTTTTCTGATTTTGTCTTATCGATAGCTGATGAGGGAGGACCAAACTTGCTCTTAGATCAAGTTGTTCCCATTTCCTCCTTGTCAGGTTATCAATTCTAGGACTGGCTCATGTTTGGTGTCAGAGCAGCATTGTAAATGCCCCTGGAGGGGATTTGGTTCTTGGATGTTGCGGAGAACTCTGTCGTATCTATGTCTGGGATCCAGGAGTTAAGGCTGAATGGTCAGACAATTTTAATATTTAACTAACCACCAGCCCATACCAATATTATGCATACTTGTTGGTTGCACACTTAGAAGTTTTTTAGATGTCCCGAATCAGACTGGAAAACACCACCCACATATTGATTTTACATGAAGTTTGATATTTTGTTACAGAAAAATTTTATTTTTACAGGGAGATTTGTTGAAAAAGTAGCTTTGCAAGAAGATAATTTATGGAAATTGTGCTGTGAGCCCTAAACCACAAGCTAGTGGTTTGTGTGCTATCTGACAGATATTGGTTGTCAGAAAGTTGTTTCCCAAATCCCGCCATGAGTTTGAGTGCTCTAAAGGACCTGCATGTAGCTGACCAGTTTTCCCAACACCACTTGTTGAAGAGGCTTTCCTTGCTCCACTTTGTATTTCTTGCCTCTTTATGAAAAATTAATTGATTGTATATCTGGGGGGCCTGTCTCTGAATATTCAATTCTATTCCATCTGATCTGAAAGTCTGTCTTTATTCCCAATAGCATGCTATTTTATTTTATTTTGGTTTTGGGGTCACACCCGGTTAGCGCTCAGGGGTTTATTCCCCTGGCTCTGGCTCCGTGCTCAGAAATTGCTCCTGGCAGGCCACGGGGGACCATATGGGATGCCGGGATTCAAACCACTGTTGGTCCTAGGGCGGCCTGCTTGCAAGGCAAATGCCCTACCACTGTGCTACCTCTCCAGCCCCTGTACCATGTTATTTTAATGACCATTTTCTTTATAGTTACAATTTAAACTTGGGGGAAGTGATGCCTCCATCTTCTTTTTCCCTAAGGATTGCTTTAGCTATTTGTGGGTGTTTATTGTTCCAAATGAATTTCAGGAGTGTATAAATCCACTTCTTTGAAAAATGTTCATAGGAATTGTTTTAGGGATTAAATCTGTACAATGCTTTAGGAAACATTGCCATTTTAATGATGTTAAACCTCCTAATCCCATGAGCAGGATATTATGTCCTCAATTTCCTTGCGTCTCTTTTATGTTTTGAAGCAGTTTTTATGGTTTTCTTTGTATAGGTCTTTCAAATCTTTAGTTAAGTTGACTCCAATGTACTTGGTTTTTAAGGCACAATTTATAATGGGATTTTTTAAATGTCTCTTTCTCCTCTTTCATTATTGTATATTAAATAGCCATGGATTTAGTGTGTTAATTTTGTAGGCTGCCACTTTACTGAATAAATCTATTGTTTCTAGAAGCTTTTTGTGGTCTTTAGAATTTCCTAAATAGAGTATCCTGTCATCTGCAAATAGTGAGAGCTTGACTTCTTCCTATCCTAATTGGATGTCCTTGATGTCTTTTTCTTGCCTAATTGCTATGGAAAGTACTTCTCATACTACATTGAATAGACTTGGCAAGAGGGGACTACTTTGTCTTGTGCCAGATTTTAGAGGACAGGCCTTTATATTTTTCCCATTGAGTATAATATTTTCCAAGGGATTGTGAGTAAATTGTTTCTGACTTTTATTGAAAAAAAGTCCCCTCTTAATTTTCTCTTGTTGAGAATTTTTTTAAATCATGAAATGGGTGCTGAAAAGCTTGTCAAATACTTTCTCTGCATCTGTTGATATGATCATATAATTTGTGTTTTATATTTTATTGATATGCTGTGTTATATTGATATACTTGCATATATTAAGCCATCCTTGCATCTCTGGAATTAATCCTACTTAGTCATGGTGTATAATATTCTTAATGAATTGTTGGATTCTAGTGTTTTGGGTGTTTTTGTTTTGTTTTTTTTGGTTTTTTTTTTTTGGTTTTTGGGTCACACCCGGGCAGCACTTCAGGGGTTACTCCTGGTTCTACGCTCAGAAATCGCTCCTGGCAGGCTCAGGGGACCATTTGGGATGCCAGGATTTGAACCACCGACCTTCTGCATGCAAGGCAAATGCTTTACCTCCATGCTATCTCTCCGGACCCTAGTGTTTTGTTGAGTATGTTTGCATATGTGTTCATCAAGTATATTGGTTGTGTGTGTGTGTGTGTGTGTGTGTGTTGTCTGTCTGATTTTGGTAGCAGGACAATATTAGCTGCACAGAAACTATTTGGGAGTGTTTCTGTTTCTTCAATTTCCTGGAAAAGCCTGAAAGGATTGGTGCCACAGCCTCTTTGTCCAGACATTTCAGGAAGTTCTCGGTCCCCAGAAAAGTGGGTGCAGGATTCGGCAAGAAAGAAGACACACTCAGTTGTTGTGGTGTCTGCTTATTGAATGCTACAGGATGTATTTAAACATGAATTTTACATATAAGAGACTGCCTACATCTGCTTTCCTGCAAGGTTAAAAATTTGTACTTTCTTGTTAGAAACAAGATTATCAGTACATACTGTTTGATCTATAGGTTTCTTTACAAGAGATAACTAACAGGCCTTTACTGTGGGTTACAAATCTTCTGAATGATAAGTTCCAATTAAAAGACAGAGGGGAGTTGAGCCAGCGGCTTCTCTGGTATCGAAGTGCAAACTTTACCATTTCAAAACTTTTTACTCTTAGGCTGGACCTTGAGTGTCAATTGTGATATATATTAAAAGATTAGCAAGTTTTCTAGGTGTTCCTACAAAGGGCTCCTTTCATCTGAGTGAGCAGAATATCTTTTAAAAGACTAACTTTACTTTGAGAATTACAAAGTTATTTTTATGTTTCTCTTGATGCTAATTTTCCCAGGGAAAGCGATATTTAATAAAGGCCATATTTGTATGTACTAATTTTGTCATCTGGAAGTAAATGCTCAACTATGTACATACTTCTTAGCACAGCAGCAGAGAGATTCTTATTAGGCCAAGTATATGATTGTGACTACTGTTTGAAACTATTACTAAGCTTGAGAAATACCACCTCACTTTACAAGGAAGCAACCTCTCTTTGAAGTCTTTTTTCAGCTATCCGTGCTGGGGGAGCCCAGTGGGCCTTCTGATTTTAACTTTCTTTAAATTATGGAGGCAGTAGATTGTCAGTAGGTCCTCTTTAAAAGTTTGAAATAATTCACTAGTGAATTCATCTGAGCCTGGGCTTTTGTTTTTGGGAAGCCTTTTGATTAGCATTTTAATTTCCTAAAATGTGATAGGTCTGTTGAGATATTATAGGTCATTTTGGGGTAACATTGGAAGGTTATAGGAGTCCAAAAATGTATCCATTTCTTCCAGGTTCTCTTATTTTGTGGTATAAAGATTCTCAAAGTAATTCTTGATTAATCTTTGTATTTCTTCAGTACCTATAATAACAACCCCCCTTTTTATTTCTCATTCTGTTTATTGTTTCTTTTTTTCTTTGTGAAACTTGGTTTATTGATCTTGTTTATTTTTTAATGAACCAACTTTTGCTTTTATCAATCTTTTGGATTTTTGGGGGGTGTCCAGTGCATTAATTTCTGCTAAAAGTTTTATTATTTCCTTCTACATGCCTATTTTTTGGTTTATTTTGCTGATCATTTTCAAATTTCTTAAGCTGTGTTACTAAGTTATTTATGTAAGCCTTTTCTTTCTGATAGATAGATACTTGCAAAGCTATACATTTTCTTCTTAGTACCACTTTTGCTGTGTCCATAAATTCTGGTTATTAGTGACTTTTTTTTGTTTGTTTGTTTCCAGGAATCTTTTGATTTCTTCTCTGATGCATAATTGTTCAGTAGTGAGCTATTTAATTTCCAGGTGTTAAAGTTATTTCTCAGTTAGTGTTTATTATTAACTTCTATTTTCAGTGCATCATTTTCTGAGAATATAGTTGATATAATTTCTATCCCTTTAATTTTTATGGATGTATGTTTTATGGCCCAGCATGTGGTCTATCTTGGATAATGTTACAGGTGAATTGGAGAAGAATTCAGCTTTGTGGGGATAAAAAGCCCTATATATGTTGGGGCCAGAGAGATAGCATGAAGGTATGACCGTTGACCTTGCATGCAGAAGGATGATGGTTTGAATCCCGGCATCCCATATGGTCTCCCAAGCCTGCCAGGAGCAATTTCTGAGCGTAGAGCCAGGAGTAACCTCTGAGCACAGCCAGGTGTGACCCAAAAACCAAAAACAACAACAAAAACAAAAATCTATATATGTCTACTATGCCATTCTCTTCCATTTCTTTTTTTCAAAGCCATTATATCCTGTTATGTTTTAGCCTAGCCTTGTGAATCTATTAGGAGGTGACAGAGTGGTTTTGAAGTCTCCTATGACTTCTGTGTAGCTATTGATGTCTTTCTTTAACTAGATTAACAGTTGTTTTTACATATTTTTCTGACCCCTCATTGGGTACATATATGCTTAGGAGTGTGATTATTTTTCTTCATGTACGTATCACTTGATTATTAAGTGACCCTCTCTGTCTCTTATAATCTTTTTGAGCCTGGTGTATGTGTCATTTGATATTAGTATGGATACCCTAGCCTTTTTATTTATTTTAATTTTTATTCTACACTTAGAGGTTTATAATTTTATTTCATTTTTAATATAATTATTTAATTTAAGCACAGTGGTTATAAAAATTGTTCATAGTTGAGTTTGTTATAAAATGTACACCACCCTTTACCAGTGCACATTTACCACCACTAATGTCCCCAGTTTTCCTTTTACCCATCCACTCCCTCATGCATCTGTACCCGAGCTTCTTTCAGGGAATTGTTTGCTTGAAGGATTGTCCTCCAACCTTTGACTTTGAGTCTGTGCTTGCTCTGACTCTTCAAATGTGTTTCTTGTAGGCAGCAAAATGTTGGATTTAATTTTGTGATCCATTTTTCCACTTTGTGTCTCTTAACATTTACTCTGTTATCATTAAGAGAGATGATTGTCATGGTATTTTGTGCTATCTTTTTGTAGAAGTTTTGGTGTGCTTGTGCATTCTGTCTTGCCTTAGAGAGGACTCTTCAGTTGTTTTTCTTTTCCTTGAGTTACTTTTTTATGTTTAGTTTGAGTCTGTAAAGTTCCTGAGCTGTTTTTTGTTGTTGTTGTTGTTTTTTTTTTTTTTATCTGTGGAGCTGTGTATTCTTCCTTTAAAACCTGAATGAAAGTCTGGCTGGGTGAAGTTTTGTAGCAAGGTGTTCATTTCATTGTCCCCCACCCCCTATATCCCATCACTCCTTCAGGTCTGGAGGGTTGCTTATGATAAATCTGCTGTAAATCTAAGGATGCTTTTTTGTATATAATTTTTCTTTTTTTATCTTGCTGTTTTCAGTATTCTATCTCTATCTGTGATTTTCATCATTGTGACTATGATATGCCTTGGTGTACTATCATTTGGCTCTCTTTTAACTTGTGCTCTTTAGGCATCCAGAATGTGGGTCCATGCAGTTTTCAGCTCTGGAAACTCAACAATAATGTCTTTAAGTGTTGCTTTGACATAAGCTTTTTTTCTTGGCTCTCTGTGACCCTAATGATTTTTATGTTGTTCCTATTGAATTTATCCCAAAGCTCTATTGTAGTCTGTTAGCTTATCATAGGATATTTTTCCATTTTCTATTTATTTATTTATTTATTTTTGGGCCACACCCGGTGGTGCTCAGGGATTACTCCTGGCTATCTGCTCAGAAATAGCTCCTAGCAGGCTCAGGGGACCATATGGGACGCTGGGATTTGAACCAACCACCTTAGGTCCTGGATCGGCTGCTTGCAAGGCAAACACCACTGTACTATTTCTCCAGACCTTGTTCATTTATTTTAAGGCTCTTTCCCGACCTTGTTCATTTATTTATTTATTTATTTATTTATTTATTTATTTATTTATTTATTTTTGTTTTTGTTTTTGAGCCACACCCGGTGACGCTCAGGGGTTACTCCTGGCTATGCGCTCAGAAGTCGCTCCTGGCTTGGGGGACCATATGGGACGCCGGGGGATCGAACCGCGGTCCGTCTCCTAGGCTAGCGCAGGTAAGGCAGGCACCTTACCTCGAGCGCCACCGCCCGGCCCCTTGTTCATTTATTTTAAGGCTCTTTTCCAACTTCTGTTGTATGGAGGTGTTATGCAGCTCATCTTCCAGCTCACCGATTCTATCATCACCAGTTGTTACTCTGCTGGTGAAGTCTTCCAGTGAAATATTCATTTCACCTACTAAGTTTTTCAGTCCTATATTTCTGTTTGAAGTCTTCTCATTTCTCTTCTCATATCCTTTTTATTCTGATTGGCTCTCCATTCTATGTTTTTTTTCCTTTATAGTTCCTTGTTCATCCTCCAGATTTTTCCTCTAAAGCCCTTATCAGAGAGGCTAAAGTTAATTTGGTCCTCAGAACTATCATCTCCATTCACCAAGTGTGGTAGGGTTCTGCATTACCTTCCTATTGTGACCTTTGCAGTGTGGTGATTTTTTTTATGTGTTGTGGTGGATCTTCTGGGCCAGAAGAAATATGTGGCCATGGAGCAAGGCAGAGTGGCCATGCTTTTTTCTTATTTATCTCTAGCCTGAATTCAAAATGGCCCTTTGATTCCAAAAGCTGCCCACTATCACCGCTGCTGCTGATCTCTGGGTTTGCGTGGTCTCAAAACCACTGGTTCCTGGTTGCAGGAACCTTAGTTTAAAGTGCAGGCTGGGCCCAAGCCCCTACCTGAGTATAGCCAGCAAGGAGGCCCTGGGCCAGGCAAAAGGCTACCCACAAGCAGAGCGGCTTCCTGGCCTCACTGTTATTGCTGGAAGTCTTGTAAACTGCCATCTCACAGCCGTGCTGCTGCCGCTGCCCATATGGCCAAATTATGGCCCTTCTGCTTCCCTTAGTTTTGCCCTTAATGCACTCCCTCAGCATTAATGTCTGCATCCTGAAAGCTCGACCCTGCTGATTGGGGTGCATGATGCTCCACAGCTCCTACCTGGCCTGATATGGGACCAAGTCATGGTGCCACTCCCTGGCTATCTCCTGGCTCTGGCAACACTGCTCCCCAGCCTCACTGTCACTGCTAAGCATCTCGTAGTAGCCAGTGTCACAAATGTGCTGCTGCACTCCATTACTCCACAGTTCCCAGCCCTGCTATGAGACCAGGTCAGGGCTCCACTCATGCCAGACTCCTGTCTCTGGGAACAATGCCACATAGCCGCTTCCAGCACTACCACTGTTTCTTAAGTCTAACGAGCCACCATGTTTTTCTAGGGCAATCTCCCTAGGAGCATGATTTTCCATCTCAGTCTCTGCTTGATCTCCAGAAGTCCGGTGCTCTGCTGTGGGTTCAAGATTTTGGGGAACTTCAAGCTCAGGATCATGGGGGAGAAGCTGTTCTCAGTAGCTCCAGGTTCCTCTGAGCTACTGCCACTGTCTCTACATCTAGTGGTAAATCAATGTAAGAGACAAACCAAATTGTGTTGTCTCTGCTGTCAAGTCTCTGCTAAGATTATGTTTGCTAATGTTCTATTAAACAAAGCAAACCAAGTTTTATATATATATATATATATATATATATATATATATATATATATATATATATATATGCTCCACCTGCTCTAGGAATGTCAGGGTTTCACATGGTTGGAAAGAGGCAAAAAATAACTATTACATTTAACATTCATGTTGTTATAGTAATAGATGACTAGGACAATGACAGTGGAAAGATGGGTATAAGGAGCATAATGGAGCAAGTGCTACCAGGACTTATGATCTGTTTGAAGTAAGATAAATGAAGAGATTTCTATTTTGAGAATATGGGTAATAAATGAACAATTACAGAGTAAATATACATAGTAAATATATATTCTACATACTAATATACACTAACTCATGTAATCATAACAACCTGTAGGATAGGAACCTTCATTTTACAAATTAGATAGTCAAAAACACTAGTGACAGGCCCGGAGAGATAGCACAGCGGCGGCGTTTGCCTTGCAAGCAGCCGATCCAGGACCAAAGGTGGTTGGTTTGAATCCCGGTGTCCCATATGGTCCCCCGTGCCTGCCAGGAGCTATTTCTGAGCAGACAGCCAGGAGCCACCCCTGAGCACCGCCGGGTGTGGCCCAAAAACCAAAAAAAAAAACAAAAAAAAACAAAAAAAAAAAAACACTAGTGACATAATTTACCCAAGATCATAAAAAATTGTGAGGCTTGTATTTGAATTCCTGACAATTTTCTCCATGGTCCATGTGGTTGGTCACTACAAGCAATGCCTCTTAGCAATACCTATCAAAAAGTATACTTACTATATAAGATAAACCAGCCATCATCAGATGCTAACCTTGATGCATTAGACATGCTTCTTTTGTGGGTGAAGGTCACAATTGGCTGTGCTCAGAGTTTACTCCTGGCCCTGCACTCAGGGATCATTCCTGGTGGTACTCAGGGAACCATATGGAATGTTGGGAATTTAACCTGGGTTGATTGCATGTACTATCACTCCAGCCCCCAAGACATATTCTTATAGATGCAATTTATCAGATTCATTAGTGAATTTAGCTTTCTATAACAGTTCAAAAGTAGAGAAAGCCAAATGTAAGAAGATCATTCAAAATTCCAATAATGAAAATACAAGGCATTTTATTGTTAGGAATTTTATATAGTTGCTGTGGGAAGGAAATCTAGAGTAAGTAAGAACTTCTACATCACTAATATTTCTGCAGAGCCTGCCAGTGTGGGAGATTAGGAGTTCTCTTAGAGATAAAATCTTCAGACTGGAGACTACTGGTATCACCAAAAGCTAAAGGATTAAACTTTGTACCCACTGATGGAAACAATAAATTTAGAGGAAGCAGTAATATCTAGAATAAGGGATAGAAGAGCATTATTACTTTGGTGGGGGTGGGTAGAAAGCAACCTGAGACAGCATATATAGAGTACTTCCTCTACCTTTCCAATAGGAAATTATAGATAAACTCTAAAAGCACTGGTGAGGATGGAATGGGAAGCCATGGGGAGGAAGTCTCAGAGATGTAACAGGCAGAATCCCACCTCTCATTTAAACATCTGTGTATCCTGGGAATTCTTAGTCTGGAGCTAAAGGATGTTTCATAACTGAATGCAAAACACACACACACACACACACACACACACACACACACACACACACACACACACACACACACGCGCGCCTAAAAGAAAAATGATCTGAAGATTGATTTCAACCTGAAAACTAAACAGCCTATCTGATAGTTTTTCCTGAAAAAACACATTGGGTTCCTTTTTTCAAGGATGATCAATTCTGTATTTCCCCTGGGACTTAGAAAAACCTTCTTCATATGCAGCAGGTCTCTACTTATGAGGAACTCTCATCCCTGGCCTTAGATTTGCCCTCTGGAGCAATATAGGTAAATCCAACCAGATCCCTCTTTCAGTTTTCTAAATAAAAACTAATTTCCCAGCAAACTTTTTTCTTAAAAATTTTAGCTGGAAAAGGAAATCCTTGGCATTTCTGATAGAAATAGACTCTTATGGAGTCAGTAAATACTCTGACATTTTGAAAGTTTAAGTTTAGTGACTTGAAGCTTAGAAACAGCAGATTCTATTAGCTGAATAGACCCTTGATGATGCCATGAGGCTGAATTTTATGTTCAAAAACACTAAGTCTGATTTTTAGCAAAAGGAATATTTTAATTTATTTTCCATTCCTTCATTTACTTAACTTACACATTTCTCCTAAGTAGTGCTCAAGCAGGCCCGAGGCCACTCCCAGTGATACTTTGCCTGGCTGTGCTAGAAGAAAGGTTCAATACCTGTACCGGGCAATGAGTGTTGCTTAGACCCAGAGGTGCTGGAGACCACCAGGGCTATATATATCCAGCAGTGCTGGCAGGAGTGGGAGGCATACAGTGCCTGGAATCTGGGACTTAATAAGTACATATTCTTTACTCATTTGAGTTTTTTCCCTGGTCTCTTAGATAAAACATCTCTGGTAAAGAGGACTTACATCATGGTTTTTAACAACCATTGAGATTCTGAGAATAAAAATTAAAACTACCGTATTTTCCAGCATATAAGACGACCCCCTAATTTTACAGTCTCGGACCATCTTTTCTGTTACTCCATATTGTTTTGCCGAAGCACAGTTATTGTGTTCCTTGGCAAAGTTTACAACGTTCCTGTGCTGCAACTGTATGTACCACAGTGAGCCAATCACAAGAAGCAAAGTTTCAAAGATTGTACTGTAATAGACTTTCTATCTGACACTGGCCAATCTGAGCAGGCTTTTGACAGTGTAGATTCGGGTCCAGACATTGTCTAATTTGCATACATCAAAAGCCTGCTTGGATTGGCCGAGTTAGAGAGGCGGTCCAAGCAGCCTTGCAGTGATTGGTGCAGGATCGAGTTGGAAAATTCGTTTTGTGGCAATATTCAGACAATTTTCGTTTAGTGGCATATTGAAACATTTTTCGGGATATACTTGGAGTATAAGATGATCCCCTATTTTCGGTTGACTTATTTTGGTTTCAAAAGTCGTCATATACGCCAGAAAATACGGTATTTTGAAAAGTGAGTTTGTTATGAAGCTGTCTCTGTCATAAGAGTAGATATTTAATAAATCCGTCATTCCAAATTTCTATAACTTACTTACACATGGGCTTCTTAAACGTTTTGCTTCATAAGTATTGATATAGGGGCTGTAACGATAGCATAGCAGTAGGGTGTTTGCCTTGCACGCGGCCAACCCAGGAGGGACCCGGATTTGATCCCTGGCATCCCATATATCCTCCCAAGCCCGCCAGGAGTGATTTCTGAGTACAGAGCCAGGAATAACCCCTGAGCGCTACCGGGTATGCTCCATTCCCGCCCACCCCCAAAGTGCTGATATAAGATCAGAAGAAACAAATGCTGATTTGTTCAATGAACATTTGTAAACCTATTATGTTCAAATAATGTGGTTTTCAAGCAGAGAACCTACAGTTTAATTCCTTACCCACGGAAAAGCAATTTATTAAGTTTATGAGTGGGAATTAACATAACAAAGAGTTGCAGTGATAAGTCAACAATAGAGATGAAATGAAACCACAAAATGCTTTCTAACTAATCAAAATAAGGCAGAAAAAGAGAATGAAGAACAGAAGAAGCAAATGGGAAAAAACCCAGCACAGGTTGGATTTAACTCCACCCTGTCACAGGAGCTGTGAATGCTCTAATTACCTTAATAGAAAAATAGAGATGATCCAACAATATGCTGTTTGAAAAAAATCAATTTTATTTTTGCTTCCTCTCTTCCCATACCTTCCTTTCAATTGAAGTAACTGGAAATATTTAAATATTATCAAAGAATTCCAATTTAAATATTAAGATAAGGTAACAATTAAAAATGTAAAAATGAGGATCACAGTGGTAAGGTAAGCACAGTGGGTAGGGCATTTGCCTTGCATGTGGCCAGTCTGGGTTTGATCCCCATCATCCTATATGGTCCCTCAAGTCTGCTAGGAGCCATTTCTGAGTGCTGAGCCAGGAATAACCCTTGAGCACCACTGGTTGTGGCCCCAAAACAAAACAAAAAATAAAAATTGTGCTAGTGCGCTACTAAATAAAGTTATTTTAATTTTATTCATATTATTCATTTCTTTAATGTTTTGGGCCATACCGTGAGTTGCCCAGGGAGTTTTCCTGGCTAGAAATATTGTTCAGGTATTCAAACTGGGATTATCTGGATGTAAGGCAAGCAAGATTCACTGCACTATCTCTTCAGTTCCTTACACACAGGAAATCTTAGAGCAAAGTATATTTAGAGGAGTAAAATAGGTCACTTCATAGTGATAAAGCTGTCAGCTCATAAGGAGGACTTAACACCTAGAGCTTCGTTAGGTGTAGCTCATAAATAACAATTTAAATGAAACAAAAATTTCTTGAAAAACACAACTATCAAATTCACTCAAGAAATAAAATATTTGGATACCCCTCTACCGCCAAATGAAATTAATTTCGTAGCTAAAAGATTTCCTTTAATAAAAATTCCAGATGTTATTGAAAAAATATACAGATAGTATCCTTGATAGAAAAGACGGACTTCCCCAAAGATAAGAAACAAAATAAAAAATATTTTCTTTCACCTCTTCTCTTAAACACTGTACTGGAGAGATCCTAGTTAGAGAAGTAAATTGAGAAAAGTGAATAAAAGGCATCCAGATCAGAAGGGGAGAACTAAAGCTGTTTATTTACAGATAGCATGATTGTTTCTGTAGAAAATATGACGGGGGCTAGTAAAAAATAATTAGCAAGGTTGTAGTACATAAGATCAAGTAAAGTATAAAAAATACCATTTGAGACAGGCAAGAGTACAGGTTCAGTGGTAAAGCCGTTTGCTTTGCATGTGACTGACCCAGGTTTGATATCCAGCATCCCTTACGATCTCCCAAGCCTGCCAGAAGTGATCTTTGAGCATAGAGCCAGGAAGTAATTCCTGAGCATGACTAGGTGTGGCCTCAAAACAAACAAAAGATACCACTCAAGAATACTACAAATATAAAATATTTGCTAATAAATACTAAATAGTAAGACCTGTATCCTGAAACAGCAAAATACTGTTGACAGAAAATAAAGAGAATTGACATATATTCAGGGATATGTGTGTGTATTATTTTTTTAATAATTCAAATTTCCCTAAAATACATCTATAAGTTCAATGAAATATTGACAAAATAAATCCTAAGAAGAATTTTTTATTTTCTACTTTTTGCAGAAATTGACAAACTGGTTTTAAAATCCATGTGGAAATAAAGACATCTTAAACTAAAAGCTTGAATATTTAGGACAAGAGAGATATTTCAGCAGATAAGACATTATGCATAGCAAACCAGGTTTAATTGCTACACTTCATATGATCCTCCATGTACCACTAGGAATGATCCCTGAGCACAGAGTCAGGGGCAAGACTTTTTATTTTTATTAAAAAAATCTTTTTAAAGCACTATGATTTACCAAGTTATTCATAGTTGAGTTTTAAACATATAACGTTTCAGCACCAAGGACTTTTTATTTTTGAAAAAGGGAGAAAAGTCAAAGGGTTAATATTATCTGACTGCAAAATTATTTTAAAACTAATTAAAAACTAATTTTACCAGGTATTAATGCTAAGTGAGATATATAGATCTATAAAAACAGAATAAAGAGTCTAGAAATAAAAATTTAATATATCCAATAGATTTTTTTATTTAAATTTTTATCTACTTATTTAAATAGGGCTCATCCCTGGCAATGTTTGAGGCCACACAATGGGATTGAATTCGGGGTCTTGAACATGCTAGGCATGTATGCTAGTTCTTGAACTATCTTTCTCCAGCCCTGAGTTGATTTCTGACAAAATTGCAACATAATCAGATTATTTCTGGCCCAATTAAACATGTTTTGAAAATAGACATAAGCTACGATTCCAAAGGTATGACCCATAGAAGACAAACTAAGTTAGACTTCATAGAAATCAGAAATTTCTGCTCTTTGCATGTTTCCACATCTTTTTTTTTTATAATGACCTTGTTTGGGGGGGCCCACCCACTCCTGGTGGTTACTCCTGACCCTGCACTCAGAAATTACCCCCAGTGGGGCTCAAGTACAACATGTTGTGCCAGGGATGAAAGCTGGGTTAACTGCATGCAAGGCAAGTGCTCTACCTGCTGCACTATCACTCCAGCCCATTGCCACACTTTTTTTTTTTTTGGGGGGGCCCACCCAGCAGTGCTCAGAGGTTACTCCTGGCTCTATGCTCAGAAATCTCTCATGCTGGGATTTGAACCATTGACCTTATGTATGCAAGGCAAATGCTTTACCTCCATGCTATCTCTCCGGCCTCCCACTGACACACTTTTAAAATCACAAAAAGGTATACTTGAACTGGGAGTCAATTTTTACAAATTATATGTCAGCTGAAAAATTTGTATCCAGAATGCATAAACACTATTCAAAACTACAATTATAAGAAAATAAACACCTAACTTAAAAATTAAGCCAAATACTTGATCAGGTATTTCACTCAAGAGAATTTCCCAATAACATAAAAGATGTTCGATATCTTTCCTTATTCATTAGGGAAGTGCCGATCAAATCGCAGTAAGTAAACAGCACTACCCTCTTGCTAAAATGGCTTATTGAAAGATCGACCAGTTCTAATGCTGTCAAAGATGTGGAGTAACAAACCTACCTAAAGCACTAGAAGGAACATGAAATGGCAAAACCATTGCTGCAGAGCAGTTTGTCTATGGCTTTTTTTTTTTTTTTTGTGGGGATGGGATGTGCCTAGTTTGAGTCACAACCCCTGATCAATGACTATTCTTGTCTCTGAGCACAAGAGTGACACACAGACGCTGTACCAAGGTCCAAATCAAGGTTCTCTGCATGTAGAGTAAGTGCCTTACCCCTTTTCTATTTCTCTGGCCCCAGGTTGGTTTTTTCTTAGCATGAAATTTATACCTACAATAAGACTCAGTCCTTCCATTCCTGGTTGCTCTTATCCAAGAGAAATGAAAGCTAATGTTAATGCAAAGATTTTCTTAAAAATGTGCTAGTTCGGGGCCAGGGCGGTAGTGCTAGAGGTAAGGCGTCTGCCTTGCAAGCGCTAGCCTAGGACGGATATTGGTTCAATCCCCGGCATCCCACAAGGTCCCCCCAAGCCAGGAGAGATTTCTGAGTGCATAGCCAGGAGTAATCCCTGAGTGTCAACGGGTGTGGCCCCCAAAACAAAAACAATGTGCTAGTTCTATTTACAATTACAAAAACAGAAAACAGTGTTATGTGTTAGGGTCTGAGGAGATAACCCAATCGGTGTTGAGAGTCAAAGACCACCTCTGATCATGTAAAATGCAAAAGGGAGTTTATTTAGCTAGTTGGACCCATTCTCATGAAAGAAAACAAAGGCCCTGTATGAAACTAACAGGCAGTTTATATAGGGTTAATAGACTTTCACAGGCTAAGTATTTCATTGATTAATATAAAAAGTGTAACTTCCACAGTATATATGCTTGGTTCAATTTTTATTTTCATTTTCTGCTTCCATCCCTTACACAGATGTTTCATGTCTCACAGATGTCCTAACTCCTGCTCCCCCCGCCCCCCAAATCTGGTATGGTGCTATTTGGGCCAAAAAAAAAACCAGAACAGTCTTTATAACAAAGAGACCTTGACCACTCTACAGTAAAAGGTGACATCTCATTTTCTTGGAATTTGGCCTGGGAATGAGAAGGGGAGCAGTATCAGGGAAGGGAAAGGGGAAGGGGAAGGGAAAGGGGAAGGGGAAGGGGAAGGGAAAGGGGAAGGGGAAGGGAAAGGGGAAGGGGAAGGGGAAGGGAAAGGGGAAGGGGAAGGGAAAGGGGAAGGGGAAGGAAAAGGGGAAGGGGAAGGAGAAGGGCAAGAGGAAGGGGAATGGGAAAGGGAAGGAGAAGGGAAAGGGGAAGGGGAAGGAGAAGGGGAAGGGGAAGGGCAAGGGGAAGGAGAAGGGGAAGGGGAAGGGCAAGGGGAATGAGAAGGGGAAGGGGAAGGGCAAGGGGAAGGAGAAGGGGAAGGGGAAGGGCAAGGGGAATGAGAAGGGGAAGGGCAAGGGGAATGAGAAGGGGAAAGGGAAGGGCAAGGGGAATGAGAAGGGGAAAGGGAAGGACAAGGGGAAGGGGAAGGGGAAAGAGAAGGGGAAGGGGGAGGAAAAGGGAAAGGGGAAGGGGAAGGGGGAGGGAAAGGGGAAGGAAAAGGGGAAGGGGAAGGGGAAGGGAAAGGGAAAGGGAAAGGGGAAGGGGAAGGGAAAGGGAAAGGGGAAGGGGAAGGGAAAGGGGAAGGGGAAGGGAAAGGGGAAGGGGAAGGGAAAGGGGAAGGAGGAGAAGGGGAAGAGAGAAGGGGAAGGGGAAAGGGGAAGGAGGAGAAGGGGAAGAGAGAAGATAAGGTAAGGTAAGGAAAGGGAAGGGAAGGGAATGGTAGGGTAGGGAAGGGAAGGGAATGGAAGGGAAGGGAAGGGAAAGTAAATTTTCAAGTTGCTACAGGCTTGATGCTCATTAAGGTGAGTTATAGCTTCAGGGTCTGGGGAAATTTTCAAGCAGCTTCAGGCTTGAAAATTACTCATTAGAGTTGTTCATTAGACCCTGAGTTAGAACTTCAGGGTCTGGGGTCTAACATATGGGATGCAGGAGGTTGAAACAGCATCCATATGGTCCCCAGAGCCAGCCAGGAGTAGTAGACCTAGAGTAGCCTCTGAGTGAGGCTAAATCATAAAACAAAATAAAACAGAAACAGAAAATGACTTAAATTTCATTAATAGGTGATTGGATAAATGAGTTAGGGTATATTCCCATAATGAATACTATAAAACAATAAAAAGAAATGGACTATTGATCAACAGTGGAATAACGAACAACTGAGTAATTTCAAAGTGAATATGCTAAGTGGAAGAAATTGTTCCAGAAAAGTATGGGCTGTATGATTTCATTTTAAAAATAATTCTGGAAAATGCAAACTAATGTACATTAATAGAAAGAAGATTAGTAGTTGCCTGGAGAGGGAGTGAATGTGGGAGAAAGATGCATGGATTACAAAAACTCATGAGGACTATTGGATGTGCTGGGTAGGCTCATTATTTTGGTATTTTTGTGTATGTCCACATATGCAAACGTTATTCGACCTAAACATGTGCAGCTTGCATATGTCAATCTCAACAACCTAATTTTGGTGGGTTCAGGTAAGGAAGGCCTGACTACAAAGCTCAGGTTGAGGAATGCTGGGTGTTGTTGATGCCAGAATTTGGAAAGTCTGCATGAATGCATATGTTTTAGCCCTTGGAGCTATTTCCCAGGTTTCATGAAATCATTTTTTTAAGAAAAGGGGCTACACCCAGCGTTGCTTCTGGTCCAGGAAGAACACACTTGCACAGCCTAGATAATTCAGTGATGGGGCCCAGAGGGTGCCAAGAGATCACATGCTTCGCTTAGTGCTGCAAAGGATCCTAACTCATGACATCGAGCTAGCAAGACAGGTGCTTTGTCACTGAGCCACCCACCTCTAGGCCCCAAGAAAGCAATTTAGGAAATGTATGTAATTCATACTTCATAGTGTGTGAAGCGTGTTCTCCCCTTTAATCCTCACAACAGATCTATCAGGTCGGTACCAAGATGGTTCTCTTTTAAAGAGAACGTGGAGTTAGTTTCAAAGAGGTTGGGCATCAACCTACTCTAAAGACTACTCTAAAGTTCTGAGTGCTCACATTTATCCTAGGTTTGGGGGGATGGGGAGGGGTTGAGCCACACCAGGTGGCACTCAGGGGTTACTCCTCCTGGCTCTGGGCTCAGAAATCGCTCCTGGCACCTGGGTCGGCCATGTGCAAGGCAAAAGCCCTCCACTTTGGCCTCTTTCTTTCGTTCTCTTTTCTTCCTTCCTTCCTTCCTTCCTTCCTTCCTTCCTTCCTTCCTTCCTTCCTTCCTTCCTTTCTTTCTTTCCCTTTCTTTCTTTCTTTCTTTCTTTCTTTCTTTCTTTCTTTCTTTCTTTCTTTCTTTCTTCTTTCTTTCTTTCTTCTTTCTTTCTTTCTTTCTTTCTTCTTTCTTTCTTTCTTTCTTTCTTTCTTCTCTTCTCTTCTTTTCTTTCTTTCTTTTCTCCTTTTCTTTCTTTTTCTTTCTTTCTTTTTCTTCCTTCTCTTTCTTTCTTACTTTACCTTCCTTCCTTATCTCTATCAATCATCATCTGTGTCCATCATCTCTATCTATGTATTAATCCTCTATCATCTCTTATCAACCTATCTATCATCTATTTATCTATCATCATCTCTATCATCTCTATGTATCATCTATGTATTATTGCTATCTTCATCTGTATCAATGATCATCTCTATGTACCTATCATCTCTATTAATCATCTCTATCAATCAACCCATCTATCATCTCTATCTACCATCTATTATCTCTGTCAACCTATCTATCTATCCATCCATTCTGTCTGTCTGTCTGTCTATCTATCTATCTATCTATCTATCTATCTATCTATCTATCTATCTGTCTGTCTGTCTGTCTGTCTATCTATCTATCTATCTATCCATCCTGTCTATCTCTCTCTATCTATCTATCTATCTATCTATCTATCTATCTATCTATCTATCTATCTATCTATCTATCTATCTATCTATCTATCTATCTATCTAATCTTTGACCACACCCGGTGGCGCTCAGGAGTTAGTCCAGGCTCGGAAGTCGCTCCTGGCAGGCTGGGGGACCACCTGGGACGCCGGGGATGGAGTGGGGGATCGAACCCAGGTCCGTCCCGGATCGGCGGCGTGCCAGGCAAACGCCCTACGGCCGCGCGGTCCCTCGGGCGAGTGCCGAGTCCACTCTAGACTCTCAGCAGGAGCTCGCGCGTCCTTCGCCGACGGGCACCCCGCGGTCCCTCCTAGCTTCCGACCGGGCGCCGCCCGCCAGGCGCCCCGTCCCGCGAGGTGCCGCCGGGAGTCCCGTCCTCCCGCGTCT
The DNA here is from genome assembly GCF_024139225.1 of Suncus etruscus. Taxonomy (NCBI): domain Eukaryota; kingdom Metazoa; phylum Chordata; class Mammalia; order Eulipotyphla; family Soricidae; genus Suncus; species Suncus etruscus. The sequence goes on from NC_064858.1 coordinate 78,011,013, forward strand.
CCTGCCCGGCCCGGCTCGGCTCGGCGGGGGCGTCGGGGAGGGAGGCGGCCGACGGGCCGCGCGGCGCAACGAGGCGCTGGGCGCTCCGGGCGCAGCGCCCCCTGCCGGCGCCTGGCTCGCCCTCGCCTCGCCCTCCCCGGGATCCCGTCCGTCCGGGCGGCGCGGGGACGCGGGCTGAGGGGAGAGCGCGAGCGAGCGAGCGAGCGAGCGGCGAGCCTGAGCGAGGGCCGCGGCCGGGCGGCACGGCTGAGGGCGGCAGGTCGGTGGGCGCGGGGGGGGGCGGGGGCGGGGGCGCCCGGGCGGGGGGGGCGGGCGCGGGCGCCGGCCTCATCAGGTATGCAAAAATTATGCAAAAGAGCCCGAGGCGGCGGCGTTGGCGGCGGCGGCGCGCGCGGGGTGCGGGGCGGGCGCGGCGCGGCGCGGGGAGCGCTCCAAGATGGCGCCCACCGCAGTCCCGCCCGCCGCAGCCTCGGCGCCTCTGCAGTCCGGCCGCGTCTCCGGGGCCCCGCGCTAGAGCCGCCGCGCCGCCGCCTTCTCGCCTTCCTCTCCGTCCTCTCCGCTCCTCGCCGCCGCAGCCGTAAGTCGCCTCGCACGCCTCGCGCCCGGGCGCCTCGCCTCGCCTGCCTGCCTCGGACCCTCGCGGACGGCTCCCGCGGGCTGCGCTCGGCCCTCGCCTTTGCCTTGGCCTTTGCCTTTGCCTTTGCCGCAGAGCAGGCAGCGCGCGCCTCCCTGCTCGGACCCGGGTGCGGGGACTCCCGAGGCTCTTCCCGAGGCCAGAGCGAGCGGAAGGACCCGGGCCCGCAGCTGCCTCCACGCGCCGCGCTGTCCCCCGTGGGGTGCCTGGGCCTGGGGGGCCCCGTCGCCTCAGGCTCGCGCTTCTGGGCTGGGGGACGCGGACACATTCCGGGGCTGCTTTTGGGGGGGCTCTCCTCCCTCCAGCTGCACCCCCTCAGCTCCGCGCCCTCCCCCATTGCTCACTGCCTCCTCCTCGCCCCATCCCGGTGGATCCAGGTTGTCACCCACTGCAGACGGGCAGACCGATGGACAGAGGACTGACACTGACAGACTCGCAGACTGACAGATGACAGATGACAGATGACAGAGGCCGGGACTCCCCGCTCCCTTCTCAGGGGCGCCCAGGACTCCTCCCCCACACGCATTCCCCCCTTTCTGCCTTTTCCTCGAACCCAGACCGTGTTGGGGGACACGAATCCTGCCCGAGGAGGTTCCCCCCACTTTCCCCAGCTCCCCTTCCCCCATCCCACCCGACGCCACCCGATGCATCGCCCGGCTCTGCACCCGGCTTCCTTGCTAGCTCGCTGCTTGCTCCTCGCCTCCCCCACCGGTGGTGCCCTGACCGCCGGCTGCAGCCATGGGGGTGCCTGCCCTTCCGTGGCTTCCAGGACCCGCCCGCTGCTGCACCACCACCGGCCTGGACCCCCCCCCCCTTCCCCACCACTTTGCTCTCTCTGGCTTGCTATTTGGGGGCCCCGCAAAGCCTCCGCATGACAGGCTTAAAAGGTCCATCTGTGTTCTGTGCAGGTGGGCAGCCACTGGTGGTGGAGGATCGGCAGCTAACTTTCCTGGGGTTATCCAGGACTTTTCAGGGGGGCCCCGGGTTTCCAGGAGGATGCGGTGCGAATCTTATTATTTTATTTTTTTTCTCAGCGGGATGAACAGGATTCTTGCAACCGTGCCTTCCCAGCTACCCCACCCTGTGCCCTGTCCTCACTTACACTGCAGTTTTTTGAAGCGCTGGGGGGAGGGGGCAGTTTTCTCTCCGGAGATTCCAGCATTCAGCATCCGTGTTCATTATTAAAAAAAAAAAAAAAAAAGATGTCGTGTCTTGGCGAAGGGGAGAGAAACTGGGCATTACCTTTGGCTAAATTCACGGGAAGGGAGAAATAATCAGCATGGAGCATCTACCGCCCCAGGAAAACTGCTTTCATGCACAGTGGGCAGCGGAGAAGCCGAGATGGAATTCCGAAGTGTGGGTGAGGGCTTTCAAGATCAAGGGAGAAAGTGCTTTTAAGAACTGTTTTCTCAAGTTTGAAACCTGGAGAGCCTTGCGGAAGTAACATGTGTTAGGGCTGGGGGAGACCTTAGCATTACCAGGGTGTGGTAGGTGTCACATCTCCGTATCTCTTGTTTCTCCGTGTGCAGTCTAAGGTATTGGGGATGCGGAGAATTTTTTCTTTCCTAAGGGGAAAAAAATTTTTTTTTGATGTGTAATGCAAATGGCCGGATACCATCCTGGAAGGCATCTTCTGGGAATCAGACTTTGCATGCTGAAAGCTTTGTAGCACATTGCATTTAACCTGGTTCTTGAAATACTGCAGCACCCTTCTCCCCCCGCCCCCGGAACTCATTGACCTGTAAGGCCTTCAGTTCTCCCTGAAAGAGAATTTGATTGCTTGAGGGGTACAGGATGGTGGTGATGATTTGGTATTCAGAGAGCATTCTCTGTCCTAGAAATTGAGGCTCTCCCTGGCTGCAAACATGTTTCATATTCTGTGAAGATCTGATTCTGGCTATGTTTAAATGTGTTTCTTAATAGAGCTGGTGATGTGTAGTGCAGTGTATTTACAGTGCAGGCCAGTTTCTTTGCTTCAGTTATCTTCCCATTTTTTCCAAGATCAATTTTTTAAATCAAAATGGACAGGTTTATCAAGGGAGACATTTTATCATGGGAGGTTTAGTTAAAAAAAAAAAAAATTCTCCCAGTAGTCGGGTTTGTTCTAGGGCTTCTTGCAAGTGGTGCTGAAAAGACAGTTAGGGGCTCTTGCCATGGTGCTGAAAGGACAGTTCCCTGCCAGCCCTGCGGATTTCTTTTTGCTTTCCTCTGGGGGGAGGGAAGGAAGAGAGAGAATGAGAGAGGGAGGGAGGGAAAGAGGGAGGGAGAAAACGGGAGGGAGAGAGGAGAGAGGGGGAGAGGGAGAGGGAGAGGAGAGAGAGAGAGAGAGAGAGAGAGAGAGAGAGAGAGAGAGAGAGAGAGAGAGAGAGAGAGAGAGAGAGAGAGAGAGAGAGAGAGAGAGAGAGAGAGCTCAGGCTGCAACAGATCTCTGTCAGTTGTACAATGACATTTTGCTGTATTGGTTGAGCCCATTTAAATAATTTCAGACAGCAAAATGCTATTAATATTATGGACATTTTGTCTCTATGAAAAGTCAGTTGATGCTAAATTGAGCTGGTTCAGAAGGGCATCTTCTCAGGGTTAATTGGAACAGTGAGCTGGGAAAAGGACCCTGCATGCCAGGCTAGTATGTAAGCCATTACTAAAGCAGTTTGTCAGAATTATTTCAAAATCCTGGAATGGGAAAGGGGCCAGAAAATTTAGCTTGTAGAACCTTCCACCCAATCCAGGAATCTCCTGTGGGAGATCTTTTCTTTGATACTTCCACTGGTGGGAAACTTAACACTGTCTAAAGTAGCTCATTGCATTTGGGTGTTGCCGTAACTGAAATGCTTTAGTATCTTTGAAAAGATTATACACTTAAGGTTGAAATATATAAGTTAGGGCTATATCAGGGGCAGTTGCTATTTTTTGTGCCTATCGTAAGCTTGACAGTCAGTGTTTTATTAAGAGTATACGAGAAACCTGACACCATTTGAGAAGACTATGTAAGGATGGAGAATACCCACATCGAGAAAAACATTTAATAAATGAAAAATAATTATCTCTAATGTGCTTATATTATGTAATAAGTTATTCTGGAAGACACATAAAGAATACTTAATTTCTGTAGGCAATATCTGAGAAAGTAAATGAGATCACACTCTATAAAACTCTTTTATTATATGGTGTATATTTTGTCTTTCTTTTTTCCCCATTGTAGATACAGATCAGGGAGCACTTTCAAAAGTCATTTAGAATAATGGTATTTTTAAAACTGAGAATGTTAAACTCTTAAGATTAGAGTCTACTGGTAGACATTTAAAATCAATTTTTGCATTTCAATTTGCCTTTTTTTTTCTGAAAAACTTTTTAAAGTTTTTCCAAAAGGTTACCTTGAAGTAATGATTCATAGAATTTGACTCCTGTAAGTTTAAGTTTAAATTTAAGTTTATCAAGTTAACTAGAGAAATATAGAAACCTTAGTTATGATTCAATCAATGAATCTACAAATACTCTTTTCATCTACTAGGTGCAAAGTATTTTACAGGTGATAAAGTGCATCAAGGGACAGCAGCCAGCTTAGACAATATTTTGCTCAAAATCTTGACTTCTAAACATTAAAGAGGAACATAGCTCTCATCCTTGAGACATATTGATTACTAAAATACTGCATGACATATTGTTATACCCAGTCCAGTAATTTAACTTAAAAACAATAGTAAGGAAGCAGGAGTTAAATGTAAGAAATAAATGTAGAAAAAATTTTCCCTGTTCCCCCTTTTGTAAAATTATAGTACAGGACTTGCAGTTAAATTCTATGTCTTAACTGCAGTTAAGTTCTAAGGCATTCAGATGATACACACAAAAAGTCCAGTAGGTAGCCAAAGTTAAACCATTGAGAAGAAAAAAGATTAAGCAGTACGGGCAGTGACATTGGACAAAACTATGTTCAAATCTTGACTGTCACTGATCGAGTTTGTGTCCACAGGCAGCTTATTTAATCTATCTGAACTTCAGGGTTCCCTGTATAAAAGTAACAATAATATCCACATTATATGATGTTCGGGGGGATTAGTGAAATCTGTTTGTTTATGATTTCTGCTACATAGAGCTCAATAACATCATTTCCTTTCCTTCTAGGATATTTCACAGCTTAGTGTGCATTTATATGTGTATTTAATGCAGTCTATGTGTACCATATTAAATTTCAAAAGTCCAGAAGGCAGGTGTTTGCTTGGTTTTCATTTTGGCATAGAGGAGAAAATCTTCAGGTGCCTGACTTGAATGGTCATTGCTTGTCTAAAAGGAAGAAAGTGTTGCTGTGCAGTTGCTGTGCTGTGCTGATCTCTACTAGCATTGTGCAAACACGGTTACCCAGTAACTCCTCCTTCACCCCCCAAGCTGTTCGAGAATAGCACTCTACTGAAACAGAAAACTCTGGCACTCACCAATGGGGCCATTTTTGGCTACAGCCTGGAATATGAAGGTGGAGTGAACCCAAAAGCTGAGGCTTCCTTTATTCTACTTGATCTGGACGGTTCAGTTGTATAAGGATTACATAACTGAAGTCTAGCACCATTCTGAGTTCTCCCCTTACTGTGGTTCTGAATGGCTTTACTTGAAATGGCCCAGACAGGGTTGTACAACTGTCTATCACTTTTGGTAACTATTACTCTGTATTGTCTGGTTACAGAAAAAATGTGAATCCTTCTATCAGTTTATAGTTTGAGGTAGGTAATATCATTCTCCATTTTATATTTTTTGAGTTGAGGAAACTAAAGTAAATTGTCCAGGCTAAGCTAAAGTAAGTTGTCCAGCCCTACAGGAGCATTGAAGTGGTGGATATGGATATAATATGGTTGGTTGACTCATTCTTGAAAAGGTTTCTTTCCCATGAAGTGGTATTATATTCGGATGTTCATATAACCAAGTAAAGTGAACAATTTTGGCTTTATTTTAAGAGATTATCGTTATCTTAGGAGCTAAACATATCCTAGTGAGTGGGCATACAAATGATTCTGTATTGGGCAGAGAGAGGGCAAAAGTACCTATAAAGGAAGGCATTTTGGAAACAGGAAGAAAGAGGGAAAATGAGCAGAAAATCTGTCAATAAATGAGTCTGAATGAAAATAGAAGACATTGGACAGATTCACTACTTCCTGTAGCTCTCCTGTAGCTTTTGAAAAGGTCAGCATGTCTTGGTTTCTTGTGCACACATCTGGCTATTTAGAAATACTCACATTGCCTGTGTAGGTTACAACCAGAACCACAGAGGATTATGATCACTAACTTTTGACTTTGCTTATGCAAGGTGGAAACTGGTGTGAGACATAGAAAAAAACAGAGTAGACTGGGATTTGTGCTGAAAGGGCATGTGAGACTGACCTGAAGCATTTCTGAAGGCTAATGGGTTAGAAAGGTAAAGGTGGAAGGGAATATGATTAGTTAAGATTTCCTTTAGGTTTATGGAAGTGAGGAGTGTGAAGTGAAGTAAAGGTTAGCAGCTCTAGCGTCTACTGTTAGTTTCCAGGGCCCTTTTAGTTTGTGATTGAAACTCTTGATCGTAGAAGGATTTGATTGGATAACTAAAAGTCAGCTGGAGAGATTTGAAGCATGTTTAGATTTGCCATTCGTGGTAAAAGTGGCATCCTGTGTTCAGGGGGCCTGTCCAAGATCAGAAGTGGGCAGCACTTGAAATTCCTTAAAGGACATGTTAACGGGCACCTTTTGTGTTCTGTTAAATAGTGTGGTTTTTTTACATTTTAGAATCATTTGAGTTCCTGGGGAGTACGAACATTAGAGAAATATAGTGAGCATTAATTTATACAGGGATAGATTTTTTTTTGATGCAGGAAATTATACTTATCATTTTTCTTTCCTCATTTTGGGTTTTAAACTGATTGCATTTTACCACTATGAACTTGGGAATGAAGAAAAATCAAAATTAGGGCAGAGTAATAGCACATTTGCACATGGCCGACCTGGGACAGACCCGGGTTTGATCCCTGCCATCCCAGATGGTCCCCAAACCTGCCAGGTGCAATTTCTGAGCGCAGAGCCAGGAGTAACCCCTGAGCACTGCTGGGTGTGGCCCCAAAACCAATAAAAAGAAAAAATAAAAATAAAAATTGAAATGGTACTTTAAATTTGGGGCCAGAACGATAGATAGTACAGTAGGTAGGGCACTTGTCTTGCATGCGACCAACCGGATTTGATCCCTGGTATCCCATATGGTCCTCCAAGCCACCAGGAGTGATTCCTGAGTGTAAAATCAAGAGTAACTCCTGGACATCCCCAGGTATGACCCTAAAAGCCAAAAAAAAAAAAAAGTACTATAAGTTGTTTTCTGTTACTTTAAATTTTAAGACAATGATTAATAAAGGAAACAATCAAGTTTTATGAGTAAGAAATTCATTTTCATCTTATTTTCTTTTTTTTTTTTTTGGTTTTGGGTCACACCCAGTGGCGCTCAGGAGTTAGCCCTGGCTCTGTGCTCAGAAATTGCTCCTGGCAGGCTCGGGGGACCATATGGAATGCCGGATTCGAACCGGAGTTCATCCTGTATTGGCCGTGTGCAAGGCAAATGCCTTACCACTGTGCTGTCACTCTGGCCCACTCTCTATCCTTATTTTTAATGGCATAGACATTTGAAGATTGAGATGTGAAAAGCTTAAATATTTCCTGGAAGTCAGTATTTAACATCTATCCTTTATTATACCAAGGGATATCCATGAAAATAAATGGAGCTTGATTTATTATATAGTTATTTCCTCGTTTTTGGAGGAATTCTTCTTAAATTAAGAGTAGGCTTTTGCTTCACATTCACTATTGTCATTTTCTTTTAGCAAAAAGCTGAGTAAAATGTTTTTAAATGAAAACAAATTGATGCATTATTATTAAATTGCAGAGAAAATTGAGCAGGTTGTAATTGAGACTCATGGAGCTTTCTCAGAGGTCAGAATATTCAGAAATCTCATCTTGCTACAGAATTCACAATTAGATTTTCTAAGATTTTATTGATGATAAGGAGACAACATGTTTTATTTCTAGGAAAGATGCCTTGATGAAAATAAGGCATTTTAAAAAATTGGTTTGTGGTAGGGAAGGGAGTCAAGAATGAGGCAAGCTAGTAGAGTGGGGAGTGGGAGGAAGAAAAGGAATGAATGACTATAGTAAAGATGAACAAAGTTGGGAAGGCTCATATTTTAAGAGATGGGATTTCTCTTTCCTTGCACTCTCCATTGGATACATCCTTTGAACCTGAGAGACCCAGAATATTTGAATAGGGCATTGAGTCTTGGTAAAATGATCATAAAAATTTTTTTGGCTTTCCAGGCAGTGCTCAGGATGCTCAAGGGCACCTTCAAGCAAGTGGGGTCTGTGCAAGGGCTCCGCAGTGCTAGAAACTACCTGGCTACTTTAGCAGTGCTCAGAGGCTTCCTTGACTATGTCTACCATATGCTCAGGGTATCATTCTGGGGATTGAAACAGGATCTTCTATTTGCAAAGCTTGGCTCTTCACCCCCTGTATTATCTCTTATCCCTGGTAATTGCTTTAAATTTTTTATCCCCAGCTCTGCTAGAATTTTGCCTCAAATTGCTTTCTTGGTCTAATCTCTAAATTGGAAAAATTGGAAATAAGTTTAATAATAACAGTCTTAAATATTTCGTTTATGACTGCCCTTTAAAAATAACTGTGCAGGGGGGCCGGAGAGATAGCATGGAGGTAAGGCATTTGCCTTGCATGCAGAAGGATGGTGGTTCGAGTCCTGGGACTCCATATGGTCCCCTAGGCCTGCCAGGAGCGATTTCTGAGTGTAGTGCCAGGCGTACCCCCTGAGCGCTACCGAGTGTGACCCAAAAACCAAAAAAAAACCAAAAACCAAAAACCAAAAACAAAAACAAAACAAACAAACAAAACAACAACAACAAAAACCCCAAACTGTGCAGGGCAGAAGCGTTAGTATAGTGGTAGGGAGTTTGTCTTGCACACTGCCTCCCAGGATGGGCCCAGGTTCAATTCTTGGCATCCCATATGGTCCCTCGAGCCTGCCAGGAGAGATTTCTGAGAGCAAAATCTGGAGTAACCCCTGAACCTGTCTGGTAATAAAAGCTTGGACAAGGATATTAGTGAAGATGAAGGCAAGAAATAGTGCACGTAATTTGTATATATGTATCATGTGATGTGTGTGATTAATACTTTCTTTTTTTTTTTTTTTTTTTTTTTTTTGTGGTTTTTGGGTCACACCCGGCAGTGCTCAGGGGTTACTCCTGGCTCCATGCTCAGAAATTGCTCCTGGCAGGCACGGGGGACCATATGGGACGCCGGGATTCGAACCGATGACCTTCTGCATGAAAGGCAAACGCCTTACCTCCATGCTATCTCTCTGGCCCCTGATTAATACTTTCTAAAGTAAGATAGTTTTATAGGAAAACTCAATAGGATTTTATGAATGATTTATTTAGGGAAAATATATATATTTAGGGAAAATAAAGATGATTTGGGTTTATGGAGATGGAAACTGTTACTTAGAAAACTCTGTGTGGGGCTGGAGTGACAGCACAACAGGTAGGGCATTTGCCTCTTACATGGCTAACTTGGTTTTGATCCTTGGTACCCCATATGGTCTCCTTGAGCCTGTCAGGAGTTTTCTTTTTCTTTTTCTTTTTTTTTTTCTTTTTTTTTTTTTTTGGTCACACCCATAAGTGCTCAGGGGTTACTCTATGCTCAGAAATCGCTCCTGGCAAGCTTGAGGGACCATATGGGATGCCAGGATTCGAACCACCGTCCTTCTGCATGTAAGGCAAATGCCTCCATGCTATCTCTCCGGCTCCTGTCAGGAGTTTTCTGAGTGCAGAGGAGAGCCGGGAATATCCCCTGTCTGCCACTATGAGTGTCCTCACCCCAATTGGTGCATGTTGGGACTAGAGTGATAATATAGTGGGTAGGGCATTTGCCTTGTATGCTGCCAACTGGTGTCGCTGATTAGTGCTGCCGACCTGGATTTGATTCCCAGTAGCCCATATGGAGCTGGAGTACTGCTAGAAGCAATCTCTGTGCATTTCCAGGCATGGCTTCCAAATCCCTATCTCCCCCCCCAAAGAAAAATCTTTGAATGTTTTGTAGTACATGTTGGTAATCTAGCCCAAAGTGTCTTGGTGAACAAGCTATCTTTATTTCTAATTTTTTTTTGTTTTGGGGCCACACCCAGCAGTGCTCAGAGGTTACTCCTGGCTTTGCACTCAGGAATCACTCTTGACAGACTCGGAGGACCGTATGGGATGCCAGGAATCGAACTGGGTCTGTCCTGGGTCTCCGTGTGCAAGGCAAACACCTTAACCACTGTGCTATCTCTCAGGCCCCTATTTTTAATTTTTAATTATTTCTCTGCAGAAGCTTAGCGATTCTGCTGCTAGTATTTCCTTAAGGAAAACCGAACCAACTTCTTTATTCTCTGTGTTCTCACTAATAAAGTGGAACATCAGAACAAGAACATGTAAAACAACAATCCACCTAGAGACAGTTTAATTTAATATTATAAAATGTTCATTTAATTTGTTAATATTTTCCTTCTTACCACTAAAGATTTTTAATTTTTGTAAATTCCAATAGCATTTGCCTACAGTTTACACTCACAGTTGGCAGAAGTCCCTATGGTTTGTGTGGAACCAGTAGAGCAGGCAGAGTTCATGTACAAGACACTAGTAAATTTAGCACTCTGTTTAGGAATGCTAGGCATCCTTACAGTGCTCCCATTAGGAGGCTCTCTGTGCAATCAGATTGTAAGTTTATGTCTACTTCTTAGTTTGGAATGCTCACGGTGTTTAAGAATAATTAAACACACACCCTTGGGAAGGCATTTTTATGGTAGCAGGGGCTGAGGAGAATACATTAAGACCATTTAACTAAATGATATAATTTGTGTATTAACCCAGACTTTCTAAAAGCACAGGTAATGTTTTAGTAGAATTGACATTTGTTAAAAACTTTTCTTTTGCTTCTTGTTCTTAGAAAAGTAGGCGGGATGGGGGTGTTATAAGACCAGGGCACAAATTGATAAAGTGTAGTGGGGAAACAGTGTAATTAGATTTTCAGCTTGCCTCATAAGATGTTTTTCTGATCAATCCAGGAAACTTTAAACATAAGTGTCAAAGGGTAAGAATTCTTTTTTCTTTGGCATCTATGATGAAGGTGCTTGGCACTAAAAATTGTTCAAAAACTTATAAGTCAAAATTTGTGATGAGTAGATAGCAAAGACTTGTTAATTATGTCCAAGAGTTTTCTATCTTTAATTTTAATTATATCCAGTCTTCCCTTTGGAGACTTTTTTCCAAACCCCATGCTCCTCCCTGACCTTTGGTAAGCATTTGGTTGTATTGCCCCTTGTAAGTTGTAGGAATTGTCTTGGCTGTTACTTTACACTCCTTAATAGGGCTATCTCACTGGGTTCCTGTGATAAGACTTGGCAGCCACATGGGAATGTGCCTTGTGTTCTGCTTGGGCTCTGCTCTACAGCCCCAGAATTTCCCTGGGGGAGTGCTCAGAAAAAGGTGTTTGGAAAAGCAGTGCATTTATCCATGCAATCCATGAAATATCAAGAAGGTCATCTCCAGTAAGCAAGGTCACATTTCTAGTCAGTGTTTCAGAAACATAAAGCACTGCCTTTGTTGAGATTTTTCCAGTTTTACTCTCACATGGTTTAATCACAGAATGAACTTTTTTTTTTTTTGAGGGGGGAGCACATCCCAGAGATGCTCTGAGATGGTGGGGCTTGGGAGACCATCTGGGATGCTGGGGATTGAACCTGGTTTGGTTGTGTGCAGGGCAAGTGCCCTACCTGTTGAACTATATCACTCCAGCACTAAGAACTTTTATTTGTGAAAATTCAATGCTGACTTTTGGGGGTTTTATAAAAAAAAAATCTTCCATGTAGTACAGATATATAGACTTTAAAGCATTGGATTTTTGTTATAGTTCAGGAAACATGGTTACAATAATGTTAACATTTATGATATTGATGTGCAAAGTTACTTCACTCTGTCACCACTAAAATGCCCAATACTCTCACTACATCTGATGTTTTATGACATATATTTAAAGATCAGAAGCCCTGTAGTCTGTTTGTGGCCTTGGACAAACTTACAATGCTCTTATGACAGACTGAATGAATTCTCTTTTCTATTCAGAAGCATACTTATATTAGAGTATTGTAACTAAATAGGATATGGTTTCTTTAACAAGAATAAAAGGTAGTGCTAATGTTTGAAAGGCTTTGGAGGTATAGCACAAGTATGGCAATACATTTCTTCCTTTTAACATTTTTAATAGCTTTCGGGGTTTTTTGAATCATTATTTAAAATTTAAAATAAATTTTAAAAAGTGTATAAATAATACTATAATACTAGGTATACAGTTTTGTGAATTTTTAAAAATAAAGCATTTTATTTTTAAATTTTCATTTGGTGGGTGGCATACCTGGTTGTACTCTGGGTTTACTCCTGATTCTCTGCTCAGGAATCACTTCTTGTGGGGTTTGGGAGACCACATAGGATTTCTGGGATCCAACTTAGGTTCTGCATACAAGGCAAGCACCCTACCCACTATACTATATCTCTCCGCATTTACCTTTTTTTATACTTATGTAATGACTTGGAGGAGGGGAGTTGCACACTAGTTGGGTATAAAATCTCCCCATGCACTGTATTTCCAACCTCAGGTGGATGAGTCTAAAGAAGGGTAGCTGCAAAGAATTAATAAATCAAGCCAATCAGGAGAGAATCATGGAGTCAGTTTGGTTTTGTTGTTATTGTTGTTGTTGTTGTTGCCTTGCAGTATGGCTTAGCACCAAGCCAAACTGACCTTTCTTTATTTTCAGTACAGTGAGATCCAGGTAGACTTTTACATATCAAAGGGATAGGTTTAAAGGAAAGAGGAAATTGGGGAATGCCTTTGTTTTGGGTAATATCAGGGTGTCAACTAACATATTCACCCTTGCTGTTCAAAGATAAATAAAAGAGAAAGGCTATATATGTAGCCATCAGATATAAAATATATTCCCAGAGGGGCTGTTAATTTGCATAGGTACAATAAAAGTTGGGAAATAAAATGAGAAAACATTCTTTAGCAGTAAGGTCAGGTGAGCTGTAAAAAGCATCATAGGTTAGATTGTATATACATCATTCTCAAAACAATCAGCTTTTTCTATATCCTTGTCTTACACATATCACAATTCTTTTCATAGACTTCTCTGAAACATAAACATTAGAACCTTTTTGCAGATTAATTTGAAAATTAACTTCAAAATTCTTAAACATTCTTACACTGAGCACTGTAATATGAGTCTATAGCATCTAATTTTCTTTTCCATAAACTTCTCTAAACAAAATCACATACAGGGGCTGGAAAGGTAGTGCAGCAGTAGGGCACTTGCCTTGCACGCAGTCAACCCAGGATGGACCTCAGTTCGATCCCCGGCATCCCATATGGTCCCCCAAGCCAGGAGCAATTTCTGAGCACATAGCCAGGAGTAACCCCTGAGCATCACTGGGTGTAGCCCAAAATCAAAACAAAATCACATACACACAGTTTGGAAATAAATTTGCTAAAACACTCTTATAATGAGATAATAAGAGTCTATAGTTTCCAAGTTCCTTTTCCATTGACTTTTTTTTTCCAGCCATACCCGTGATGTTCAGAGGTTATTCCTGGCTATGTGCTCAGAAATTGCTCCTGGCTTGGGGGACCGTATGGGATGCTGCGGTCCATCCTAGGCTAGCGCACGCAAGGCAGACGCCTTACGGCCTGTGCCACCATTATGGCCCCTCCATTGACTTGTGTGGACACAAACATTAGAATATTTTTGTAGACATAATTTGAGAATAAGTTGCTAAATAGTATACACAATGAAACATCACAGCAATTGGAAAACATCCACTAGAATAGCTGAAGTCATTAACAATTTAAGAAAAACAAAAGACATTTTGATAATAATACCCAGAAATAATAGAAATGAAGGCTGAAAAGACCAGCCCATGATATGAAGCTTAACATAGAGAGTGGTGATTCCAGTTAGAGAAATATTTACACCGATAACTATCATGACAATGGTAGTGAGTGAGAGAAATAGAATGCCTATCTGGAAGACAGTCAGGGGGTGAGGGAGGAAAGAGATGGGGATCATTGATAACGGGAAGGTTGCACTGGTGAAGGAGGGTGTACTTATTACAACTGAAACTCAACTACAAACATGTTTGTAACCATGATACTTACATTAAGATATTATTAGGAAAAAAACTAACATTATGCATTTCTCTGGAACTGTGCAAACTAATACTAAATCAATAGAGTTGGATATAAAATTTTCTCTTTGCAGTGGGGCATAGAACAAAAGAAGCTATTAACATCTATACAGGTAGAACACACAGTTTAACCAGCAATATAATGACTAATGCAAATAGGGTCAAGAGAGTAACCTAGAAACTAGCAGAAGGTTCTGAAAGCAGCTTCTCCTCAGTTGTGCTTCAGCTGGGCTTGGATTTGCCATCTCCACCTTCTGTGGTAGGCTGCTGAGGTTGCCTGGAACACAAAGACCTTAGATTCTTGGGCCAGAATCTGGGTGAGAGACCCACTCATCTCCCTGCTGTTGGTCCCCTCTTTCTTTTTGGCTTCTACTCCATCAGTGACCTTGATAAGCTGCTGCAGGTTGGGAGGCTGAGGTCTTTGCACAGAGCACCTTTGGTAAAAGAAAGTTGGTGGGTGCTAGGGATCACATAGTTGTGCTGCAGGAATCTACTTGGTATGTGAGGTGGCACTAGGATTTAAATTCTCATGGCCTCACCCTTGCTAGGCATAGACTCTCCCATTAAGCTACAGTCCCAGTTTTGCAGTTTTAGAGCATTGGATTCATGCTTCATGTGTAACTTTCCTTTTAAAGGCTCAATAATAATCATTTGTTTTTTTACATGTGAACAATTATGTCATCTGTGAAAAATATAGTTTTATTTTCTTCATTCTAAGAAAATATATTCCTGGCTTTGTGCTCTGGGATCACCACCCTGGCAGTGGGATCAAGGTGCTGGGGATCAAACCCAAATCATTCAAGGACTGAGTTTGTGATCTTGTACATGCAAGTGATGTACTCCAGCCTTTGAAGTAACTCCTAGGCTCTTAAATGCTTTTACATATCAAGGGGTACATTGTTATCACCCAGCACCTTCACTAAAGTTCTAGTAGCCTTCACCATTAGAACTTTTTCTTACCATTTTTTCTTCCCCCCACCCCCATCTCCAATGTCAATTCTGTCTTATGGGGTTTGCTTATACATATATATTAACTCTCCTCCTACCATTGTTTTTGAAAGGTACTAGGATAACAAACAACTTTTTTGTCAACTCATCTGTTGTTGGGTGTGTAGATTGTACCCAGATCTTGACTATTGTAAATAGTGCTACAGTAAACACACATAGGTATGCTTTTTAGAAATCAAATCACTTTATGTTCTTGGGATAGATACCTCAGAGTGGACGGCTGGATCATATTGAAGTTCTATTTTTAATATTTTCAGAAGTCTCTGTACTATTTCCCATTGAGACTGAACTAGTTTGCATTCCCACTGACAAACAGTAAAGGAGTTTCTTGTCTCCCTACATCCCGCCAGCACTCGGTGTTATGGGCCTTATTGAAATAGGTCATTCTCTGTGAGGTGAATTAACTTACTGTCCTTTTGATCTTTGTCTTCCTGATTATCAGTGTTGAGAAATTTTTCATGTGCCTTTTGAGAGAAGTGTCTTTCAGATCTTTGCTTTTTTATTTATTTTTATTTTTTCATAAGGTTGTTTGTTGGCACTTAGGTTGTGGCATAAGGTTGTTTTGTTGAGTTTTTATGAGTGCTTTTATATTTCTTAGAATTCACTCATTGTCAGAAATGTGGTATATGTACATTTATTACTACTCAGTAGGATTTTTTTTGTTTGTTTTTGTTTTGGGGTGTTACATCGTATAGAACAATGGTCCTCAAACTACGGCCCATGGGCCACATATTGTATTTAATCCCATTTTGTTTCTTCACTTCTAAATAAGATATATGCAGTGTGCATAGAAATTTGTTCATAATTTTTGTTTTTTACTATAATCTGGCCCTCCAACAGTCTGAAGGACAGTGATCTGGCCCCCTGTTTAAAAAGTTTGAAGACCCCTGCTATAGAATGTAACTCAGGAGTTACTCCTGGCTCTGCACTGAGGAATCATTCCTGGACATGCTCGGAGATCATAACGGGATGCCTGGGAATTGATCTCAGGTTGGTTGCATGCAAGGCAAGTGCGCTCCCACTCTACTATTTCTCAGGCCCCTCTTTTTTGTTTTAAAGTCTTTTTGTGTCTTCTCATCTTAGTTTGATATTGACCCCATTCTTATTTTTACTTTATTTGCCAGTAGAGTTGAATCCTTGAACACACCTCAGAAACTAATATCATGAGGTGTTTGGTCTATAAAGAGACATTTGTTTCTCCATTTTATGCACTTGGCTCTTTTGTATTTAAATTAACTGTCATAAATAAAAATCTATTGAATATTGCTCAGTGGCAAAAACACTTGCTTTGAAATGTGAGTTCAAATGTTGATGCCACCACATACACCAAGGCAATCTAGACAACCCCACTCTGGAACTCCATGGCCAGGCAAAAACTTCACAAATTTAAAAATACAAAATTAATACAAGTATGCCCTTTGACCATATGAAAAATTTTCCAAACACTTGAAACAACACAGTTCTAAATAATGTACTGATCAAAGAGAAAGTCTCAGAAATAAAAGCTCAGCAGGCTTTTATTTATGATATATACTTTCTCTTCCTCTTCCTTCTCGCCCCTCTTCTTCTTCCCTACTTCCTTTTTTCTTCATTCTTCTTCTTTATGTCCTTCTTTCTTCTCTCTTTTCCCCTTCTTTTCTCCTCTATTCTACTCTTTCTTTTCAATATATTGTCTATCTTGATGTGTGTCCATTTGTACTAGAAAGGCTGTATAATCTCAATGGGCTAGTAGTCAGCTGATAAAAAAAGACTTTTTACAACATTGGTGGAACTTGAGGTGATTAAGCTTTACAGAATAATAGGAATTGCAAGACAACTATTAGATAGCTTCATTCATATGTGAAATATAAATCGCCAAGGAAAAGGAGCTTCCAAAATACAATAGTAAACCCTGAACATACAGGAACTCTTACTCTGCAAAGATTGATGGTTATCAGAATGGAAGGATGATGGGAGAAATGGTTAAGGAAGGCATTTTAAATAGTGTGATAACATTAGAAATTCTGTGAATGTGATGAGTCTTACACACACATTGAGATATTAAGCTGTACTCCAGAATTTGGATATTTTTGTAGATGAGTTACCGTAAATCAATAAACTCAAAAGAGGAAAGTGTTTTCTGCAGCTCTTAGGTAGAATATTTTCTAATTGAATTATGTTTGGTTGCTTAATAATAGAACTTAGTTCTTCTCTGTAAAATGACTCCCAGCCATTAGCTCAAAACAAAGGCATTCCCCCATCTTTGTCTTTTCTTCAAACATACCCCTTTGTTATGTAAAAGTCTACCTAGATCTCATTTTCCTCCCCAATCCTGGCTGGCAACTAAAGACAGGAAAAAGTTTGGCTTGGCAGCAGAGAGACTACCAGGCAAGAAGCCACTGACTCCATAATTTTTTTGACTGGCTTGGTTTATGAATTCTTCACGGCTACCCTTCTTCAGACCCATACACCTGGGGTTGGAAATATGGCACATGGGGGTGATGTCACAATATGGGTGATTAAACTGTGTGTTCTACCTGTATAGATCTTAGTAGCTACTCTTTTGTTCTATGCACCACTGCAAACAAAAAAATTTATATCCAATTCTAATGGTTTAATAGTAGTATGCACAGTTCTGGAGAAATGTATAATGTTAGATTTTTAATGGTTCTCAGCTATCCTACTAAATGTTTCCCTATAGCAAAACAGCCCTTAGGATGGCCTTGGATGGTGGATGGAGGCCTTTGTTCTTAGGCCCTGGCCACATGGCTCCATCCCCCATCAACCGGGTGGGGGTATGGGTCCAGGAAAGCGAAGGGTATTGAACTCACTCACAGGCAGGCTTCCAGAGAGATAACATCTTTATTGCCCTGGCCAACTGATGTGGCTGCTCACCATTTACACATGCCATTCTTAGCTAGCCCAGCATGCCATTCTTAGCTAGCCTTGCGTCTTACTTCTTTCATACATGTCTCCTCCAACCTCCATCCTGGCCAAAGACCAAAAAGGGACCTTAATTCTCTCTGGTCAAAGCCTTATCTAACCTTTCCAAGACTCCTCCCAGGAATGGGCAGGGTCTTGCAGGTAAGATCAAGTTACCTGGGAAGAATGGGGGGATGAGGCCACATTTCCTATTGGTGTGATGCTTGATTGTGTATGTTACTAAGCAGCGTATTCTCAAATTATATCTACAAAAATGTTCTGATGCTTTTGTCCACAGAAGTCAATGGAAAAGGAACTTAGACACTATAGATTATCACAGTGCTCATTATAAGAATATTTTAGCAAACTTATTTTCAAACTGTATGTATATCTTCAGAAATGTTCTTATGATTTTGTTTAGAGAAGTTTATAGAAAAGAACTTGGATGCTATAGACTCATTACAGTGCTTGTTGTAAGAATGTTCAAGAAATTTCAAATTAGGTATATTTGCAGAAAGGTTCTAATGTATATGTTTCATAGAAGTCTATGGGAAATTTTTTGTGATATGTATAGGAAATAGATATGGAAAAAGGTGATCGTTTTGAGAATGGTATATACACAATCTAACCTATGATGCTTTTTACAGCTCACCACCTTCTGCTAGAGGATTTTTTCTTTTTTTTTGGCTTTTGGTTTTTGGGCCACACCCAGCGGTGCTCGGGGGTTACTCCTGGCTGTCTGCTCAGAAACAGCTCTTGGCAGGCATGGGGGACCATATGGGACACTGGGATTCGAACCAACCACCTTAGGTCCTGGATCGGCTGCTTGCAAGGAAACACTGCTGTGCTATCTCTCTGGGCCTGATTTTTTTCATTTTATTTCCCCAATTTTTATTTTGCCTGTAATAACCTCTGGCAGAAAACAGAGGCAGGAGCCCCAGATAAGAACTTATAAAAGTGGTTGTTTTGTTTTGAACAGAAAGGGTGAAATTGTAAGATGGCATCCAGCTATTAACCCAAAACAAAGGCATTCCCCATCTTCTTTCCTCTAAACCTATCTTTTTGATATGTAAAAGTCCACCTAGATCTCACTTTTCTCTCCCCCTCCTGGCTGGTAAATAAAAACAAGTATCAGTTTGTCTTGGTGTGATAGACCACGAATCAAGAAGCCACTGACTAAATGACTCTTTCCTGACTGGTGAGGTTTATTAATTCTTCGTGGCTACCCTGCTTCTTCAGACCCATTCACCTGGTTGAAAATACAGTGTGAGGGTGATTTCACAGTGTGGAGATTTATTTCACACTGATTCTGTCTTATTTCCCCTACTTTGGGGGAGGGCCATGCTGCCCACATAGTGCTTAATGTGCAAGGTTCCTGGGGACCACTACCAGAATTACTTGACCAGCACTGGAGTGATAGCACCTACTTTTGAAAAAAAAATTAATAATGATTGTAATTTATAATTAGTTGCAAAGTAAACATTTTGCATTTCTTTTTTTGTTTGTTTGTTTGATTTTGTTTTGGGGACACACCTGGTGACACTCAGGGCCTACTTCCGGCTATGCACTCAGAAATCGCTCCTGGCTTGGGGGACCATATGGGAAGCTGGGGGATCGAACCATGTGGTTCGTTGTAGGCTAGTGCGGGCAAGGCAGACTCCTTACCCTTGTGCCACTGCTCCAGCCCCAGATTTTGTACTTTTTCCTTAGTTCTATCAATTTTCACTTTATTTGTTTTGAAAGACTTGTTAGGCGTTTTTTAAGGATGATTATGGTTTTGTATGAATTTATTTTTTAAAAAATAATTATTGAAGATCCCGTTTTATTCTTGGTAATACTTTAATGTCTACTTTGATATTAATATAGCCACTATAGTTTTTTTTACTCTTATTTTCATAACGGTATGTATTTTTCCCTATATTTATAAGATTTTTTTAGTTTTAACATTATTTGAGATTTCTAAGTTGCAAAACAGTAGTGTTCGTATATGCCCTTCATCTAGCCTCCTTTTCTGTTGACTTCTTATATAACCATAGTACATTTATCAAAACTAAGCAGTTGACATTTGTTTAGTGTACATTAAGTAAGCTACAGATTTTTATTAGGGTTTCACCGAATATTCTACAAATGTCTTTTTCTATTCCTTGATTCAGTCTAGACTGCCTTACTACATTTAGCGTACATTATTTTAAACTTATACCTAATGTATTTAGTGCATTTATGATGTTATGACATTTGCCGTTTGTTTTTCTTTGTTTCTTTATTTGTGTTTGTTTCTTTTGCTTTTTGTGACTACTTGAGATTTTAAAAAATAATTTTTTACTTTAATTTATCTACTGTGTTTTTTCTGTGCCAGGGATTGAACCCAGGGCCTCACACATGCTGCAAGGCAAGTAATGAACAATTCCTGAGCACATCTCAGCATATCTGCTGAGTTTTTTTGTTAGGTTAGTGGGGACTACAGTATACATAAGGACTATTATATAAATAATTATTTAGTTAGAATTAATATTTACCACTTAGCTTTGTGTAGTGGCAGTATCATAGCCAATGAGGTTAATCTGAGGCACGAGTATTGCTAATAAAAAAAAAAAAAGAAAAACTCGGGGCCGGAGCAATAGTGCAGTGGTAGGGTGTTTGTTTACCTTGCCTATGACTGACCCAGGACAGACCTGGGTTCAATCCCCAGTGTCTCATATAATCCCCCAAGCCAAGAGTGATTTCTGAGTGCAGAGATAGGAGTAACCCCTGAGCATCACTGGGTGTAGCCCCAAAACCAACCAACCAAACAAACAAAAAAAACTTGCAGCCAGTGAGATAGCACAGTGGTAGAGCATTTGCCTTGCATGTGGCAGACCCAGGATGGACCCGGTTTGATTTTTGTCATCTCATAAGTCCCCCAAGCTTGCCAGGAGCTATTTCTGAGCACTGAGCCAGGAGTAATCCCCTTTGCATCGCCAGGTGTGTTCCAAAAACCAAGCAATAAATAAATAAACTGCTAAAAAAAAAGAAAGAAAAAAGAAAAAACTTAATATTTACCACTTGAAGTGTAATGTGAAACTTTTAGTATATATACACTTGATTACTTCCTTTATGTTTTTATTATTTTATTAATAGCATCTATATATTGAAAAGCTCATCAGATAATGTTATGAATTTTGCTTTCAGCCATCATTCATATTTTAAAGAACTTAAGAGGAGAAAATAGAGAGAACGATAGTACAGCAGATAAGGTGCTTACCTTGCATGTTGCTGACCTGGATTCAATTCCCAGGACCCCAACAGGTCCCCTAAGCCTGCCAAGAGTTATCCCTGAGAGAGAGTGAGGAATAAGCTCTGAGCACTGTTGGGCATAGCCCTCCAGGAAGGAAGGAAGGAAGGAAGGAAGGAAGGAAGGAAGGAAGGAAGGGAAGGAAGAAGGAAGGAAGG
Source organism: Suncus etruscus (assembly GCF_024139225.1). Classification (NCBI taxonomy): domain Eukaryota; kingdom Metazoa; phylum Chordata; class Mammalia; order Eulipotyphla; family Soricidae; genus Suncus; species Suncus etruscus. The sequence continues at coordinate 78,032,266 of NC_064858.1, forward strand.
AAGGAAGGAAGGAAGGAAGAAGGAAGGAAGGAAGGAAGGAAGGAAGGAAGGAAGGAAGGAAGGAAGGAAGGAAGGAGAAAGAGAGAGAGAGAGAGAGAGAAAGAAAGAAAGAAAGAAAGAAAGAAAGAAAGAAGGAAAGGAAAGAAAGAAAGAAAGAAAGAAAGAAAGAAAGAAAGAAAGAAAGAAAGAAAGAAGAAAGAAAGAAAGAAGAAAGAAAGAAAGAAAGAAAGAAAGAAAGAAAGGAGGGAGGGAGGGAGGGAGGGAAAGAGAAAAAGAGAGAGAAAAGAGAAGAAACACCATAAATAAAAATTAAAAAAGAGGAGCAAAATAGACTCTTTATTCAGATATTTATCATTTTTATTTTACTTTTTTTTTTTTTGTTGAAATTCTAAGCTTACCATAATAGTTCCTTTAGTACTTCTTTTCTCGTTCTTGCTAAGTCAATTATTTGAACTTTCTTCCTCTGGAAATTTAGTGCATTGTTATTTTTGAGAATATTTACACTGTATATAGATTTCTGGCAGTTTTTTTTTTTTTCTCACAGCTCTTAAAAAATCTTGTTCTACTGCACTGGTGGTTTTTAGTGTTGGATTATTGTTTCTCTCTATGGAATGTTAATGTTTGTTTTTATTCTAAATGCTTTTAGTTTTATTTATTTTTAATTTTTACTGGGAATGGATTTAAGTTTTCTATTTGCTGAGTTCCTTGAATCTGTAGTTTGTTCTTTACTGAATTTTGGAGCCTTATAGTTTAAATTTTTTTGTTTCACATTTTCTTTTTTTCTAATGGGCCTTTGATGATTCAGATATGTGTATTTTTTTTTTGTTGTTGTTGTTGTTGTAGTTTTTTGGGGGGCCACACCCGACAGTGCTCAGAGATTATTCTTGGCTCTGTGCTCAGAAATCACTCATTGAAGCCACAGGGGACCATATGGGATGCTGGGATTCTAACCAACGCCAGTCCTTGATTGGCCTCTTGCAAGGCAAACGTCCTACCACTGTGCTATATCTCTAGCCCCAGATATGTGTATTTTTTTTTTTTGCTTAGTAGGTACCTGAGACTTTTAATTGTTTGTATATTTTCTTTTTCTCTTATTTAACTCAGATAAGTTTAGTTGCTAGATCTTCAATTTCATTCACTCTTAGTTAAATCATGGAGTCCATCTACTGAGTTTTAAAATTTCAGTTACTGTGTTTTTTAATTGAAAATGTTTTATGTGGAGCCAGAGTGATGGTGCAGTGGTAGGGTGTTTGCCTTGCATGTGGCTGACCCAGGTTCCATCTCTCAGTGTCCCATATGGTCCCCAAGCCAGGAGCAATTTCTGAGCGCAGAGCCAAGAGTAACCCCTGAGCGTCACTGGGTGTGACTCAAAATTAAAAAAAAAAAAAAAGAAATATTTTATGTGGTTCTTTACCTTTTGGATCTTGGTTTGTCTTTGTTTCTTGAATCTTGGTTCTAAAAACTGCTTTCAAGTCTTTTGAGTATTCTGATATCTTTTCCCATGGTGAGATGTTGAAGACTTCAAGTTCCATTATATATATTTCTATTTGTATCCTGGATATTTTGAATATTGAGACTTTGGGTCTTATTTATTTTATATTAGCACTTTATTAGGTTCAGTCTGAAAGTGAGAACTGGGGCCCACAATTGATTCAATTTTCAAGGTGTTTGTGCGTTTGCACAGTCCAGGTATAGCACAGCTAATGTCCAGTTACAGATTCACAGATCATTTTTCTTTTTTTTTTTTTTTTTTTTGAGTGCCAAGATTTTATTTTACTAATTACTGTTACTAAATAAGTAATACTCTATTTCAGAAATTTTTTTTATGAGCAAAATCAGAATTACATTTATTCTTGTCCACTTTTTTTTCTTTTTTTTTTCTTTTTTTTTCTTTTTTTTTTTTATTCTCTTTCTTTTTAATTATGACAACAAAGATGCAAAGAAAGAGGACATGGTAAAGTTACAGTGGAAGCCCAATCACCCATAAGCAGAATTCTCGGTAGTCCCAACGATGATATCCCAGCCTTGATCTTTCAACCAAAGAAAATTAAGAAAAACAAAACTGAACCCATGTACAATACAATTAATTTGTCCCTCAAATTCCCAGTTGTATTACATACTATTTCTTAGCAGCACACAATATAATCCAAAGAGATTAGACTTATGTAACTCCTTAAACATTGAGGGCAAAGTACATTTATCTAGTTCCATGCACATGCTTACTAGTTTAAGTTAACCTCAAAAGTTTTAGTGGGTTGTTTTTCTTAAGGATTGGAGTCAAGGGAAAATAGTAAAAAATGGTGTTAGAGTGGCATTTGTTTGCATAGGCCCACCAAAATATAAGGGACATGGAAAGAAAAATTATGGTCTAAATACAAGGAGACCCTACCCCTGAAGTTTCCCGGCACAGGACTGACTCTAGGCTCCAGGCAAACTAGTTTGTCCAATTCAAGTCATCGTCTGTAGTGGCAATACACCTTCATTCCTCACATAGTCTCTGTTGTTGGTATCATGTTTCTGTATTAAAGGTCCTGGAGTCTGCATATCCCATATTGCAGTCAGGATGGTGCAGAGCATCCTCTCGTTTCACCTCACACTTAAGGGGCACTAGAGAGAACCATGTCCTGTAGAGCAGGTCATTGTTGTTGTCAAGTCTTCTCAGTGTAAACGGAAGTCTCTTTTTAGGAGGTCGATGTCAGACCCTTGGTAGTGTCTTTCCTGGTAGAGGACTGCTTCCAGCTGTTGCTATAAAAGACCTTGGATGTTTCGTAGATAGCTTGCCTGGTTCTGGCGTGAATGGAGGATGCCCATTCATCTGAGGCCTGTGCCAGGGCATTATATCAATGTTCAGGGTGTAAGGTACATTGTACTGAGATTTATTAGATAAGAACTTATCTGTAGGTATAGTGTTTTCCTATTTTAATGTGTCTATGCAAAGAAGGATCAATGCCATGAAGCGTTATTGGTGCATCTGGAGGCAATAGGAACAAGACCAGCAATTTCCATGACATAGTTCAATCATAGGCATTAAACTGAGGGACAGTTCCACCAACAATCCTTATTGAACAGCTTACAAAGAAAAGAAAAGATGAAAAGTGGATAGAAACACCATGGTAGAAGAATATAGAGAGTTACAGCCGTTAAAGAAAATATACATAAAATATTCAAAAGATATATGTGTGCAATTTATGTCCTTCTAAATAGTTCTGGGATTGTTAGATCCACTGTATGTCTTTGGTCTGAGATTAGAACTGTGTATTATTGAAGTTAAGAAGGGTAAATCGGGGGTACTGATGGTTGGGAGAATACGTTCGCGCGGGGGCGCTAGCCCCCGCGCGGTTTGCATCATGTAGACTAGTATGAAATTGCCAGTGATAGCCTGAGTATAACTGAACAACTATCTGCCACCCCACAGATCAAACACCACCCCCCAAACCAATCTCAAGAGCTCAAGCCCCACCCTAGGCCAATCTCCGCAGCTGGCCTGGGAGTGGGGAAAACCCAGGGTGCCCCATCAGGTCCTCCCAGAAACCCACCTGGAGATCCGGAGGAAAGGGGGAGAGGGGGGTCGGGTGACCCAGGTCCGGGCCCCCCTACCCTAGGCCGGGCCAAGTGGCTCCTGGCACATACGGAGGTCTGCCAGGAGCCAGCCCATGCCGGCTGAAAATCCTGCCCCAGGAAGGGAGGAAAGCCCTCCCAGGCCCCAAGGACCAGAGCTCAAGACCCACCCTAGGCCAATCTCCGCAGCTGGCCTGGGAGTGGGGAAAACCCAGGGTGCCCCATCATGTCCTCCCAGAAACCCACCTGGAGATCCGGAGGAAAGGGGGAGAGGGGGGTCGGGTGACCCAGGTCCGGGCCCCCCTACCCTAGGCCGGGCCAAGTGGCTCCTGGCACATACGGAGGTCTGCCAGGAGCCAGCCCATGCCGGCTGAAAATCCTGCCCCAGGAAGGGAGGAAAGCCCTCCCAGGCCCCAAGGACCAGAGCTCAAGACCAACCCTAGGCCAATCTCCGCAGCTGGCCTGGGAGTGGGGAAAACCCAGGGTGCCCCATCAGGTCCTCCCAGAAACCCACCTGGAGATCCGGAGGAAAGGGGGAGAGGGGGGTCGGGTGACCCAGGTCCGGGCCCCCCTACCCTAGGCCGGGCCAAGTGGCTCCTGGCACATACGGAGGTCTGCCAGGAGCCAGCCCATGCCGGCTGAAAATCCTGCCCCAGGAAGGGAGGAAAGCCCTCCCAGGCCCCAAGGACCAGAGCTCAAGACCCACCCTAGGCCAATCTCCGCAGCTGGCCTGGGAGTGGGGAAAACCCAGGGTGCCCCATCAGGTCCTCCCAGAAACCCACCTGGAGATCCGGAGGAAAGGGGGAGAGGGGGGTCGGGTGACCCAGGTCCGGGCCCCCCTACCCTAGGCCGGGCCAAGTGGCTCCTGGCACATACGGAGGTCTGCCAGGAGCCAGCCCATGCCGGCTGAAAATCCTGCCCCAGGAAGGGAGGAAAGCCCTCCCAGGCCCCAAGGACCAGAGCTCAAGACCCACCCTAGGCCAATCTCCGCAGCTGGCCTGGGAGTGGGGAAAACCCAGGGTGCCCCATCAGGTCCTCCCAGAAACCCACCTGGAGATCCGGAGGAAAGGGGGAGAGGGGGGTCGGGTGACCCAGGTCCGGGCCCCCCTACCCTAGGCCGGGCCAAGTGGCCCCTGGCACATACGGAGGTCTGCCAGGAGCCAGCCCATGCCGGCTGAAAATCCTGCCCCAGGAAGGGAGGAAAGCCCTCCCAGGCCCCAAGGACCAGAGCTCAAGACCCACCCTAGGCCAATCTCCGCAGCTGGCCTGGGAGTGGGGAAAACCCAGGGTGCCCCATCAGGTCCTCCCAGAAACCCACCTGGAGATCCGGAGGAAAGGGGGAGAGGGGGGTCGGGTGACCCAGGTCCGGGCCCCCCCTACCCTAGGCCGGGCCAAGTGGCTCCTGGCACATACGGAGGTCTGCCAGGAGCCAGCCCATGCCGGCTGAAAATCCTGCCCCAGGAAGGGAGGAAAGCCCTCCCAGGCCCCAAGGACCAGAGCTCAAGACCCACCCTAGGCCAATCTCCGCAGCTGGCCTGGGAGTGGGGAAAACCCAGGGTGCCCCATCAGGTCCTCCCAGAAACCCACCTGGAGATCCGGAGGAAAGGGGGAGAGGGGGGTCGGGTGACCCAGGTCCGGGCCCCCCTACCCTAGGCCGGGCCAAGTGGCTCCTGGCACATACGGAGGTCTGCCAGGAGCCAGCCCATGCCGGCTGAAAATCCTGCCCCAGGAAGGGAGGAAAGCCCTCCCAGGCCCCAAGGACCAGAGCTCAAGACCCACCCTAGGCCAATCTCCGCAGCTGGCCTGGGAGTGGGGAAAACCCAGGGTGCCCCATCAGGTCCTCCCAGAAACCCACCTGGAGATCCGGAGGAAAGGGGGAGAGGGGGGTCGGGTGACCCAGGTCCGGGCCCCCCTACCCTAGGCCGGGCCAAGTGGCTCCTGGCACATACGGAGGTCTGCCAGGAGCCAGCCCATGCCGGCTGAAAATCCTGCCCCAGGAAGGGAGGAAAGCCCTCCCAGGCCCCAAGGACCAGAGCTCAAGACCCACCCTAGGCCAATCTCCGCAGCTGGCCTGGGAGTGGGGAAAACCCAGGGTGCCCCATCAGGTCCTCCCAGAAACCCACCTGGAGATCCGGAGGAAAGGGGGAGAGGGGGGTCGGGTGACCCAGGTCCGGGCCCCCCTACCCTAGGCCGGGCCAAGTGGCTCCTGGCACATACGGAGGTCTGCCAGGAGCCAGCCCATGCCGGCTGAAAATCCTGCCCCAGGAAGGGAGGAAAGCCCTCCCAGGCCCCAAGGACCAGAGCTCAAGACCCACCCTAGGCCAATCTCCGCAGCTGGCCTGGGAGTGGGGAAAACCCAGGGTGCCCCATCAGGTCCTCCCAGAAACCCACCTGGAGATCCGGAGGAAAGGGGGAGAGGGGGGTCGGGTGACCCAGGTCCGGGCCCCCCTACCCTAGGCCGGGCCAAGTGGCTCCTGGCACATACGGAGGTCTGCCAGGAGCCAGCCCATGCCGGCTGAAAATCCTGCCCCAGGAAGGGAGGAAAGCCCTCCCAGGCCCCAAGGACCAGAGCTCAAGACCCACCCTAGGCCAATCTCCGCAGCTGGCCTGGGAGTGGGGAAAACCCAGGGTGCCCCATCAGGTCCTCCCAGAAACCCACCTGGAGATCCGGAGGAAAGGGGGAGAGGGGGGTCGGGTGACCCAGGTCCGGGCCCCCCTACCCTAGGCCGGGCCAAGTGGCTCCTGGCACATACGGAGGTCTGCCAGGAGCCAGCCCATGCCGGCTGAAAATCCTGCCCCAGGAAGGGAGGAAAGCCCTCCCAGGCCCCAAGGACCAGAGCTCAAGACCCACCCTAGGCCAATCTCCGCAGCTGGCCTGGGAGTGGGGAAAACCCAGGGTGCCCCATCAGGTCCTCCCAGAAACCCACCTGGAGATCCGGAGGAAAGGGGGAGAGGGGGGTCGGGTGACCCAGGTCCGGGCCCCCCTACCCTAGGCCGGGCCAAGTGGCTCCTGGCACATACGGAGGTCTGCCAGGAGCCAGCCCATGCCGGCTGAAAATCCTGCCCCAGGAAGGGAGGAAAGCCCTCCCAGGCCCCAAGGACCAGAGCTCAAGACCCACCCTAGGCCAATCTCCGCAGCTGGCCTGGGAGTGGGGAAAACCCAGGGTGCCCCATCAGGTCCTCCCAGAAACCCACCTGGAGATCCGGAGGAAAGGGGGAGAGGGGGGTCGGGTGACCCAGGTCCGGGCCCCCCTACCCTAGGCCGGGCCAAGTGGCTCCTGGCACATACGGAGGTCTGCCAGGAGCCAGCCCATGCCGGCTGAAAATCCTGCCCCAGGAAGGGAGGAAAGCCCTCCCAGGCCCCAAGGACCAGAGCTCAAGACCCACCCTAGGCCAATCTCCGCAGCTGGCCTGGGAGTGGGGAAAACCCAGGGTGCCCCATCAGGTCCTCCCAGAAACCCACCTGGAGATCCGGAGGAAAGGGGGAGAGGGGGGTCGGGTGACCCAGGTCCGGGCCCCCCTACCCTAGGCCGGGCCAAGTGGCCCCTGGCACATACGGAGGTCTGCCAGGAGCCAGCCCATGCCGGCTGAAAATCCTGCCCCAGGAAGGGAGGAAAGCCCTCCCAGGCCCCAAGGACCAGAGCTCAAGCAGATCATTTTTCAAAACTGTTTATGGTCAGTAAACTTGAGGATGAACTCTGGACATCATATACTACTTTCAAGATTCTGACTCAGCTTCCTCTCCTTGTTTTTCTTCCAAATTTTCAGATTCAAAGGATATTCCCTCCTGATTCTTTTGCTAAACTGTAAACTTATTCTTATTATTTTTGTTTTGTTTTGTTTTGTTTTGGGACTACACATACCAGTTCTCAGGTTACTCTTGGTTCTGCACTCAGGAATTATTCCTGGCTGGCTTTCGGTACCATATGGGATGTTGGGGATCCAACTGGGGTTGGCCCTGGTCAAGGTAAATGCCCTGCCCACTGTGCTATGTCTGTGGCCTCTAAAATGCTGATATTTTTATTGCTCTGCCCTGTATTTCCCTTGGAAACTGAACAGCAATAGTACAAGGAGAGAAATTAACGGTGTGGAGATACCTTCTGCTCCTGGAACCTGCTCCTGTGGTTAGAGAAAGGTTTTTCTATTTGACTGTTGTTGTCGGTGTCTATGCTGCCTAATTGCTGTGGACAGGAGAGTGCAAACCTCTGGAGCAGGGGGCTTCCTTCACTTCCTTTGATGTTTAGGGCCCTACTTGCTATTTCTTGGACCAAACATGGAATTTTCTTAGAGCTCTATTTGTCAGTACAAGCTGAATAGTTCTGATTTAGGTACCTTGGATAGGTGATAACAGAAAGATAAAATAAACGGTTTTATGTGTTTTTTGGGGGAGCACACCTGGCCATGCTTGGGGTATAATATGTGGTGCTGGGGATCAAGCCATTATAATTTTTGTCTTGTTTTAGGATTATATCCCCAAAACATGAATACACACACACACACACACACACACACACACACATGAATACACACACACACACACACACACACACACATTCCCCCATGGTGCTCAGAAGTTACTCCTGACTCTGCACTCAAGAATTACTCCATTATAATATTTGTCTTGTTTTAGGATTATATCCCCAAAACATGAATACACACACACACACATATCCCCAAAACATAAATACACACATACACACACACACACACACACACACATTCCCCCATCGTGCTCAGAAGTTACTCCTCACTCTGCACTCAAGAATTACTCCTAGCGGGCCTGGGGATCATATAGGATGTCAGGGATCAAATCTGGTTGACCACGTGCAAGGCAAACTCTACCTGCTGTACTGTGACTCCAGTCCAGTTGAACCATTGCATCCACAGCCATATGCAAACCTACTACATTAACCTCTGTACTCTCTTTCTGGGCTGCTATTTTGATTGTTTCTTTCCCCCAATTTTTGTTTTTTATTATTTTTTGTATGGAATTGGGGAGAGGGGTTTGGGACCACACTCGATGATGCACAGGGGCTTCTCTCAGCTATATTCTCTGGAGGTGCTAGGGAACCATGCAGTGCTGGGGATTGAACTGAAATTGACCTCATGCAAGGCAAGCATCTTAGCCCCTGTACTATCACTCTAGCTTCTTCGGTTTTAGGGTTCTGGGGGTTAAGTGGCGTGTTCCACATGTTGCTAATGAGACCTGTTATCTGTCATTGAAAGGTCTTAGTATTTGCTTCTTAACAGTGGAACAAAAACCCTACAAATACAGTGATATTTTTTTCTTTCCTCCTTCCTGATCCTAGATCAGCACCTGAATGTTTAAAAGTTATGTGAAAGAAAAATTGTTAGTTATGTATTCAATGTTATGGAGCTGTCATTTACAGGTTTTGTGTATAGCTTACAGTGTATGAAACAAGGCTTTTCTAGAAAATCCGAGAAGGATCCTAGTAACAATTTTCTTGTGATACCTGAGGCCAGAATTAGATCTATGAAATGGTTAAAAACTTTTTTTTCATATTTTCTTGGATTTAGTTGTACTGATGTTTGATTTAACTAATTATAAATAAAATGAGCTATAAAAACTCATCTCAACAAAAGACTTTTTAAAGGGAATGATATATTCTTTCTAATCAGAGACTCAGGCTGGCATGATTGGTACAGACTTCCTTGAGGTAATGCTGAGATGTACCTCAGAGTGTACTCTGGGTCTTTCTTTGATTGGAGGTTTGGAGAAGAAAGCATTAAAGGAAGGCCAGTCAGGCAACCTTTAAAATTTAAATGCTATATCCATTACTTTTTCTCTTCACAGATTTTTGTGGCCTCTGTTTAGCAAATAAAGCAAGTATGACCCTTGCCAATGACAAGCTTTAACTGTTTCTGTGTCTAGAATTTATCTTTTAAATGTCATCTCTGAATTTAAAATTAGAGATCCAAGTTTATGTTATCAGTTATTATAGCTAGTGCTGTATATATTCTTAGAATTTTAAAATCATTACCATAAAATCACTAATTGTTTACCTATATACTTGAGTATAAGCTGACTGGAGTATAAGCTGACATGAATATAAGCCCCTCAATTTACCCTGAAAACTGGGAAAACTTGTGACTTGAGTATAAGCCGAGGTAGAAAATGCAGCAGCCACTGGTAAATTTCAAAAATAAAAATACATACCCAAAACAATTACAATAATTGAGGAATCACTAAATAAATAAGTACATGATTACATTTACAATACATGATTGTTTGATATGCTATATACCATTAACATACCACAACGTATAGTATTCAATGGCAACTTTAATAAAGTGAATAAATAATTTAAGACAGTAAAGCATTGTTTTTCTTTGGGTGTTTTTGTTTTGTTTTGTTTGGCCACACCTGGTGACACTCAGGGATTACTCCTGGCTATGCGTTCAGAAATCGCTCTTGGCTCAGAGATGCTGCCAAAAAACAAAATTTCAGACCAATATTCATGATGAACCCAGATGCAAAGATGATCAACAAAAGCCTGGCAAATAGGATCCAATGCCTCATCAAGAAGGTCAGACACTAGAATGAAATAGGTTTCATCCCAGGAATGCAGGAATGGTTTAACATCCATAAATCTATCAACATAATACACAATATCAACAACAAGAAAAATAAAAACCACATGATCATATCAGTAGATGCAGAGAAAGCCTTTGATAAGGTCCAACACCCATTTTTTTTTTATAAAAACTCTCATCAAGATGGGAATGAAAGAAACCTTTCTCAATATAGTTAAGACCATCTACCATAAACCAATGGCAAATATTATCCTCAATGCAGAAAAACTAAAAGCCTTTCCTCTAAATTCTGATACAAGACAGGCTGTCCTTTCTCACCATTCCTATTCAACATAGTACGGGAAGTCCTTGCTATAGTGATTAGACAAGAAAAAGATGTCAAGGGAATCCCGATAGGAAAGGAAGAAGTCAAGCTCTCACTCTTTGCAGATGACATGATACTATATTTAGAAAACCCTAAAGACTCTACCAAAAAGCTTCTAGAAATAATAGGCTCTTAAAGCAATGTGGCAGGCTACAAAATTAACACGCAAAAATCAATGGCCTTTTAATACACCCATAATGATAGAGAAGAAATGAACATTAAGAAAACAACCCTATTCACGCTAGTGTCACACAAACTCAAATATCTTGGAGTCAACTTGACTAAAGACATGAAGGACCTATACAAAGAAAATTATAAAACCCTGTTTCAAGAAATAAGAGAGGACATGCGGAAATGGAAACACATACCCTGCTCATGGATTGGCAGAATTAACATCATTAAAATGGCAATACTCCCCAAAGCATTGTACAAATTTAATGCAATCCCTCTAAAGATACCCATGACATTCTTCAAAGAAGTGGATCAAACACTTGTGAAATTCATTTGGAACAATAAACATTCACAAATAGCTAAAGAAATCATTGGGAAAAAGAATATGGGAGGCATTATTTTCCTCAATTTTAAACTGTATTACACAGCAATAGTTATCAAAACAGCATGGTATTGGAATAAAGACAGACCCTCAGATCAGTGGAATAGGCTTGCATACTCAGAGAATGTTCCCCAGACATACAATCACTTAATTTTTGATAAAGAAGCAAGAAATCCAAAATGGAGCAAGGAAAGCCTCTTCAATAAGTGGTGTTGGCACAACTGGTTAGCCACTTGCAAAAAAGTGAACTCAGACCATAAGCTAACACCATGTCTGAAGGTAAAACCCAAATGGATTAAAGACCTTGATATCAGGCCTGAAACTATAAAGTATATAGAACAACATGTAGATAAAACATGCCATGAAATTGAGACTAAAGGCAACTTCAAGGAGGAAACTGCACTCTCCAAACAAGTGGAAGCAGAGATAAACAGATTGGAATATATTAAGCTGAGAAGCTTCTGCACCTTAGAGGAAATAAAGCCTAGAATACAAGAGCCACTCACTGAATAGGAGAAATTATTTACCTAATACTCATCAGATAAGGGACTAATAAGGCATTGACAGAACTTTACAAGAAAAAAGTAGCTAATCTCATAAAAAAAAATGAAGAGAAGAAATGAATAGACACGTTGTCATAGAAGAAATACAAACGGCCAAAAGACACATGAAAAAATGTTCCTCATCACTAATCATCAGGGAGATACAAAGCAAAACAACAATGAGGTATCATCTCACACCACAGAGATTGGCACATATCATAAAGAACAAGAACAATCGGTGCTGGAGGGGATGTTGAAAGGAACTCTCATTCACTGCTGGTAGGAATGTCATCTAGTCCAGCCTTTATGGGAAACAATATGGAGATTCCTAAAAAAAAAAAAAAAAGCTGGAAATTGAACTCCCATATGATCCAGCTATACGACTCCTAGGGATATACCTTAGGATTACAAAAATACAATTCAAAAATTCGTTCCTCACACCAATAGTCATTGCAGCACAATTTGCAATAGTCAGACTTTGGAAACAACCAAGATGCCCTTCAACAGATTAGTGGCTAAAGAAACTGTGGTTTATATACACAATGGAATATGCAGCCGCCAGGAGAGGTGAAGCCATGAAATTTCCTATACATGGATGTACATGGAATCTATTATGTTGAGTAAAATAAGTCAGAGGGAGAGAGAATACACAAAATAGTATCACTCATCTATGGGTTTAAGAAAAACGAAAGACATTTTTGTAATAATTCTCAGAGAAAATAGAGATGAGGGCTGCGAGGTCCAGCTCATGATATAAAGCTCACCACAGGTGATTGCAGTTAGAGAAATAACTACACTGACAACTAACGTAACAATGTGAATGAATGAGGGAAGTAGAAAGCCTGTCTCAAATACAGGTTGGGGGGGGGGGGAGTAGGGAGATGAGAGATTTAGGGTATTGGTGATGGGAATGTCACATTGGTGAAGGGGGGTGTTCTTTATATGACTGAACCCCAACTCCAATCATGTTTGTAATCAAATTGTATAAATAAAGACATTAATAAAGAAAAAAAGAAATACAATCTACACAGTGGAATTCTATGCAGCCATTAGAAAAATAAAGTCATAAAAGTTGCTTATAAAAAGGGGGGTGGCGGAGAGACAGCATGAAGGTAAGGCATTTGCCTTGCATGCAGAAGGTCGGTGGTTCAAATCCTGGCTTCCATATGGTCCCCTGAGCCTGCCAGGAACAATTTCTGAGTGTGGAGCTAGGAGTGACCCCTGAGCACTGCCAGGTGTGACCCAAAAAACAAAAACAAAAAATAAAATAAAATAAAATAAAATAAAAAATCGCTCCTGGCTTGGGGGACCTTATGGGACACTGGAGGATCGAACCGCAGTCTGTCCTAGGCTAGTGCTGGCAAGGCAGATGCCTTGCTGCTCTGTGCCACTCTTCTGACCCCAAGGCAGTAAAGCATTGTAAATCAATGTTTAAAAATCCTGAATTCTTATACTCCAAAACCCCTGATTATAAGGATTCAGGCTTTATAAACATTTATTTACATGATTTTACTGCCTTAAATGTGTTTTTCACTTAATTAAATGTGTCATTGAATATTGTGGGTTAAATAGTTAGGTGGCATAGAGTTCAGTTCAGCCTACCTCTTCTGCTTAGCCACAACTTGTGGACCAAGCTGAAGCACCGCCCCTACCAGCAGACAGCAGAAGATGACTGGAGACTACGTGCATTTGATTCCGTGTGCGTGCACCGAATGAAATAACCTGTATGACCTAAGTATAAGCCAACTTCTGATTTTCGGCACAAATTTTTTGCAGGAAAAACTTGGCTTATACTCGAGTAAATACGATTATTTAGGAATACAAAAGAACACTTTATGTAGATGTGGTCTCTCCAAAGGAAAAAAAAAAAGACTAGTCTGAGTAGGTATAAAATATTGCTTATTTATTCTGATATCCTGTGCAGAGCCAGAGCAGGACAACAGTGTTATTACACTATCAGTTCATGTACACTGATTCTTCTGGAATTATTCAGTCAACATAAAAAGAGTGGGGGTGGGGCCGGAGAGATAGCATGGAGGTAAGGCGTTTGCCTCTCATGCAAAAGGTCATCGGTTCGAATCCCGGCGTCCCATATAGTCCCCCGTGCTCGCCAGGAGCGACTTCTGAGCATGGAGCCAGGAGTAACTCCTGAGCACTGCCGGATGAGACCCAAAAACCAAAAAAAAAAAAAAAAAAAAAAAAAAGAGTGGGGGTAATTCAGACTTATTGAGTCTCATATCAATATCAAATAAGTAGGAAAGAGCAGGATCTTTCCAAAGAGGCAGGCCAATGTTTAGATCAGACAGAGGAAGGATCCTTAGACCAGATCTATACTCAGCAGGCACCATGACCAGGGAATCCAGTTTTTTTCAACTGAACATATAGAACAGTTCATCAAAAAGTGAACATAGAGGGCCAGCAAGTAGGCATTTACCTTGCATGCAGCTGACCGAGGTTGATCCCAGGTACCCCGTATGGTCCACCGGTACTGCCAGGATGACCCCTGAATTCAGAGCCAGCTGGTTGTGTGACCCAGAAAGAAAAAGTGGTTGGCTGGGGATTGGGGGAATACATACTACTTGAAGAATTATAGATGTATTATTACAGAGGATTCTGTTTATAAGATGGTATATGCCAAGTTGAGTTTGTTCTTTATAAAAAGATATACCTAATAATGGAAACCTTTAATGTCACTCATTTGATCCTAAATCAATATGATATTATTTAAAAAGCAACTTCTTAAAAAATTTATTTTATTGAAACCATTGTGATTCACAAAGTCCTTCATAGTTGGGTGTCAGACATACAAAGAATCAGGGCCAATCCTTCCACCAGTGTTGACCCCTCTCCACCAAAGTTTCCAAATGCATCTCATACCATCTCCTCTCTCCCTAATCTGTCTCCTCACTATACTCTGGGGTCAATAGTGTTTGAGGTAACTCCCATTAAGACCATTGCATTTCTTCATGCATTTATTCTAAATACCACATGTAAGTGATATCATTCTGTATTTATCTTTCTTCTTCTGGCTTATTTAACATAATATCTTCAAGTTCCATCCATGTTGCTGCAGATTGCATGGTTGCATCATTCCTTACAGCTATGTAGTATTCCATTGTGTATATGTACCACATATTCATGATCCACTCATCCGTTGATGGATATCTAGGTTGATTCCAAGTTTTGGCTATTGTACTGAGTACTGCAGTGAATAGCAGTGTGCATACATGCTTTTGGATGGATGCTTTTTGCCCTGGGAATAGATACCCAAGAGAGGGATTGCTGGATCGTATGGCAGCTCAGTTTTGAGTTTACTGAGAACTCTTCATACTTTTTTTCATAGGGGTTGGACCAGGCAGCATTCCCACCAGTGGAGGAGAGTTTCTTTCTCACCACATCCCTGCCAACAGAGATTGTTCCCATTATTTTTTATTTGTGCCATCCTCACTGGTGTAAGGTGATACCTCATTGTTGATTTGAATTTCCCTAATGATAAGTGCTGATGAGCATAAGAATCAACTTTTAATTTAGGAATGTTTTAGATTTTCAGAGTTGCAGGAATAATACTGAGTTTCTACATCTGCTTCACTCAGTTTTCTCTAATGGTAACATTTTATATTTCCATAATTTGTCAATTCTAAAAGTCACTATCAGTACATCACTGTTAAATTTTAGAGTTGATTTGGATTATATACTAACAACATTCTCTGTTCCAGAATCTAGTCCAGAGTTAGTTACCATGTCTTCTTGTCTCTACTATGCAGTTTCTTAGACTCCCTTGACAGTTCTGAAGACTATTCGTGAGGTACTTGCTAGATTTCTCTTCAATTTGGACTTGATTTGGTCTTTCTCAAATAAGTTTAAACAAATACTTCAGTGGTGAAATACTTCAATATTAATTGAATATCACTGATAATGTTATTTATTTAGCTATGATAGTGATTGCTAGGTTTCTTGTAATATTCCTATTTTCATACTGTATTCTTTCTAAGTGAGTTGCCAAATTTGTTGTGGGGGTTAAGAGTTAAGCATAGGGAAACTCTGTAAATTAAGTGGAATTCTTCTATAAAGAGACTTATTTGTAGGCTAGATAGATAGTACAGTGGATAGGACCTTTTCTTTGTGCATGGCTGACCCAGTTTCAATCCCTGGTATCCCATATGGTATCCTGAGTTCTGCCATAAGTGATCCCTGAACTCAGAATCAGGGGTAAGGCTTGAGCATCTCCAGGTGTGGCCCCTCAACAAAACAAAAACAAAGAGAAAGATATATTTCTACTGATGTTTTTACTTATTTTATTTTTATAAAAATTTTAATTTTACCTTAAGACTTCCCACAATTTAGCTCCTTTTTGTTCCCCACCATGCACCTCTGATGCTATTGTTTCCACTGTTCACCTGAGACAGTCAACACCAGTCTTCCTGCTGTTCTTCAAGTATCCTAGACTCATACTAGCTCTTTTCTATTTGGAACATTTTTCCCCAGATACTCTGATGGCTCTCTTCCTCACTTCCTTCAAGTGTTTGCTCATCTATCATCTTTTTCGTGAATCTTCCTCTGATTACTTATTTTAATTCATTTATATCAGTGTGAACTTACATATTTATTTTATATTTTGGTTAAAATGCCAAACCATGTTATTTATTTTGTTGATTAAATATTTCCAATTTTGACTACTTTTCCAAGTTGACTTCTTTATTTCTTTGATGGGTTTTTATCATTTTGCAAGTTGAGCATTTAGTTTTTAGAACTAGATAATATTCCCATCTCAGTTTGTACTGTCCCTGCCCAAGTTCTCGAATTAGCCATTTTCCTGAGGATCCTGGTTCTTTCCATTGAAGAAGCCAAGTTGTAGGCATTTGAGCCAGCATTCATAATCCAGTACCAAAATCTGTTGTAGTCCCTTACACCATACACAGAATTATTTAGTTTCCTTTATGACAACAAGAAATGAGCCTGCCATAGTAGGTAGTGATTTATTTATTCAGTCCTTTATACATGTAAAGCAGGAACAGTTATGTTAATCCAGATGGCAGGGATTTATGTCACTAGAGCACACATCTTGCACATTTTGCATGTGTGAAACACTGGGTTCAATCACATACACATACACAGGATCAGAGATAGAAATATTAATTTATACTTTTGAGAGCAGCACATTTTACCAATGTGTAGATGTAGAATGTTATATGTTCAGTCTTTTTTTTTTTTGTCATTAGCTTTCTAGTTTCCAGTTGAAGCATCTTTTAAGGTTATATAGACCTCCTTTCAGTGAATTTGTGTCGCATTTATCATAATTCTTTTGCCATAGTTTTAATTTTATCTTGGAGTCTCCTGGCATAATGCTAAATTTTTTCTAAAAAAAATTGCATTTACTGAGCAAGGAGATATCTCAAAGGGTCGGAAGACATACTTACATGCACAAATTTCCTGATTCCCAGCCCACATGCTACAGCTCTCTAAAGTCCCGATCAGCACTGGCACTAGCAGTGCCACTTGGTAGGGCCCTAACACCAAACTGTCAGGCTCACTTAGCCAGCCACAGGTATCTTTGTGAGTGACCACTCGCCTGAGTACTACAGGGAAGGACCTACCCCCCATTTTTACATTAAAGTTTACACTGGCAGTTCTTAGCTTTGAAATATATGGAAGGACCATGTGATATGTAGGACCATTCTGATACCCACCTAAAGCTCCCTTCTGCATCCCCCTGTAGTCAGAAACCTCCCACGGCACTATCTATTCTATTTTCTTTTTATCTATTTATTTACTTATTTATTTATTTTTAACAATATATTTATTTAAACACTGTGATTACAGACATAATTGTAATTGGGTTTTAGTCATAAAAAGAACACCCCCCCTTCCCCAGTGCAACACTCCCACCATTCTATTTTTCTATACCTATAAATTTGCCTTTTCCAGAATGTTATATGAGTGAAGTCATAAATGGTTTGGCAGTTAAAAAGGCACAGTTAAAACTCAGCTCTATTGGGGCCATGAGGACAGTACAGCTCATAAGGCATTTGCCTTGCATGAAGAGGCTACATTAGGTGTTAGTTAAGTATTCCTAACACTGCATATGGTCCCACAAACATTGCAGGAGTGACTTTGGACACAGAACTAGAAATAAGACCTGAGCACAGTTTTGTGTGACCAAAAACAAAACAAACAACAAAATTCAACTATATTATTGTGTATAAATCAGTAGTTTTTAGATTATTTGGATATTAGGTGAAAAAACTATGAATAAATACCTAGTTATAATTATACCTATTGCCTCCTAGGAAATACCTAGGAGTATGCTTGCTGAGTCCTAGGGTAGTTTGTGTTTAACTTTATAGGAAAGTGCCAGACTATGTGTATTTTCACCTGAATCCAGATTTTGTTTGCTTTTTTTTTTGTGTGTGGTGATGTTATTTTATTTTTTAATTAAAATATTTATTTAAGGACCATGATTACAAACGTTTGTAGTTCAATTTCAGACATAAAAAAGTACACCCCCCTTCACCAGTGCAACTTTCCCACCACCAATGCCCCTCCCATCTCTCCTCCTACCCACCCCCCTGCCTGTCTTCAAGACAGACATTCTATTTTTCTCGCTCACTACCATTATATTGATAGTTGTTGGTGTAGTTATTTTTCTAACTGCTCTTACCAATCTTTGTGGTAAGCTTCATATCATGGGCTGGTCCTTTCAAACCTCATCTCTATTATCTCTGGGTATTATTACCATACTATCTTTTGTTTTTCTTAAATCCCACAGATGAGAATGAGACTATTTTGTGTCTATCTCTCTTCCTCTGATTCATTTCACTCAACCTAATAGTTTCCATCTCCATCCATGTATAGGAAAATTTTATAACTTCATTTTTATGATGGCTGCATAGTATTCCATTGTGTATATGTACCACAGTTTCTTTAGTCACACATCTGTTGTTGGGCATCTGGGTTGTTTCCAGATTCTGGCTATTGTAAATAGAGCTGCAATGAACATAGGCATGTATTGTGTTTTTGTGTTCTTAGAGTATATACCTAGAAGTGATATAGCTGGATCATATGGGAGCTCAATTTCCAGCTTTTTGAGGAATCTCCATATTGTTTTCCAGAAAGGCTGGTCTAGACGGCATTTCCACCAGCAGTGAATGAGAGTTCCTCTCTCTCCACATCCCCACCAGCACCGATTATTTTTGTTATTTGTGATGTGTGCCAGTCTCTGTGGTATGAGATGGTACCTCATTGATGTTTTGATTTGCATCTACCTGATGATGATTAGTGATGGGGAGCATTTTTTCATGTGCCCTTTGGCCATTTGTATTTCTTCTTTGACAAAGTGTCTGTTCATTTCTTCTCCCTAATTTTTGATGGGGTTAGATTTTTGTTGTTGTTAAGTTCTGTCAGTAACTTGTATATCTTAGATGTTAGCCCCTTATATAATGGGTATTGGGTAAATAGTTTCTCTCATTCTCTGGGTGCCTTTGTATCCTATTAACTGTTTCCTTTGAGGGGCAGAAGCTTCTCAGCTTAATATAGTCCCATCTGTTTATCTCTGCTTTCACTATTTTAGACAATGGTGCTTCCTCTTTGAAGATGCCTTTAGTCTTAGTGTCATGGAGTGTAGAAGAACCTATGTGTTCTTCTATACACCTTATGGTTCTGGGTTTGATATCAAGGTTCTTTAATTCATTTGGATTTGGCCTTCGTGCATGGTGTTAGATGGAGATCCGAGTTCACTTTTTTGCATGTCGCTGATCAGTTGTCCCAGCACCACTTGTTGAAGAGGTTTTCCTTGCTCCATTTTGCATTTCTTGCCCCTTTATCAAAGATTAATTGATTGTATGTCTGGGGGCATTCTCTGAATACTAAAGTCTATTCTACTGATTGGAGTGTCTGTCTTTATTCCAATACCATGTTGTTGTAATAACTTTTGCTTTGTAGTACAATTTAAAATTGGATAAAGTGTGGGCCTATGCAAGCAACAATTGCCACTCTAACACTGTTTTAACTGTACTTCTTTAACTTTTATCCTTAAAAAAAGAGAAGAAGAAAAGCTTATTAAACCTTCTGCTGGGTCTTTAATGAGTTAATTGGTCATTCAGTGATTTTCAAAAATATACTTGCTACTGAATCTTTTCTTTCTCTTCTATCTTGTTAGTCTTTTTATTTTTTTTTTAGTAACTTTGCCTATGTTCTTCTAGAAACAAATGTATTATGACCAAAAATATATAAAATAAAGTTGGATAAAGTGATGCCTCCCATCTTCTTCTTTTTATTTTTTAGGATTGCTTTAGCTATTCATGGACATTTATTGTTTCAAATGAGTTTCAGGAGTGTTTGATCCACTTCTTTGAAAAATGTCATGGGTATTCTTATGGGAATCCCATTAAATCTGTACAGTGCTTTGGGGAGTATATCCATTTTAATGATGTTAATACTCCCAGTCCATGAACAAGGTATGTCACCATTTCCTTTTGTCATCTTATTTTTTGAATCAGGGTTTTGTAATTCATTTGTATAGGTCTTTCACCTCTTTAGCTAAATTTACTCCAAGGTATTTGAGTTTGTGTGGCACTAATGTGAATGGGATTGTTTTTTTAATGTCTCTTCTCTATCATTATTGGTATATAAGAAGGCCATTGATTTTTGCATGTTAATTTTGTAGTCTGCCACTTTGCTATATGAATCTATTGTTTCTAGAAACTTTGGTAGAGTCTTTAGGGTGTTCTAAATATATGTCTTCTGCAAACAGTGAGAGCTTGACTTATTCCTTTTATATCTAGATGCCCTTGATATCTTTTTTTTTTTTTTGCTTAATTGCTATGGCAAGTACTTCCAGTACTATGTTTAATAGGAGTGGTGAGAGAGGGCAGCCTTGTCTTATACCAGATTTCAGAGGAAAGACTTTTAGTTTATCCCCATTGAGAATAATATTGCCATTTGCTTGTGGTAGATGGCCTTGACTATATTGAGAAAAATTTCTTCATTTGAATCTTGTTGAGAGTTCTTATCATAAATGGGTGTTGGACCTTATAAAATGCTTTTTCTGCATCTATTGATATGTCATATGGTTTTTATTTTTTCTTTTGTTGCTATGGTATATTATGTTGGTTGATTTACATATGTTAAATCATCCTTGCATCCTTGGAATGAAGCCTACTTGGTCATGATGTATGACCTTCTTGATGAGGTGTTGGATCTTGTTTGCTAGAATTTTGTTGAGTAACTTTGCATCTGTGTTCATAAGGAATATTGGTTTGTAGTTTTCTTTTTTCTTTTCCTTTTTTTTTCAGCATCTGTCTCGTTTTGGTATCAGGGTGATATCAGCTTCATAAAAACTATTTGGAGTGTTTCTGCTTCTTCAAATTCCTGGAAGAGCCTGAAAAGGATGGTAGTAGGTCCTCTTGAAAGGTTTGAAAGAATTTGTTAGTGAATCTATCAGGGCCTGGGCTTTTGTTTTTGGGAAGACTTTTGATTGCCATGTTAATTTCCTCACTAGTAATGAGCCTGTTTAGATATGCTACAACATCCTAGTTCAACCATGGGAGATTATAAGAGTTCAAGACTTTATCCATTTCTTCCAGGTTCTTTTGTTTTGTGACACAGTTTCTCAAAGTAGCCTCTGATTACCCTTTGAATCTCTGTTGTATCTGTAGTGATTTCCCCCTTTTCATTTCTATTTGGTTTAAGTTTTTCTCTCTCTTTTTTGAAAGTTTTGCTAGTGGTTTTTGATCTTGTTGATTTATTTCGAAGAACCAACTTTTTTGCTTTCACATATTGTTTTTGGATTTCCACTTCATTGATTTCTGCTCTAAGCTTTGTTATTTTCTTCTGCCTACCTATTTTTGGTTCATTTAGTTGATCACGTTCTAATTTTATAAGCTATGTCATTAAGTTATTTAAGTAGACCCCTTCTTCCTGATGTGTGTTTGCAAAGCTATACATTTTCCTGTTTGTGCCACTTTTGCTGTGTCTTACACATTTTGATAATTTGTGTCCGCATTCGCATTTGTTTTGAGGAATCTTTTGATTCTCTTTGGTTTCATTTCTTACTCACAGGTTGTTTAGTAGTGAGCTGTTTAATTTCCAGGTATTAAAACTTTTCTTCTGTGTCCTTTTGTAGTTCACTTCTAATTTCAGTGCATTGTGATCTGAGAAGGTAGTCTGTATAGTTTCAATGCTCTTGATTTTATGGTGGTATGTTTTATGGGCCAGCATGTAGTCTGTCCTGGAGAATGACTCATGTGCATTGGAAAAGAATGTGTATCCAGTTTTCTAGGGGTGGATTTTACTAGGCAACTTTCTTCCATTTCTCCTTTCAGAGCCAGTATATTCTTGTTGGGTTTCAGCCTGGTTGACCTACCAAGGGGTGACAGAGCAGTATTGAGGTCTCCCACTGTTACTGTTTAGCTATTGATGTCTTTTTTTAGATTTGTCAGCATTTGTATTAAATATTTTGCTGGTCCTTCACTGGGTGATAAATGTTTAGGAGTGTGATTTCTTCCTGTTGTACATATCCCTTGATTATCACAAAATGTCCATCTTTATCCCTTAAAACTTTTTTAAGTCTACTTTATTTTTTTTGTTTTTTGGGTCACACCGGGTGGCACTTGGGCTACTACTGGCTCTATGCTCAGAAATCACTCTCAGCAGGCTTGGGGGATTTGAACCACAGTCTTTCTGCATGCAAGGCAAATGCCCTACCGCTGCACTATCTCTCAGGCCCCCACTTTTCTAAGTCTAAAGTTTGTGCTATTTGATATTAATATGGCCATTCCAGCTTTTTTTTTTTTTTTTGGTTTTTGGGACACACCCTGTGATGCTCAGGGTTACTCCTGCCTATCCACTCAGAAACCACTCCTGGCTTGGGGGACCATATGGATGCCTGGGGATCGAACTGCAGCCCTTCCTAGGCCAGCATGTGCAAGGCAAACACTCTACAATATGAGCTACCGCTCCGGCCTCCACACTTCAGGTTTTTTTTTAATTTTATTAATATCTTTATTTAAACACCTTGAGAACAAATATGATTGTAGTTGGGTTTCAGTCATGTAAAGAACAACCCCTTCACCAGTGCAACATTTCCATCACCAATGTCCCAAATCTTCCTCCTTCCCACCCTCCTGTACTCTAGACAGGCTTTCTACTTCCCTATTCATTCACTTTGCTATGATAGTTCTCAATGTAGTTATTTCTCTAACTGCACTCATCACTCTGTGGTGAGCTTCATGTAGTGAGCTAGACCGTCCAGCCCTCCTCTCTTTTGTCTCTGAGAATTATTGCAAATGTCTTTTATTTTTCTTAAAACCCATAAATGAGTGAGACTATTCTGCGTCTATCTCTCCCTCTGGCTTATTTCACTCAGCATAATAGATTCCATGTACATCCATGTATAAGAAAATTTCATGATTTCATTTCTCCTGATGGCTGCATAATATTCATGTGTATATGTACCACAGTTTCTTTAGCTATTCATCTGTTGAAGGGCATCTTGGTTGTTTCCAGAGTCTGGTTATTGTAAATAGCACAGCAATGAATATAGGTGTGAGGAAGGGATTTTTGTATTGTATTTTTGTGTTCCTAGGGTATATCCCGAGGATTGGTATAGCTGGATCATATGGGAGTTCAATTTCCAGTATTTTTTTTAGGAATCTTCATATTGTTTTCCATAAAAGTTGGACTAGACGACATTTCCACCAGCAGTGAATGAGAGTTCCATTCTCTCCATATCCCCTCCAGCACCGATTGTTCTTGTTCTTTCAGATATATGCCAATCTCTGTCTTGTGAGATGATACCTTATTGTTGTTTTGATTTGCATGTCTGATTATTAATGATGAGGAGCATTTTTTCATGTGTCTTTTGGCCATTTGTATTTCTTCTTTGACAAAGTGCCTGTTCATTTCTTTTCCCCATCTTTTTTTTTGGGGGGGGGCCCACACCCGGTGGTGCTCAGGGGTTACTCCTGGCTGTCTGCTTAGAAATAGCTCCTGGCAGGCACGGGGGACCATATGGGACACCGGGATTTGAACCAACCACCTTTGGTCCTGGATCGGCTGCTTGCAAGGCAAACGCCATTGTGCTAACTCTCCGGGCCCATCTTTTTTTTTTTTTTTTTTTTATGGGATTAGATTTTTTTTTTTCTCGTAAAGTTCTGTCGATGCCTTGTATAATTTGGTTATTAGCCCCTTATCTGATGGGTATTGGGTGAATAGTTACTCCCACTCAGTGGGTGGCTCTTGTATCCTCCTTGAAGATGTCTTTAGTCCCAATGTCATGGAGTGTTTTACCTATATGTTATTCTATATACCTTATGGTTTCAGGTCTGATATCAAGGTCTTTAATCCATTTGGATTTTACCTTCACTCATGGTGTTAGCTGGGGGTCTGAGTTCACTATTTTGCAGGTGGCTAATCAATTGTGCCAACACCACTTATTGAAGAGGCTTTCCTTGCTCCATTTAGAATTTCTTGCTTCGTTATCAAAAATTAAGTGATTGTATGTCTGGGGAACATTCTCTGAGTACGCAAGCCTATTCCACTGATCTGAGGGTCTGTCTTGGTTTCAATACCATTGATAATTATTGCTGTGTAATACAGTTTAAAGTTGGGGAAAGTAATGCCTTCCATATTCCTTTTCCCAATGATTGCTTTAGCTATTTGTGGGTGTTTATCGTTCCAAATGAATTTCACAAGTGTTTGATCCACTTCTTTGAAGAATGTCATGGGTCAATCTTTAGAGGGATCACATTAAACCTGTACAATGCTTTGGAGAGTATTGCCATTTAAATGATGTTAATCCTACCAATCCATGAGCAGGGTATATCTTTTCATTTCCGCATGTCCTCTCTTATTTCTCTCTCTCTCTCTCTCTCTCTCTCTCTCTCTCTCTCTCTCTCTCTCTCTCTCTCTCTCTCTCTCTCTCTCTCTCTCTCTCTCTCTCTCTCTCTCTCTCTCTCTCGCTCCAGGCTCAGAAATCGCTCCAGGCAGGCACGGGGGACCACAGAGGACTCCGGGATTCGAACTATGCCCTCCTGCATGAAAGGCAAACGCCTTACCTCCATGCTATCTCTCCGGCCCCCCTCTCTTATTTCTTGAAACAGGGTTTTATAGTTTTTTTTTTTTTTTATAGATCCTTCATGTCTTTGGTCAAGTTGACTCCCAAGATATTTGATTTTGTGTGACACTAAAGTGAATAGGGTTGTTTTCTTAATGTCCATTTCTTTCCTATTATTATGGGTGTATAAAATGGCCATTGATTTTTCTGTGTTAATTTTCTAGCCTTCCATATGCTATATGAATCTATTGTTTCTAGAAGCTTTTTGGTAGATTCTTTAGGGCTTTCTAAATATAGTATCATGTCATCTGCAAAGAGTGAGAGCTTGACTTTTTCCTTTCCTATTGGGTTATGTCATACCTCACAGTGTTTTAAGGGTTTGACCAGGAGAAAGAGGAAATGAGAAAATACAGTAGTCCAGAATTTCTACTGGGTTTTGCTTAGGAAAGTAAAAGAGGACCAGGGAAATCTGATTTAGGTTGATTGATTTGAATAATTCCTATGGACTCTAGGGCAAATTTGACAGCTTCTTTTTAAGGTCTGGAGCAGATATTTTAAAAGTTCAGCTTTCCTTTAGATAGTTGCCAACTTGTTACTGTTGCATCCAAAAAAGCAGTAGAGGGGTTGATACTGGGTCTTTTTTTTTTTTAAATTTTTTTTTTTTTTTTTTGGTTTTTGGGTCACACCTGGCAGTGCTCAGGGGTTATTCCTGGCTCCAGGCTCAGAAATTGCTCCTGGCAGGCACAGGGGACCATATGGGGCGCCAGGATTCAAACCGATGACCTCCTGCATGAAAGGCAAACGCCTTACCTCCATGCTATCTCTCCGGCCCCGATACTGGGTCTTAATGTAGCTGAAGGAGTTGGGGTTGAGGTAAATAGGTGCCTTGAAGAGAAATGAGCTACTTTGGTGTCAGATTGAAAGACTTGGTCTAGTTGTGTTGGCTTTGTTAACATTTTCTATTTGGGCATATGGTTTCTTCTTTCTAAACCCAGTTTTCTCATTAGAGGATTCCTCATTCCTAATTAGGCTGAAGATTGCCTGTCTTAAACTATTGATAAAGATGATAATAACTATAAGACTTAAAGAACAATACAAATGTAAGGTATATTACAATGCTTTATATACAAGAAGCCTCAGAAAATATTAAACAGATACAATTACTTCCCTTTTTCCTTTGTTTTTGTCACTTGGGAAGAACTGAGAGAGACCTTGATCTTATTTTCTAAACAGTATTTATAATCTGTGCTATAATTTTGTCATTGTCTTACATTTAGTGATTTTTTTTTAATTTATTTTTGGGCCACACCTGACAGTACTTGGGGGCTACCCATATTTCTATACCTGGGGGAAATACATGACTGGGGATTGATCTCAGGCCTCCTGCATGCAAGTGGTCAGTCTATTATTCTCTCTCCAGCCCATAGTGATTATCTTAAATAAAATAATCTTGGCAATTAAAGGCAGTAACCAAACTGGATACATATATTTTTTTTATCTTCTAAGAATCTAATCCATTAGAAGTACTTAGTAATACTTATTAATTGATAGTTACTGAATATTTAGTATCTGTAAATAAACCTTTGGGAACTGCTTATAAAGAATCATATATGCAGGTGAGTAAGAAGTTGATGAGAAATGGAATAGAGTTAATTAAAATATGTGATAGAATATTGAGGGGATTCTGATATCGACCTTAACTGTACTATAGGTTTAGATTTTTTGGAAACAAAAGCAGAGTATATCAGATAGAGGATTAGGTGTAGGAATAAGAATGGTTTATTAAAAGTAGAATAGTAGTGAAGGTTACGTCAGTGAAATTTTAACAGTAATTTTTAAACTGCACTTATTTTCTCTTGCTGTACATTATTGATAGCAAGTGACCTTCAAAATTTGTTCAGTTTGAAACTTTCAAACTTGGTGAAATGAGTCTTTGTTGTAGCTGAGACCATCTCTTTAAGGTTGGATTAATTGTTTCTGCAAAGCCAGCATCTTAGGCTGCTGATTCATTATTAATGTCATCCATGTGGCTTGTTTTTTGTTTTTTGTTTTTTATTTTTAAGCACTTTAGTAGCTCAGCTAAAGAGGTCAAGAAACAGCCATAGCCTTTGCTCAAGATGTGCCACTCATCTTTTCCTTCTGGAGAATGAAGAAGCTTCTAACTATGTGGCTACTTTCAAAAGCTGGACTTTCAGTGTGAGAGACTCCACATGGTGGAGAGAGGAGTTGAGTATTAAGGTCAATAGACCTGTGTTTGTAGGGACTGGAGGAAGATGGTATTTCTTTAAAGCAAGGGTACCCTGAGCCAGAGATAAAGAACAGCAGGTAGGGTCCTTGTCTTCAATTCTTATAACCTATTGTACCCATATGGTTTACTAAGCCCATTGGGACTGATCCCTAAGCACAGAGCCAGGAATAAGCGCTGAGCACTGTGTAGTCAAAAATTAATAAATGTTCCTTTATTATCTAGGAATTACAATGTTAATATTAATAGCACCTTTATGATTTCCATCAAAAACAAAACAAACAAAACTATTTTATGATTTAAAAAATTGTAGATTACGGGCCCGGAGTGGTGGCACAGGCCATTTTGCATGTGCTAGTCTAGGACGGACTGCAGTTCTATCCCCCAGCGTCTCATATGGTCCCCCAAGCCAGGAACAATTTCTGAGC
The DNA here is from genome assembly GCF_024139225.1 of Suncus etruscus. NCBI lineage: Eukaryota > Metazoa > Chordata > Mammalia > Eulipotyphla > Soricidae > Suncus > Suncus etruscus. Next base: position 78,059,562 of record NC_064858.1, read on the forward strand.
GCATAGCCAGGGTAACCCTGAGCGTCACCAGGTGTGGCCAAAACAAACAAACAAACAAACAAAAAATTTTTTAGATTAGGGAGTTGACTGCTCTTTTCCTTGAGAACTGGCATGAAGGACTTATAGGTGAAAGCTACAGAGACCAATTTTGAATAGATTTAAGGAACACCCATGCTAGCAGATGCAGCAGATGCCTCAGTGTGGTTTGCCATTTACCAGGTGCTGTAGTCAAGGTCATTGCCTCTAGAAATATGTAAAAGAAGTGCAGATGGCAGGAGTGTGGCTGGGCCAACAGGCATCACCACTTGAAAGATTATTCTTGTGGGGATAATCCTTTTAGTAAGGATAATTTCTGTTATTTCTTTTGGGAGCTCTTCGGGGTGGGAGGTGGGGAAATACTTTAAACAGCATCCCAAGTTGGCCACTAGATGCCAGTAGTACTCCCCTTCCCCAAGTTGTGACCCTGAAAAAAAATGCCACCTGGCATTGCCAAGTGTTTCTGAGGTGCAAGATCACTCCAGCATAGAATCTCTCAGCTGGGCTGGAACCATAGTACAATGGGGAGGATACTTACTTGTACTTACCTTACATGCGGCTGACCCAGATTCAATCCACAACATCCCATATGATCTGTGAAGCCCCGCTAGGAATAATTCTTGAGTCCAGAGCAGGCAATCCTGAGCATGTGACCCCAAAACAAAACAAAACAAAAATGCTGCATGAATAAAGGTGCCTTATAACTCTAGGTCAGGGGTCTCAAATTCGCGGCCCATAGGCCGCAAACAGCCCTCCGTACAACATTTTGTGGCCCTGCCCTAGAGGAATCTTTTTTTGTTTTGTTTTGTTTTAGTTGTTTGGGTCACACCCCCCAATGTTCAAGGCTTACTACTGACTTTGCACTCAAGGATCACCCCGACTTTGCCTCCTGCGGCCCCCAGGTAAATTGAGTTTGAGACCCCTGCTCTAGGTTTTTGTTCTTGTTTTTAAGTTGTATAAGTAAGTGTCTACAGGTGCAAACCTTCTATTTCAGGGGTCCTCAAACTGGCTTACCAAAGACATTTATCCAGCCCACTTACTGTTTTTGCCATGGCTGCCTATCCTGCCTAGCAGCCTGTTCATCCCCTGCCAGCCACAGTGTGGGATGTGTGGCCTGTGTGCCTACACTCTCCCACTCTACTCCTCTCATTCTCTGGTGGGGGTCCTCAAACTACAGCCAGCGTGATACTATTGTTCATATTTTTTTTAAACTATAGTCCGGACCGCCAACGTTCTAAGGGACAGTGAACTGGCCCTCTGTTTAAAAAGTTTTATATTCTTTAAAAGTGGATTAATAGAAATGAAAACTATTGAGGTAATTAAATACAATGAAATCCATTTTAAGTATAAGTACCGCATTTAGCTGATGTATTGCTACCTTTTCCCAAATACTGGTCTCAGAGAAAATGCCCAGAGGAAAATAAAAGGTTCTTCAGGGGGTGGAGAGATAGTACAGCATTTGCCTTGCAGGTGGCCAACCCGTGGCCAACACAGACCCGTGTTCGATTCCAGGCATCCCATATGGTCCCCAGAGTCTGCCAGGGGCAATTTCTGAGCGCAGAGCCAGGACTAATGTCTAAGCACTGCCGGGTGTGGCCCCAAAACAAAAAAATAAGCGAACAAAAAGTGCTTCTGATTATTTCCTCACCCATTTTATTTTTTAGTTTAAGTAATGGTTACAAATACTTAAGAGTTCTCATTTGTGACTACCGGCATCTCACCAGCATCAAAATGCCCAAACCCTCCACTACTGTCCTTGCATTACTTTTAGTCCTCTTCCCCTTTTTTAAAAAATTTTTGTTTGGGGGCTGGAGTGATAGCACAGCAGGTGGGTGTTTGCCTTCCATGTGGCGTGGCCAACCTGAATTTGATCCCCTACATCCCATAAGGTCCCCTGTGCCTGCCAGGAGTAATTTCTGAGTGCTGATGGGTGTGGCCTCCCCATTTTTTTTTTTTTTGTTTGTTTGTTTCTTGCTTGCTTCCTGCTGTCTCCTTCCTAGTACTAGTTGTCAAATCAAAACCAGGGCTAGTGGATTTCTATCCCCTGCCAATTCAAGTCCTTTCTAAGGATGAAAGTTTGCAATCAAAGTTCTCTGAACTCTTTTTTGTTATTTCAAAACTGTGGAAATTGGGTTGATTCTAAGATTGCCTGAAGATTTCAGGTTCTCTTTAAGGGATCTCTAGAGTCTTTCACTCAATCTTCTTCACTCATTTCCTAAGATAATTTGTTCCCAAACCTTGCTATTGGCAACTTGCTGTGCCTAGGGTTCTGAGGCCCTTTCTTAAAAGTTTGGTTTCATTTGTCATTCAAAAAGTCTATTGATATCCTGAGGGCAAATTTTAGATACTTGGTGAATTTTATTGTTTTGTTCCTTTGACTCCTGACTTTTAAACACCCAAGCTCCCTCCCTCTGTGGAAAGGAGTATTTTTGGCTGGCCCTTTTCTGTCTGTGCGGTGCCATCTGTCACAGGGGTCATTGCTCTGAGGCTAGCTTCATCCCTGCTGGGAGCAGGTGGTCAAAACCAATGACTATTGACAGGGTCAGGTTGGGGAAACCTAGCCCTAAAGCTGTGTGCACCATTGTTACCCTTTCACCAAATAAATGATAACTTTACTTTGGGGTCCATTTCTGTATTGAAGAGGATTAGATGAATAATTGTAACTAAATTGTTCATTTGAATAGTCCAATCATGTATTTTTCTGTTCCATATATACTCTTCCCTTCTCTCTTTGAACTACTTAAATACTAGCTGAAGCAACCTACAGAGTACAAAGAAAGCAATATCCATGGAAATTATTATAGACAGTCTTTATCACTCAAGCTTATTCACATTTAAAATACTAGTGGTGACCTCCAGAGACATATAAAAACAAAACAAACACCCTTGTACTCTTCCCACAATCTCAGACAGGATAGACCTTAGTTTTCATCTTATTTAAAGTGATGGTGCTTCCAGCCACTCGAGAGACTGGGCCTGACTCACTGGAGAGCCAGCCCAGTGCTGAGTCACCGAGCCTGCTTCATTCATTGATCATGTGCTTGTGCACACTTGGTTGCAAGGTGGGAGAGAATTACTATTTTCAAATGTTCCTTCCTGAGGTAGCATGGTCCAGAGTGAGCCAAGAGACAGGATGTTGGAGTTCTATTCTTGGCCTAGCTGTGCACTATCAGCAAGTTATCTCCCTTTCCCTGTGACCCACTCCACTGTGTTAATGTGGAAGGATGAGGAAAATTAGTGAAACCAATAATACTGATCAGATCAGAATGGAAGAGCTTTGCAAAATAGTTATTCAAGAGAAATTTGAGGTAATAGGGTCTCAGCCCCCCTAACTTTTTAGTTCAGAAAAAAATTCTTTTTGTTGTGATACTTATTTAGGTAACTGGCTACAGACTCTACTAGTAAGACCAGTAAGACCTCCACAGATAAACCTGGGTCTATGCAATGCAAGTGCCTTACCTGCTGTACCCCTAGTCCTTGTTTTTTATTTTCAAACCTGAGATACCTCTTTCCTATGTACTTGTTGCTTAGATATATTCAGTTATCTTGGAACAGTATGTGTTAGCTTTGGGTTCATGGTCTCTGGTTACTGGCATCAGGTGGATCCACTGATAATTTTTTTTTTGTTTTTTTGGTCACACCCAGCAGCGCTCAGGGGTTACTCCTGGCACTACACTCAGAAATTGCTCCTGGCAGGCTCGGGGACCATATGGGATACCGGGATTCAAACCACCGACTTCTGCATGTGAGGCAAATGCTCTACCTCTATGCTATCTCTCTGGATCCCTGATTTCTTTTTTTGAAAAAAAATTTTTTTAATTTATAAATACATTATTTAATTGAATAACTGTGAGATACACAATCACAAAGTTGTTCATGATTGAGTTTCAGCTATACTATACCCTTCACCAGTGCACATTTTCTGCCATCAGTGTCTCCAGTTTCCTTCCTACACTCTTCCTTGCCCTCCCTCTTGCCTGTCTTTGTGGGCAACATTTTTTTTCTTTATCTCTTCTTTTTTTATTCTTTTAGACACTGCAGTTTGCAAAATTATCACTGAAGGGGTGTCAAGCATATCACTTTATCTCCTTTTAGCACTCAGTTCTTGTCCAGAGTGATCATTTCCAACTATCATTGTTATAGTGGTCTCTCTCTATTTTTTTTGGGGGGGGGACATACCCAGTGGTGCTCAGGAGTTATTCCTAGCTGTGTTAAAAACACTCCTGGCAGGCACGGGGGACCATATAGGATGCCAGGATTCAACCAATGTCAGTCCTGGGTCGGCTGCTTGCAAGGCAAAAGTCCTACCACTGTGCTATCTCTCAGGCCCCAGTTGTCCCTCTCTGTACTAACCGCACTCCCCTACTATTTGTGTCAAGCTTTCTACCATGGACTGGTCCCTTGGCCCTTGTCTGTATTGTCTTTAGGTATTATTACTATATTATTTTGTTTTATACTTCAAAAATGAGTGCAGGGGCTAGAGAGATAGCATGGAGGTAGGGCATTTGCCTTGCATGCAGAAGGATGGTGATTCGAATCCCAGCATCTCATATGGTCTCCTGAGCCTACTGGGAGTGATTTCTGGGCTGCATAGAGCCAGGAGTAACCCCTGAGCACTGCCAGGTGTGACCCCCTCCCCTCGCAAAAAAAAAAATGAGTGCAATCACATTTCTTTTGGAACCTCCATAGTTCCAGACTAGATGTGGGCTTTGCTTAACTCTTTCCATTTCTTACTGTATATTTAACCATGGACTTGACACGATCAAACCTTTCACCTTTAGTTGCTAAAGAAGCAAATTATTTCTTAAAATCTAGGTCTTTCATTAGGGCTGGCAATAGTGTGACAGATAAGGCACTTGGCTGATGCAGGTTCCATACCCAAGCCTGCCAAGAGTGATTCCTGAGGGTGTGACCCAAAAATAAACAAACTAAAAAACCTGGGTCTCAGGTCCCATCCAGTCCTTGGCATCCTAATGTGAAAACAGCATGGTGTCTTTAACTTTGCCCACAAAGTTATTTTATATTTAATAGGAAATAGTTCAAGCATACAGGAAAACATAGAGAATAATTTAATAATTGCTTTAAGTCTTCTAAAAACTTTTATGTATGTAAGAAATCATTATGGACTCATCTGAACTCCTGAGGCACCGTGTTCATGGCCCCTCTCCCCTTTGAACAAACCCTTTTTGTCTTAGGCACATTGCAGAGTACTTAGCTTCCCTGTAGGAGGTCTGCCTTCCATGACCTATATTCATTACACTCTGTTTCCTCAAGTGTTTTCACAATTCTCTCCTGCCACTCACTATGACCTTGGGCAAATTGCTTTCCCTCTCTGAGCTTTTTATTTCTCATCTGTAAAATGAGAAGAATATCAGCACTTCATGTCTCTGGGTTAGGGAATATATGTGAAAGTAGTTCGTAAAGTTCCACCTTCTATATAGCATCCATCATCTGCACAGGGAACCTACAGCAGTGTTTTCCAAGACTGAGAGTGTGCTGGACAGGACATTACCCAAGGAAGGTGGTCAGAATCCCTCAGGGTGCTTTTGAAGGAACTACAGATCCACCCTACTACACTTGTCTGTATACATACACACATGTGTATGCAACTCACATCTCCAGTTAGAAATTAGTTTTTTTAAAAAAAGAAACTACTAGGATAGGGCCAGAGAGATAGCACAGTGGTAGAGCGTATGCCTTGCATGCAGCCAATCCAGGATGGACAGTGGTTTGAATCCTGGTCCCCCGTGCCTGCCAGGAGCAATTTCTGAGTGCAGAGCCAGAAGTAACCCCTGAGTGTCACTGGATGTGACCAAATACAAAAAAAAAACAAAAACAAAAAACCCTGCTAGGATTATGCTTCCTTTAGAGGACAGTGTGGGGCAGCCCTAGTGGGGCTCAGAGACTGCTCATGTGCCATGGGTGGGGGTGCTTAGGGAAACATGCAATGCCTGGGTTCAAACTATGGATTCTTACATGATATGTATGTCTCTAGCTCTTTATACAATTTCTGTTTTCATTTGTTTGGTTTTTGGTAGTACTGGCTTTGTGCTCAAGATCACTCCTGACAAAGGTTGGGGTACCATATATGGTACTGGAGACTGAACCTGGGTTAGCTATTTGTCTGACTACTTCTCTTCAAACCCTTGTAATTTTTTTTTTGTTTTGTTTTGGTTTGGTTTTTGGGTCACACCCGCGGTGCTCAAGGGTTACTCCTGGCTGTCTGCTCAGAAATAGCTCCTGGCAGGCACGGGGGACCATATAGGACACCGGGATTCGAACCAACCACCTTTGGTCCTGGATCGGCTGCTTGCAAGGCAAACGCCGCTGTGCTATCTCTCCGGGCCCGTGTTTTGGTTTTTTGTCTTCCCACTCTCCAAAACAAAAAATACCCAAACACTTCTCTTTTTCTTTCTCTTCCCTTTTCAGTTGGGAAGGGAGGAACTGAGAGCTGCACATGTATTTGTGCTGCTTCCAACTTTGATTGTTAGTGTCCTTAGAGTCTATGTTTGGTTGTTCTTACACTCTATATTCTGGCTGCCGAATGCACATATTTTAATTTTGGTGCACATTGGATGGGAATTGTACACTTCAGCTGTGGTGCTCACACATTCCTGTCTACAGGTATGAAACCGTATAGAATGCTCTGTTGTGACCTCAAGTCACAAAGAGCAGAGGGGCTCCATCTGTGCTTGGCATAGATGGGAGTAACCAGGGATCTGACCTGTGACTAACTGGACTGAAGAGACAGTATATCAGGTAAGGTACTTGCCTTTGCATATGGCCAACGCAGGTTTGATCTCTGGCAGCCCATATGCTCCTCCAGTCCCCGCCAGGAATGATCTCTGAACTCAGAGCCTTGAGCAGCACTGATTGTAACCCAGAATTAAAAAAAATCATAATTCTTGAATGAATAGCAACTGCAGAGGTTAGAACTGAAGGGTATATTCTGGAAATAGAGCCACTTGATGGGAAACTTCAGGTTTTCCACTCATAACTCCAAGAGAAGCAGTTGGGGACTGGATGGAGTACAGGCTTTGCATTCAGGAGGCCCTGATTCATTCTCTGGTCCTGCATGATCCTCTGAGCAATTATCAGGATTGATCCCAGAGCATTGAGAGGGAATAGCTCCCTTGCACTGCCAAGCATGAATTCAGGATCCCGTAACCCCCTCTCCCTCTGAAGAGGGCAGTTAAATTGAGTAATAAGAACCCTCACATTCATCCTTAGAACTTTAAAATGGAGAAGTAAAAAGTTGGAATTTTGTTTATATAATTTTGGGTTTGGTGCCACATCTGGCTGTGCTCAGGGTTTACTCCTGGTTCCTTTCTCTGGAGTGGCCTCTGTGCTCTGGGGATCATCTGTGGTGCCTGGAATTTGAATAGGTCTTGGTCTGGTGCAAGACTAGTACTAAGTTTACAGTCCTCTATTTTGTTTACTAATATAGGTTTTTTTGTTTTGTTTTGTTTTTGGGGGGGGCCGGCGGTGCTCAGGGGTTACTCCTGGCTGTCTGCTCAGAAATAGCTCCTGGCAGGCACGGGGGACCATATGGGACACTGGGATTCGAACCAACCACCTTTGGTCCTGGATCGGCTGCTGCAAACACCGCTGTGCTATCTCTCCGGGCCCACTAATATAGTTTTTATAGACTGCATTACAACCTGTCCTACTTATTGGGAGTAGATAAGATTATTTCCTAAACTATAGATATTTTTTTTTATCATCTTCCCACTTCTATATTGATGGAGTCCAGGGCTTCAAACATGTAAGGCAACTGCATCTTCCCCACCTAGTGTGGATGAAGGTATGTCAACTTTAGCCCAAGATGCACATGTCATTAAAGTGTCATAGACCCAATCATCACTTTGTGTTTATCACAGGAATATATGAGTATAGAAGTTTAATTAAAAAGCAGAATCAGGGGCCGGATAGATAGCATGGAGTTAAGGCATTTGCCTGGCATGCAGAAGGACGGTGGTTTGAATCCCAGCATCCCATATGGTTCCCAAGCCTGCCAGGAGCGATTTCTGAGAGTAAAGCCAGGAGTAACCCATGAGCGCTGCCAGGTGTGACCCAAAAACCAAAAAAAAAAAAAAAAAAAAGTCAGAATCGAGGGGCTGGACCAATAGCACAGAAGTAGGGCATTTGCCTTGCACACGGCTGACCCGGAATGGATCTGAGTTCTATCCCCCGCTTCCCATATGGTCCAACGAGCCTGCCAGGAGCAATTTTTGAACGCAGAGCCAGGAGTGACTCCTGAATGCCACCAGTGATTCTGTGCATTTGGAACACCTGATAATTGCAGGTGCATTAATTAAGAGACATTCAAGTCAGCTTCCCAGTATAGTCCCTTTTCATATTTAAGATAATAAATGAGGGGCTGGAATGATAGTACAATGGGTTTGCCTGGTACATGATAAACCAGGTTTGATCCCTAACGTCTCATATGGTCTCCCAGGAATAGGTAGTAGTAATGTGCGCAGAACCAGAAATAACCCTTGAACATCACTAGGTATGGTCTCCCCTCAAAAATAAATGAATGTCATTCACTTAGGTAACAATTATCCAATTGCTGAGTGCTTTTTTTTTTGTGAACAGAACACACATAAGGCAAGGCATTTGGAGGCTGTAGTGATTAATAGACATGATCTTTTTCTTTAGTTGCTTATAATGAGGAAGGAAACACTGAAATCTAACATTATAACTTAAAGTAATATTTTAGCAGTGATATAAAGTACTAAGGGAAGGCAGAGATTGCTTTAAAAAACTATGTTAAATATATATGGGAAATAGTGAGAGAGAGAAAGATGCCAAATATACCACCCAAGATGAAAAGTTGAAATGTAAGCTTGGGAAACATGGGGGATGAGATGAGAGATTCTTTTTGTGGGGGCATATGAATAGCTATCCCAAGGAAGCTGAGGAACAGGGTAGAATGTCCCTATACCTGACGTTCTTCTCAGCCTGGTTGAATAATCAGAACAGCATTAGGGAGACTGGCAGGGAAGAAAGAGCCATGTCAGTGATGTAGGCTGCATTTTTAAAATAAAAATTATAATTGAATCATCGTGAGTTACACAGCTACACAGTTGTTCATGATTGAGTTTCAGCCATACAACGTCCAGCACCCATCCCTTCACCAGTGCACATTTCCTGCCACCAATATTCCCAGTTTCTCCCCTCCTCTTCCTTCTCTTCTTCCTACTTTTCCTCCTTCTCTTGTTCTTTCACCTCCACCTCCTCTTCTTCCTTTTTTTCCTTTCAGTAGACCATGGTTTTGTCGAGGGAAAATGGAGTTTAAACCTGCAACTCTGGAGTGAAAGGGATCTGGGTTGTGGAGAGAGGAGGGGGCACTTCACATGAATCGATGGGAATGACATTATCTTTATTTCCTGAAAGAGGATGTCTGCATTTAAACCTGCACTAGGATGATATCCCTAAATCACATGCTCTTAGGTGATAAGTGGGATCAGTGATTCCTTTTTGGGTCATAGGAAGGCTCAAGCTCCTTCGCCTCTCTGGTCTTCATTGTTCTCAGTTCAGCAGAATCTGCAGGCCAGTGTTGTGTCTGGAGAAAACTAATTCTGAGGATTGTAGGTGACCTGTTTTGAGCACTACTTAAAGCATTTTAGGCAAAAGGAATGAATGGCACAAGCAAAAGTGGAGGAATGGAAAAGTATGGTACAAGTGTGGAATAGTTAAGCATAAGATTCAGAGAATGTCTATTATAGGCCAGAAAATGGTGCCAGAGCAATAATACAATGAGTAGGGCATTTGCCTTGCATGTGGCCAATCCCATATGGTACCCTAAGCCTGCCAGAAGTAGTGTCTGATTGCAGAACCAGGAGTAACCCCTGGGTACCACCAGGTGTGGCCACAAAACAAAACAAAAAGCAATAGGCCAGCAAGAGCTCTGAATATTCATTTAAGGATTTGCAATTTTAATCAAAAAATAGTGCACAGAAATAGTTCAAGTGGCAGATTACATGCCTTTCGTGTACCAGGTCCTGACACCACATGGCCTCCTAGAGCATCATGGAGTGCAGCCCTGGTGTCCCCCAAGTCTTCTATGTGCTCTGAGTACCTGTAGAGGTGATGCTAGTGTCTCTGAGCACTGACAGCCCCACTGTTCCTGAAACACCTTTGGATGCCATCCTGATGTCTCAGAGCTCTGGATACAGACTTGGTGTCTCCAGATACATCTGGTGGTAGCTCTGGTATCCTCAATACACCCTGGTGGCACCTGAGCTCAAGCACTGATTGCCTTGTCTACAACTTTAAGCTGAGCATTACCATGAATGGTTCCTGCAGTCCTCTGCGCACACACTTTTAGTGTAGCCTCTATGAAATAAAAGCATTGGAGATTTTGAAGGTTATTTTACAAATAGGGGCCACTTGTGGTGGTACAGAGCCATACCAGGCAATAATAGAGGGCAGTATATGATGTCTGGGATTGATCTGTGTCCTGTCATGTGAGCCATCTCCCTGGTGTGCATCCATCTGGGGTCTAAGCAGAAGGAATCCATGCCTTCAGACCTAAATTTTATACCATTCTCCAGTTATATCCTTCGGTTCATTATTAGCTACCCTGTGGTCGCATCGTTTGTGTTTTGAGGCTGATCAGCCCAGTTCATTTGTGAAGTAAACATAATTAAGGCACTGTGGTGTTAAATAGTTTTCTGCTTTAACTTTTCTGACAGGATCTTTTGCTAGTGTATTATTGAATAAAATTACTTCACAAGTATGTTACAAGTAAGATGGGAAACGTATCCCTCATCTTATTTCCACTATGCTTGTTCCATTCTAACATTGTTTTCCTGGATGAGAAAAAACATACTGAATGAAGAGCACAGTGCCAGTACTTATGTCTTGGTGACTAGCAAGCCCCCGAAACGGAGCATATTGGAGGGTTTCTGTACTGTACAGCTTAGGAGAAGTTGGAGAGTATCTCTGTCCAGCTGAAGAGGAGTGGGAAATGTATTGCAAGCATAGGTAGATACAAGTTGCTTGCTTCTCCCTTGCAATATAAGCTTTGCTGATTGTGTCTTGGGACGTTTCTGGAAAGGCTGTGTCAGCGGCACATGTACAGTGCTTAGCAGTGGCATGTTACATGGAAAGATACTGGAGTAAAAGTACAAACTGAATTCCAGGTCATACCTGCCACTTGTAGAGTTTAGTATAAACTTTCCTGCTTTTTGTCTTAGGATACTATAAAAACTAAAGAGAACAGTAGAAAGAAAATTAAAATTCACTTTGGAAAGACTTAAAAGAGTGCTATTGGTTTTCACTGAAGGATCCTTGAAGACATTCAGAAATGTTGTATATTACAGTATCAGGTTATTTTATGGGGGGATGGGCGGGAAGTTGATCAGGCCACATCTAGACCTGCTCAGTGATCACAGCTGCTAGTACTTGGGAGCCATATAGTGTTGAGGATCAAGCTGGTTTGATTGCACGTAAGGGAAACACTTTATATCTGGTGTTGTTTCTTCGTCTTAACACTGAATTTCTTTAAAACTATACCCATTCTGGGGCCAGAGCGTTAGCACAGTGGTAGGGTGTTTGCCTTTCATGTGGCCGATCCAGGACCAAACTTGGTTTGATCCCCGGAGTCCCATATGGTCAGTCCCCTAAGCCAGGAGCGATTTCTGAGTGCATAGCCAGGTGTAACCCCTGAGCATCACAGGGTGTGGCCCAAAAAGCAAAAAAAAAAAAAAATCCAACCCAAAAAACCCCCAACAATACTCATTCTACTTATAGTTGTCCTGTGTCCTGTTCTACTTTCTCCTTTGCTTCCCAGCCTCACTGACATCTGTCTCCTGTACTACATTCACTACTAGCACACACATCTTCAGTTTTCCTTACAGCCATTTTTTTTTTTTTTTTTGGTTTTTGGGCCACACTCGACGTTGCTCAGGGGTTACTCCTGGCTGTCTGCTCAGAAATAGCTCCTGGCAGGCACGGGGGACCATATGGGACACCGGGATTCAAACCAACCACCTTACGTCCTGGATCGGCTGATTGCAAGGCAAACACCGCTGTGCTATCTCTCCGGGCCCTTACAGCCATTTTTTTTTAAAATGAACTCATTTATTTTTATAGTTAAAATATATTTAATAATATAATATATTCTATATAATATAAATATAACACATTATAATATATATTACAGTTTAAGTGATGTAATGTTTAGGATTTTTGGTATTGATGAACAAAGATACTGTTTACTCTGGCTGCCAAAGTGCCTGCATCCCTTTCCTCCACCCCTGTATCCATTCTGGTGCAATGGTCCTTCCTTCACCCCTTCCCCCATTATTTGTTAATTGACAGTTCTGGTTTTGGTGTACACTACTGCCTCCCCTTAGCACCACTCACATGCTCAAGACCTTCCACTTACATTCCAGTGTTACTTCCTGGCAGCCTATTTATTCCCTTCACACAACCACAATCTAGCATACTCATAACATAGTGTATCTGTATCTCTTTAAATTAACGTTTTCCTGTTTGGGGGTAGATATCTGGAAATGGGACAACAGGGTCAAAAGGGAGCTACATTTCTACCTTTTTTGGAAATCTTCATATTGTTTCTTACTGGCATCTTTTAAAATCTTTTATTTAACTTTTTTTTGATTTTTGTGTTTTGGGTCACACCCGGCAGTGCTCAAGGGTTACTCCTGGCTCTGTGCTCAGAAATCACTTCTGGCAGGCTTATGGGATGCCGGGATTCAACCACCGTTCTTCTGCATGCAATGCAAACACCCTACCTCCACGCTATCTCTCTGGTCCCAATTAACTTATTTTTTTGCTTTTTGGATCACACCCACTGATGCTCAGGTTCTACTCTTGGCTCTACATTTAGGAATTACTAATTTCCAAATGCCTGGCAGGCTCAGGGGAGCATATGGGATACCGGGAATTAAAGCTGGGTTGGCTGCATACAAGGCAAGCTGCCTACCAGCTGTACTATCTCTCTGACTCCAAAGATCTTTTATTGTAATTATCCTCATATAGAAATTTTCTTTCCCTTCTTACCCATTTTCCTATTCTCCCTTTAAGAAGACACTAGTCTTAATAGTAATGAATCTTTCTCTACTTAGAAAATGGAGACAGGACCATTCAATATGTTCTTTTGTCACTGACTGATATAAATAAACAAGTGAGTAAGCCTCTAGTTCCACATTCCTTTTATGTGAAATTGGACTTAACATTATTTGCTCTGCTAACCCCATGAGTGAAGATGAGATAAAGTAAAAGATGAGAAAATGTTCTGTAAATGTTACAGTACTTGACAAATGTGAGGTAGCATTAATTTGGAGCCTCTGCAACCATTTGCAGTTTGTAATTCTGTTAGCTCAATTTCCTACAATTCCTTATAGGTCTAAATCTCATTTAGGAAAGACCTACCCTGCTTTTAATCGTGGCTTTTCATACTAGAATGTATGCTATTATGATTTCCCATCAATTTATTGCTAGGTTACTTTTGGGATTATTTTTGGGGGGTGGTTCAGGGTTACTCCTGATGGTTTTCAGGGATTACTCCTGGCTCTGTGCTCGGGTCATTCCTGGCAGTGCTCAGGGTACCATATATATAGGATGCTGGGAATCAAACCCTAGTTGGCCATGTGCAAGGCAAATGTTTTGCCTGCTGTGCTATCGCTCCAGCCCCAGGTAGGCTGTTTTATCATATTTACACTTGCTTTACACTTTGAGGGAATTGAGGTTATATCTGGCAGTACACAAATATCATTTCTGGTGGGATTCAGGGTACTGGGGATAGAACCCATTTTGACCTTGTGCAAAGCAAACGCTCTACCAACTGTACTATGTCTTTTTCTTTTTTCTCTTTATTTTGGGTCACACCCAGCTGTGCTCAGGGCTTACTATTGGCTCTATGGTCAGGGATCATTCCTGGCAGGCTCCAGGGACCACATCAGGTGCTGAGGATCAAAACCAAGTCAGTCACTTGCAAGGCAAGTGCCTTTACCTACTGTACAATCTCTCTGCATACCCCCCTTACTATTTATCTAGCTCCTGTATAATCCTTTAGACAGTTCTTGACAGATCTTATTTGCTTTTTGTAATAAGGAGGAACGTGTATACTCTTTCAGCTATACCTGAAATATTCCTATTTTCTCTCCCCTGCTTACAGTTACTTGAAGTGCTGCAGAGACTTCCACTTGTAAAATACAGCCGTCAATATCTGCCTAGTCATGTTATTTTGAAGATTAAAAGTAGTTTATAATATATGACAGTATATATCATGATATATTTCTTTTCTTTTCTTTTCTTTTTTTTTTTTTTTTTTTTTTTTTTGCTTTTTTGGGCCACACCCGGTGACACTCAGGGGTTAATCCTGGCTATGTGCTCAGAAATCGTTCCTGGCTTGGGGGACCATATGGGACACGGGGGGGGGGGGGGGGACACGGGACACGGGGGGGAGGGGATCAAACCATAGTTCGTCCTAGGTTAGCACATGCAATGCAAGCGCCACAGCTCCAGCCCCAATATATTATAATCTTTATAGATATAATCGTAGGTTTGCAGACTGGCACATAACTACCCTCATATTTTTGTATGTCTATTTCACATGGGCTTTGTGTGGTTTTTGTTTCGAAGCCACACCTGCAATGTTTCAAGGCTTACTCCTGAGTCCGCACTCAGGGATCACTCTTGCTGGACTCAGAGGACCCTATGAGAATCCAGCCCGATTGGCCATGGGCAAAGCAAATGCAAAGCAAATGCTGTACTGTTGCTCCAGCCCTCCCTTACATGTGCTTTCTTAGTGAACAGTTTCAGCCTCAGTGTTGTAAGCACATTTTGTTGAATTCTGAAGTTGAAAGATTGTCTGTTGTCACTTTGTATGATAGTTTCAGAGTATACCCGACACTGGATGGGAATGTCTTCAAAAGAGTGGCATGAAAGAATAGGAGGATAAAACTAGGGCAATGAAATGTTTGTGTTACATTTTAATATTTCACATTCTATTTATTATATAATTGTTGATTATTTACATGAGTCAACAATGCCTAAGATTAGAATCTTGGTAACTCAAAGATGTTAGCTTTGTTTAGCCTGTCAAAGTCCGGAACATCTATTTAGCTCATATTTGTGTAACCATAAAATTGGAAAGAATCTTAGAAAGGAAATACATGCTATTAGGAAGAATAGAGAAATGTTTAAGAACAAATTGTGGAACTAAACAACTTGGGATTGAATTCCTCTGTATTTCAATCTCAAGCAAAAAGTAAAGAAAATTGCCTTTCTTTTCTGTGCTTCAGTTTTCTCATTGCAGTGTCATTAGAAGGAACAAAATAATCACATATAGAAGCTCTTGCACCTTGCTGAACACATAGGGGAAAGCTCCTAATAACTATCATTATTAATAGTACTAGGATCATCATTTATTGAGACCTACTTCACATTGCCTCACCTTATTTAACTTGCAAATGATAAAATGGAGAGCCCCTGATGATTAACCAATTAATTAATGGCTAAATTAGATAGTAAATTGTAAAAGCTCTATAAATTACTTTACTCATACCTCTCCTTTTTTAAATTAATTAGTTTATTTTTATTTTTTTGATGTTTGGGCCACACCTGGCAGTGGTCAGGGCTTACTCTTGGTTTCACACCCAGGAGTCACTGCTGGTAATGCTTGAAAGATCAAAATGCTTGGTATCAAACCCAGATCAGCTGCATGCAAGGCAAACACCTTACCTACTGTACCTCGGTCCCCCTTCTCCTTTGATAATTAAGACCAAAGATTAGGTCAGTGATTGATTTATTAAGTGTCACACCATGGTCAGTGACAAAATAGTTTCTGGTTTTTCAATCTTGAAAACGATTGTTTCTCTTTGGGAGCTGTAGTGGAGATCTTGTTTTGTAAAAAATTTCTAGCAGAAAAGAAAATTATGTTTGCTAAAACTTCCCAGGTAGTCTGGTCTGGACTGATACCTTAGGGCATTCTCAGAATGGGTGGGGGTCAGAGTTTCCTTTGTGCCTGATGTAACAACAGATTATCACCACACCTGACACCCTCCAACAGAAATGGACGAGATCTTCCACTGAATTCAAAATAATGTGAGCAGCTGAATCTTCTCAAGTGGAACTAGATCAAACCATAGGAGTTGAATTTGTGCTTGCAAGGGGGCAGGCTAGAGTGGTAGGTGGGAAATTGGAGATACTGGTAAAGGGAGAGTTACATTGATGGGACTGGTGTTTGAATATTTAATTCCTGAAAAGACTGTATTATGAACAGCTTGGATGTTATAATAAAATTTTTTAATTTTTAGCAAAGGTAATATTATGTTTTTGAACCATTAGTTTGATTGGAACCTTTAATTTATAGAAGCATCTGGGCTTGCTTGGAGTTTGCCAATCTTAGCAAAAACCACATAAACGTCATTATAGTCAAATGCCATAATTTTTGAAGATGGGCAAAATGGTATCAATTATGATTCATTAGTGTTATCATAATCCATGTTTTCCTAGTTGTGAAAGATGTTATGAATGCAGAAAATGTTTCTACTATCTTTTTCTGGTAAGATTGAAATAATACCCATTGAATTTGGCAAGCATACCTCTGGATATATGTAGTTTTTAATATAATAAAGTATCTACAGGAGGCAGAGCAGTAGCACAAGCAGTAGGGTGTTTGCCTTGCACACAGCCAACCCAGAACATACTGCAGTTCAATCCCCAGCATCCCATATGGTCCCCCAAGCCAGGAATGATTTCTGAGCACATAGCCAGGAGTAACTCCTGAACATCAATGGGTGTGGCCACCCCCGAAAAAGTATCTACAACTTGTCTACATTTATCTTGTGATACATGATATACTGGCATCTTTTCACTATCTCTTATATTACATTAGGATTTTTGGTAGCAACTGAACAAATGAACATTTTGAGTATATGTAATATACTAAGATTATACTATATAATATACAGTAATATACTAATATATACTGTAATATATAGTATATACTAACTAGTATACTAACATATACTGTAATATACTAACACAGTGGTGGGCAACCTTTTTTTTAGCTGAGCCAAATCTCGCCAAAACCACAATTGAAATTTATTTTGAGAGCCACATTTTTAAAACCAAAAATACATAGGATGGTACACTGTTTTTAGTTTCAATAAGTTTTTATTGAGAGTATTCTGCATCCAAGTATCCACATAGGTCGGGTGGATACAAATAACACAACTAATAAAACAAAAACTTTAGAACGATATTATTTATCGATAACATTAAAATCTGTAAAATTTGCCTTACAATGTAGAGAAAATTCCATGACAATGATTGACAAAGTCACAAACACTAATGTGAACATTGGCCTTGCATTTCCTTGGATAGCTTGAGTAAGTCAAGTTTGTATGTTGTTTTTAATTTTAGGCACGATTCCAGGTTCTCATTGATGAGACGATTTCTCAATTTACTCTTGAAAATGGTTGTTCGCATAAATATGTAAACCCGAACAAGGAAAGAACAGCAAATGCTAGCTTTTTTAGTTGATTATATGAGTCAGGAATACTATTCCAGGTGTTAAAAATCAACATATCTTCCTTCTCCAGGTCTTTCAAAGCAGACCACTTGTGCTGTGAACTAAGTTTACATTTGTGTTTCTCCAATCTTTCTAAATTAGCACAAAGACGTTCAAACTTCGACCTCCACAGTTCTTTGTTTTTTAAATCCAGCAATTGCATTTCAAAGTTGCCAAAGTCGATTTTTTCCCTTATTTTTGTTATTTTTTGTTTGTTTCTTTTTTTTTAAATTTTTATTTTGATCATAGTGGCTTACATATCTTTCACATTAGTATTTTAGGTACATATTGACATTGAATCAGGGGAATACCCATCACCAAATTTGTCCTTCCCCCTTCCCCGTTCCCTTTCTGCAACCCATATCCCCCACCATCACCACCCAGGCTGCTAGACTAGGAGGTCCCCTCTTTGTCTAGCTTACTATCAGTGATCATACATCTGTTTGGTCCTGGTGCCCTCCCTTGTTTCTCCCTCTGTTTGAGAGGCTGACCTAGATAAATCGAGTTATGTGATTTTGTTTGAGGGAAAGAAAGGCAATAGAATGGGGTAAAGATTAAGCAAAAAAAAAAATTAATTAATTAAAAATAAATTAATTAATTAAAATTATGCTGAAAATGGGTGGAGTCCTTCTAGTGGCTATCAGCCTCAGTTTGAGAGAGGACGTGAAAAAGGTAATTGAAACACCATAACAATACAAAAAATAAATGTCAAATTAAATATCCAGTGAGCCCTACAGCAATAAAGAGAAGCACCACACAATAGTCTCGGTTGTGAATTCAAATAATGCCGGAATGCAAAAGAAAAGAGAAAGATAAGATAAAATAATATAAAATAAAAAAGGAGACATCAATTTCAATATCTATACCAAAATAAAGACATCAAAAAAATCAATCAATAACCATATATGTGGAAAAATGAAGTCAATTTTAAAGAAAAATTTAATTTCATTACAGTGGCATCCAAAGGTTTTTTTTTTTTAACAAAGGCGAATGTCACTTTGCTGTTTATGAAATCCTGAAACCTCTTGAGAAAAGCTTCCCTCATATTTAAAAATGCTGTTTTAAAATAGGTAATGTCAATATCAGAATTATTTTCTTGGCGATGTTTCAACAGGTGTTGAAAGTGCATCAAAGTTTTTCTGTCAAAATCTTGAGCAAAAACAGATAATTTGTTTTCAAATGAAATAACTTCTAATATCGAAAAAATTGTGTTTCCTTTCCCCTGTAGTTTATGATTAAGCTGATTTAGATGTGAAGTAACATCCACCATTGTTGCAAGTCAGCCCCTGAAGAGGTTGACTGATGGAGGGATGGAGGATGAGGTCTTTCCCCTCCAGCTCAGAGCACGCATCTGCCACCCTGTCCAGCCGACGGTTCTGAGGTGAAACGGCGGGTAAACAGCTCACAGACAGTCAGGCTTGTGGAAATATTAGCTTTATTCGGTGGACAAGACTGAAGTCCAAAGACTCAGCATAAGTTCCAGCCAAAAGCTTCTCACCTTCCACAGACCCTTGTTTTTATCCCCCAGTATCAGGTACCACCCAATGGTGGGATCAGATACCACCCAATGGTGGAAGCAGAATCAGGTACCACCCTAGAGTGGGGGCAGAATGCCAGGTCACACCCTAGGGTAGGGCACAATCACCAATCAGGGTAGGGTCAGTAACATAATAATCCCAAAAATATTTACATACACAACAATTCCCCCATTTGTTTTTAGTAAACAAACCATATTGTCTACAATTATTAAAGGAAAAACTAGTCAATAATAAAAGAGCGGCTGTTTGCATAAGTGCATCACAGGAAATTGTAAAGAAAACTTCTAACAACTACAAATAAAGAAAATGTGCTTCTTCTCACCTGCTACACAACCTTTCTGGCATCTCTTCGAAGGATCTATGTACATCTTAGATTTATCTTCTCAGGAGCTTGTTGTTGATTCCTTGATACATGTTTCTGGTTTTAGACACCCTGTGTTTAGGTTAGAAGTTTTTCTTTACATTTTCCTGTGATGTGCTTATGCAAACAGCCGCTCTTTTATTATTGACTAGTTTTTCCTTTAATAATTGTAGACAATATTGTTTGTTTACTAAAAACAAACGGGGATTATTATGTTACTGACCCTACCCTGATTGGTGATTGTGCCCTACCCTAGGGTGTGACCTGGCATTCTGCCCCCACCCTAGGGTGGTACCTGATTCTGCTTCCACCATTGGGTGGTATCTGATCCCACCATTGGGTGGTACCTGATACTGGGGGATAAAAACAAGGGTCTGTGGAAGGTGAGAAGCTTTTGGCTGGAACTTATGCTGAGTCTTTGGACTTCAGTCTTGTCCACCGAATAAAGCTAATATTTCCACAAGCCTGACTGTCTGTGAGCTGTTTACCCGCAGTTTCACCTCAGAACCGTCGGCTGGACAGGGTGGCAGATGCGTGCTCTGAGCTGGAGGGGAAAGACCTCATCCTCCATCCCTCCATCAGTCAACCTCTTCAGGGGCTGACTTGCAACACACCATGAAATACAGTTTTTGAATCCACTGATTTTTTTTTGGGGGGGGGCACACCCGTTTGATGCTCAGGGGTTACTCCTGGCTAAGCGCTCAGAAATTGCCCCTGGCTTGGGGGGACCATATGGGACGCCGGGGAATCGAACCACAGTCCTTCCTTGGCTAGCGCTTGCAAGGCAGACACCTTACCTCTAGTGCCACCTCACCGGCTCCCACTGATTGTTTGTTAATTCTGGATAGTGAACACCCTTCTCGAGGAAAAATGCTTTGATATCTGATAATAAGGAAGCAAAATGTTTCCTCTTGATAACCAAAATGTGCTGAAAATTTGAAACCCTACAATATGGAGATGAAACAGGTAAAAGAGAAAAACCTTTTAACAATCTTTAAAAGCAAGAACAGTGTTCCAGAGAAAAGTAGTGATTTCATTGAAAGGAAAAAAAATCTATTGACACTTTAGTCACTAAAGTTTAGTGTGTGCTGCAAGAAATCAAACTAAAATACACACAAAAACAAAAATGGCACTTTTTAAAGGCATGATTCATATCATAAAGGAATTATGATAGAGTGCCTGAAACATTTTAAAAATAATTTTTATTTAAGCATACTTGTTACAAAATTATTCATACTTAATTTTAATCATAGAATGTTTACCACCCTTCACCAGTACACTTTCCCCACTACCAATGTCCCTTGTTTACTTCCCCTTCACCCTCCTCTGCCTATGTCAGGGGCAGGCATTTTGCTTTTTTCTCTCTATTTCTCTTTTCCTTTTTGACACTGAGGTTTGCAAAATTTCCTTTATGACACTGTGATTTGCAATATTGTTAAATAAAGGTACCATACATGTCACTTATCCTTTTTCAGCATCCAGTTCTTGTCCAGAGTGATAAATTCCAACTATCAATGTCATAATGTACCTTTCTCTATTCTAACTGAACTCACCACCTTTTATGGCAAGCTTCCTATCATGGACTAGTCTTCTGCCCCTCATCCCTATTTTCTCTAGATATTATTACCATATTGTCATTTATTATTCTTATATGCCACAAATGATTATTCTGTGTCTACACCTCTCCTGACTCATTTCACTCAGAATAATAATCTGATGTGTTGATGTATGTACAGATGATGCACTGTGTTTTTGTATAGTCACAAGAAACAGAAGTTGCACACCCGTACATTGTATCCACTCATTGTATGATAG
Source organism: Suncus etruscus (assembly GCF_024139225.1). Classification (NCBI taxonomy): domain Eukaryota; kingdom Metazoa; phylum Chordata; class Mammalia; order Eulipotyphla; family Soricidae; genus Suncus; species Suncus etruscus. The sequence goes on from NC_064858.1 coordinate 78,080,863, forward strand.
ACTGGATTTAAAAAAAAACTCCCCGCTAAACTAAACTCTGTGACAGATGAAACAGTAAAGATAATTTGTGAAATTCACAATTGTGATCAAATCCAGGCTATTCACCACCCTGAGTGAGAGTATGGATGCCCACTACTAGCATCTTCTCCATGAAGAAGTGAAGTGGCTGTTCAGGGCAAGGGTGCTCTCTCGCCTTGTTGGCAAGGGGGAAGAAGTAGTGCAGTTCCTGTGAGAGCAGAACTCTGACTTTGTACAGCCCCAATTGGACAAGGAATGGTTAGCTAAGCTTGTGTATTTGACAGACATTGTTCATTTTCTCTATGAACTTAATATTTCTCTGCAGGGGAGTTTCACAAGTAGTTTTTACAGTGAGACATAAGATGGATATGTTCAAAAAAGAATCTGATTCTGGGATAACTGTGTCTGAGAAGGAGATATTGAAATGTTTCCACTCTTGCAAAAAATTTTGATTGCCACTTATATTATGCAGAAAGTCATAATCAAAACAGCATTTAAGGGCATTAGCTCACAACTTTAATCATGAGTACTCTGAACATGAGAATCTACGGAAAAGAAAACTCTGGGTTGAGAATCCCTTCATGGAAGATGCTCACTCTTGTGCAAAATAAAATAGGTGTTTTAAGATCACTCCAGGCACTATATATATTGTTTTTGAGCCACACCCGGCAGTGCTCAGGGGTTACTCCTGGCTGTCTGCTCAGAAATAGCTCCTGGCAGGCACGGGGGACCATATGGGACACCGGAATTCGAACCAACCACCTTTGGTCCTGGATCGGCTGCTTGCAAGGCAAACGCCACTGTGCTATCTCTCCGGGCCCAAGGCACTATATTTCTAAACCCCACCCAACCTGGTCTGAAGAAGCAGGGTAGCAGGAAAGAAATAATAAACCAAGCTAGCCAGGAAAGGATTATCATGGAATCCATGGTCTTTTACCTTGTACTCTGCCTCGAGCCCAAAAAGCTAGAACACCTTTTTCTTTATTAAAACCAATTCCCAATACCAGGAGGCTTCAGGTCAAGATAAAGAGACAAAAGTACATATTCAGTGGGCTTTTACATATCAGAGGAAAGGTTGACATTGGGGGAACACAGATGAATGGCTTAAAGAAACTGTGGTACATATACACAGTGGAATATTATGCAGCTGTCAGGAGAGATGAAGTCATAAAATTTTCCTATACATGGATGTACATGGAATCTATTATGCTGAGTGAAATAAGTCAGAGAGAGAGAGAGAGAGAGAGAGAGAGAGAGAGAGAGACGCAGAATGGTCTCACTCATCTATGGGTTTTAAGAAAAATGAAAGACATTCTTGCAATAATAACTTTCAGACACAAAAGAGAAAAGAGCTGGAAGTTACAGCTCACCTCATGAAGCTCACCACAAACAGGGATGAGTTTAGTTAGAGAAATAACTACGTTTTGAACTATCCTAATAATGAGAATGTACGAGGAAAATAGAAAGCCTGTCTAGACAACAGGCAGGGGTTGGGTGGGGAGGAGGGAGATTTGGGACATTGGTGATGGGAATGTTGCACTGGTGATGGGTGGTGTTCTTTACATGACTGAAACCCAAACACAATCATGTATGTAATAAAGTTGTTTAAAAAAAGGTAATAATAAAAAAATTCAAGGTAAAAAAAAAAAGCCGCATGTGGCTCGCAAGCCATGGCTTGCCGACCATTGTGCTAACATAATATACTAACATTTGTTAGTATCTATAATATAGTGCCTGCTAAATATTTCCAGACACTTTAATGCCATTAAATATTTTTCACAGTTTTATAATTTTGTTCAACAGAACATGCAATGATTTTCAGAAATTGTTTTGACTTTTTATTTACTTTACAAAAATTGAGTGTAATAGAAACAATCAAATTGGTGATACCATTGGTGAAACCATTGTCATTAAGGCCTCATATTCACTGTGTACTTTGTACATGTTAGATGTCATGTTATCCTCAGGTGAATCCTGTATTCATTGTCACTTTAGGTGAGCCTCATCTATAAAGCCTTAGGGACACAATTTAAAACATTTTGAGTTTTGGCCAATAGAAAACAAAATCATATATTCAGTTGACTTTAGCTAGTTAAATCCAGTTGTAAAGGAAGTGTGAAATATGAGATGTGTTGCTTCCTCTGAGATTCCTCTTATAACTAGGATTTTTATAATTATTTTTAGTGTGAACAGTTATCCTCTTTCTCTAGCTCTAATACTTATTTCTTCAAATGCAGTGATTTATTTTTCTATTCCTACTATACTCTATACATGCTATGGGAGAATACTAAATTAAGTATCCACTTACATTCTTATCCACACTCTAGAGTTGGAGAGGCTTGTCTCATGTTTCACAATTATATAATTTTGTTCAGCAGAAAATGCAATGATTTCTCATCCTTTTCTCATGTTTTGGTACTCCTAGAAGTATGAAATATACTGGCCTTTCTTTTATATATATTTAGTACATACCAGTAGTTTATTTTTCTAGAAAACACTGAAGCAATTTTGTGGAAAATAAGATAATATATGTTCTCTCCAAGCCAAGATTTCTTAAAATTTTTCCACTTGTTATCCATTTTCATCCAGTAATATAAAAATAGGTATACTGATAATAAGCCATATTTTATTTTTAATAAAATACAAAATAAAAGTATTTAAAATGAGATTTGTTTTGTGTGTGTGTGTGTGTGTGTGTGTGTGTGTGTGTGTGTCACACCTGGTGCTCAGGGCTTACTCCTGGCTCTGCTGTCAGGAATCGCTCCTGACAGGGACAGGGGACCATATGGGATTCCGGGATTTGAGCCAGCATCTGTCCTGGATCAGCTGTGTGCAAGGCAAATGCCCTACTGCTGTGCTATCTCTCTGGCCCCAAGATTTTTTATAAATGTATGTTAAAACAAACTTTTTATGACTCACATTTCATTATGCAACTGTATATGGGGTTATAGCCTACACACAGTTTAAGAATCTAGGTTCTAGGGGCTGGAAAGATAGTTTAGCAGGTAAAGCTATTGCCTTGCATGCAGCTAACTCAAGTTTGATACCAAGTACCATATTTGGTCCCCTGAGTCCTGTCAGGATTGGTCCCTGAGCATACCTAAATTGTGACCCAACCTTCTCCCCCTCAAAATAAGAAAATAAAAATAAGCTAAATAGATAAAAGACTATTACAGTCAGGTCAGGGGAAGAGACCAAGTAAGTAGAAAGTCTTGATATTTCCATTGAAGAGGATACATAGGGAGTTGGGGGGTAAGACTTAGTGTGCAAGTAAAGTAAAAAAGTAAAGAGCCATATCAGAAAATCCCTTACATTTTAAAATAGTGGGTAAAATAGTAGGGCATTTGCCTTGTACACGGACTACCCGAGACGGACCTCGGATGGACCCATCAAAAAGGAAAAACAATACAAGTACATCCAGATATTCAGCTTTGAAAGCAAATATAGTTCACAAGAACCTCCTGATATGTATTTATTATAGACTTATTTATTATGGTTAATCTTACCTTGCTTTTTATTAGGTCTCTGCCCTTAGAGTTTCTGCAGAAAGACAAGATATGTGTCTTTTACATTTGCAGAAAGATATATAAATCCTTTAGAGATAGGAATAGGGTAACAAAAGTTACTGAAAATCAAGCAGGTAGCTCCACTTGGTGAAGTGCTGAAGGTTCATGGGGCTTAGGAAAAAAGAAGCTCAGAAGTGGTATGAGGAGGTGTAGAGTCAGTGAAACGGAGACTACAAACTGTGGCTAACCTTCAGATGAGGGTAGGATGTAGTTCTTGTGGGAGGGAAAGCCAGACTTTGATGCTATCAAGAGAGCCTTAATACTGTAAATTTTTGTTTCAAATGAGTAAAATTTAGTCTGACAAAATTGTTTTTATTTTAATTTCTAGAACTGCTATATGATTTTCCAAAATGAAATCTGTAAGTGACAAAGTAGAAAATTGTCAGCCTAGCATCTAGTTGTCATTGGAGGAAGGAAGGGCCCAGGGAGTGGGGACAGTGTAAACTCTTTCCATCTGGCTGCATTTCTTTCTTCTCCTGTGATAAGAGCCACCCACCTTCCTCCCAGTACAGAGCTGCTTTCCTGGTTAATTTCACATGAGCTATATATTAACATGCAGCGAGCTGAGTGACAGTCTATGAATCTAGCTAGTTCTCTATTTGTTCTTGTTCTTAAGTCCTTCCTTTGAACTTCAAAACTGCACACCTACTGCCTACTTAGTGTCTTCATTTGAATGTACCAAAGCAAGTCAGAAAAACCATCAATTTTTAACCACAAGAGCTGTCCATGTTTCAGTGAATTTTACTGTTTTGCAGTCATTCATTCACCCAGGGCTAAAAAAGAAGGGCTCTGTTCTGACCTAGGCTTCTTCTTGATTTTCCTTCTACCATACTTCCCATTTTCAGTTAGTAAATACGAATGTCCAGTATATCCTTCCTACTGCTTTTGCCTACCATTGTTATTTAAAATGGAATTGTTGTAATAATCTTTGACTTGGTATTACTCACTCTTCCTGACCTTCCTTCTTTCCCACCTCATTCCCCTTCCTCCTATAAACACATTAGATAAAAATTTTTCTAAAATGTAATTTTGATCAAGTCACTCCCTATTTTAAAACTGTTTATCTTTAGGGTGGAATAAAAACTCATAATAATCATGATAAATGGCTGTTGCCTCCTGGTGTGGCACTTGCTTACCTGATAGCTACTGTGATGACTTTTAGGCAGTACCTGAGTGATTTGTCCTTTTTTTCCTGTGGTTGTGTATATAAGCTACTCTTTATTCACAGCAAAGATTAGGTTTCTTATGTGTGTAGCTGTGAAAGTCTGTTTTACTTTATTAGATTTTTCTTACTCTAAATTGCTTGCTTATTTATCTACCTTTCCCAGAAGATTATAAAGGTCCCTAAAGGCAGATCATGATCTCAGTTAACATTTTAGTTTCAGTAAATGTTTTATTTCCTTATCTTCCTTTTGAAAAATTTTACAGTAAAATATACAAAACTTAAAATTTACCTTTGAATTTTTTTAAATACGCAATTTGGAGTGCTAGACTGATTGCACAGCAGGTAGGGTATTTGCCTTGTATGTGGCTGACTGAGTTCGATTCCTAGCATCCCATATGGTCCCCTGAGCCTACCAAGAATAACTAATGATAACCACCAGATGTGGCCCAAAACCAACCAACCAACCAACCAACCAACCAAACAAACAAACAAACAAACAAACAAACAAGCCCAATGTAGCATTAAATTCATTTACATTTTTGTGCAGTTATTACCATTGTTCCTCTTTGGAACCTTGTCAACATCCAAACTGAAACTGTACTATTTTTTTTTTATTTTTTGGGCCACACTCGTTTGATGCTCAGGGTTACTCCTGGCTAAGCGCTCAGAAATTGCCCCTGGCTTGGGGGGACCATATGGGACATCGGGAGATTGAACCGCGGTCCTTCCTTGGCTAGTGCTTGCAAGGCTTACCTCTAGAGTCACCTCTCTGGCCCCGAAACTGTACTATTAAACTAGTAAACTCCTCTATGCTACCCTACACCTGAGCCTTTAGTAACCATTTCTTTCCCCCTTTTCCCTTCATATGCATGAAATGCCCTCAGCACCTCATGTCAGTGGAGTGAGATAATACTGGTCTTTTTATGTGTGATTTTATTCCATTTAGTATGTCTTCAGAATTTATCCATATTGTAGCAGGTGAGACTGTTTTCTTCCATTTTAAAATTTTTATTTCGTTGGGGCTGGGGCAGTGGCACAAGCTGGAGGGCATTTGCTTGTGCATGCTAACCTAGGACAGACTGTGGTTCTGTCCCTTGGCATCCCATATGGTCCCCAAAGCCAGGAGCTATTTCTGAGCGCATAGCCAGGAGTAACCCCTGAGCGTCACCAGGTGTGGCCCAAAAACAAATAAACAAAAAACAAGAACAAAATTTCTTCCATTGTAATGAAAGTGTCAGAGTTATATACTCATTGGAAATCACACACTTACAGTGGTCATTAATGCTTTGTGACAGTGTTTTGGGTCACACTGTGTTGCTGGGAACCTCACCTACCAAAGATCACAGGCAGCTAGGTGATATAAACTGATACCAAGGATTGAATTTGGGACTTCACATGCAAGGTAAGCATTCTGTCACTAAGCTACATCTCCAAGCCCCAAATTTCCTTTTCTTTTAAAGCTGATTCACATCTCACTGTAGGTCTATAGCACATCTTGCTTATACTTCCATTGTGAATAACTCTTCTATGAATCTGAGTGTTCAAATACCCATTGAATCCCTACTTTTAATTCTTTGGTGGATCGCTAAATGTGGAATTGCTGGGTTATATGGCAATTCTGTATTTGATTTTGGGGGAATCTCTCTACATAGTGAGGCTCCTTATTTTCGCCAATACTCATTTTCTGTTTTATGAAAGTCATCCTAATGTGTATGAAGTGTTAGTACATTTGATTTTATTTTGCATCTCCTAGTGAGTGATATTGAGCATCTTTTCGTGTGATTTGGTTATTCAAGTTTTTTTGCTTATTTAAAACTATTTGGGGGGGGGTCACACCTGGCAGCGCTCAGGGGTTACTCCTGGCTCTACGCTCAGAAATCGCTCCTAGCAGGCTTGGGGGACCATATGGGATGCTGGGATTCGAACCACTGTTCTTCTGTATGCAAGGCAAATACCCTATCTCCCTGCTATCTCTCCAGCCCTATTTAAAAACTATTTTTTTAAGTTGTAGAGTATTTTATATATGAGTATCAGTACCTTATGAGATACATAATTTTAAAATATTTTCTTCCATTATATAGGTTTTTTTTTTCACTTTATTGATCGTGTTTTTCCTTTGATGCATAGGTGTCTCAGTTTTGATGAAATCCTATATATCTGGTTTTTTTTTTTATTGTTCTTTTGGAGTCAAATTGTTGACAAATTCAGTACCAGGATTTCCACCTATTTTCTTAGAAGAGATGGTAATTTTAGCTCTTATATTTAGATATTGATCCATTTGGAATTGATTTTTATACTTGCTATAAGATAACAGTCCGCTGTTATTTTTTTTTTGTATACGGAGATCTACTTTTCCCAGTTCCAAATAGTTAAGTGTCTTTTCCCCAGTGAATGGTCTTGGTACTCTTGTGAAATCATTTAGCCATAATTGTGAGGGTTTGTTTCTAAAATGTCTGTCTTGTTTAGCTTCCACACTATTTTTGGTTACTTTATCTTAACATTAAATTTAATATTAGAAGTGTATTATACATGAGTTTTGTGAGCTAGTTTTTTTCAAGTGGTGGAGTAGTGTCACACCTAATGGTGCTCAGGTCTTTCTCATGACATTGTGCTCTGACATCACTCCAGGTGTTGCTCCAGGAACCATATATGGGATCCGCTGCATGCAAGGCAAGCTCTTTTTCTTTTTTCTAAGTCTGAGACAAGTTTTTACTATTATTTGCTATTTAACCCTCCTCCTAACATCTCTTATAGTTATCCTTGCCTGTGGTGTTTCCACTAACATTTCTTCTTAGATGACTTCTCTTCCTTTCATCCCTATTTAAAACTTGATGCTAATAACAGTTTTCTTTTCCTCTCCCACTCCTTTTTTCCTCAATTTAGATGCATTTTTAGTTGTGTGTTTTCAGGCCACAACTAGCATTTCAAATCTGAAGCCTCACGTATGACCACCTGTTGCTACTAACCATCAATGGGCTAGACTTTGAGTGTGGTTCAGTCTCTACTACAAATCCCAGTCCTCCTCTCTTTCGTCTCTGAGAATTATTGCAAAAATGTCTTTTATTTTTCTTAAAACCCATAGATGAGTAAGACTATTCTGTGTCTATCTCTCTCCCTCTGACTTATTTCACTCAGCATAATAGATTCCATGCACATCATATATAGGAAAATGTCATGACTTTATCTTTCCTGACAGCTGCATAATATTCCATTGTGTATATGTACCACAGTTTCTTTAGTCATTCATCAGTTGAAGGGCATCTTGGTTATTTCCAGAGTCTGGCTATTGTAAATAGTGCTGCAATGAATATAGGAGTGAGGAAGGGATTTTTGTATTGTATTTTTGTATTCCTAGGGTATATCTCTAGGAGTGGTATAGCTGGATCGAATGGGAGCTCAATTTCCAGTTTTTGGAGGAATCCCCATATCGTTTTCCATAAAGGTTGTACTAGGTGGCATTCCCACCAGCAGTGAATAAGAGATTCTTAAAAAAAAAATGTATAGCATTATAGCAGAAATTGCAGAAGACTGGTCCTTAGTGAAAAAAGAAGTCTTAGGGAAAGAGGTTACAGATGTGGATAGAAACCAGTATTACTCCATACAATGAATGAATGAGGAGTAAAGATATCAAGGGAAAGATACAGAAAAAGGGGAGGAAATAGAGCTGGAGAGCTAGTACAGCTCATAAGGTGACATAATGAGTCTGATCCCTGACACCCCGTATGGCTCCCTGAACTCTACCAGGATTAATTCCTGAGCACAGAGCCAGGAGTAAGACCTGAACATCACTAGGTTTGACCTCTCCACCCCAAAAAGAAAAGAAATAGGGGAAGCAATGTATGCCCTTAGCAGAAAATTGAGGGACATAGTCTTGAAGGAAGCTGGAGAAAATGGGATCTAGCCCTAGAGGGGAGGATTCTTACTTAGCCTTGGGCTACTTTACCTACACTGAGCCATCAGATCACAAGGACTCACTGATCTCCTCTTATGCTTATTTTTTGTCCTCTGAGTAGAAACTAAGGGTGACCTGGGGTTGAGAATGAGTGGCTGTGGGAGCTAAGGAGTCCCAGATACTCAGACTTATTATGGCTTTTGGACATTAGTTTTATACTCAGTGAAAATGGTACAAAGCTGAAACACCAATGTCATCCAGGTATAATACAACAATGATTCCCTTTTCAAACAGGTGTGACTAGAATGCTTTCATTGATTCTTTTATTTTAAAATTCAGTTTTATTGTAGACACATGATTTCTTTCATACGTCATTTCAGCTCCAGAGTGTCTGCTTCCCTCAACACTCTGTCCCAGTGTTACCTTGTCCAGTTCTCCCCTATTGCCAGCCTTTCTACTAAAGACCATTTCTCAGTTTCTATTGCCTTTGTTATTCCCCTACTTGTTTCTTTATATCTCATATATGAGAGATTATTATCATTATTATTATTGGTTTTTGGGTCACACCCGGCAGCGCTTAGGAATTACTCCTGGCTCTATGCTCAGAAATCACTCCTGGCAGGCTTGGGGGACCATATGGGATGCCGGGATTCAAACCACCGTCCTCCCACATGCAAGGCAAATGCCCAAGAGAGATTATTTTATGTCTGTCCCCCTCCTGGCTAACTTCACAACAGATACTCTCCAGATCCATCCATGTAGCAGTAAATGACATTGTTTCACCTTTTCTTATAGCTGATTAGTATTCCATTATATATATACACACATATATATGTATATATATCATAACCATAGTTTTAGTTTCTCTTTAAATCCACAAGTTTAACTAGAATGTTTTAAATTCTGACCATGATATTTTCTAGCATCAGTCTCTGTACTGGTTTTCACATTTGTTATGGATGAAATAATGGAGAAAATATTTTCCCATAATGCCCCCATATGTTGCTCTGGGGGTGTCATGAGTTCTGAAATGTAAGTATGTAAGAAATGTTTTCTTAGGTCTTGTTCACAAAAAGAGAGGTTAGTGAAGGCTAGAGTTGGTGTAGCAAGGCTAGCTGAAGTGTTTTGATTTGGGAGGGACACAGAGATTCCAGGTAGGTGAAGATGTAGTCAGAAATTAGTAAAGTCATTTGCCTGATTTCCTTCATAAACCAGATATTCCTGTTGGGGTGTAGTGGCAGTTAGGGTTGAATAAAGATTAGACAATTAATACTTGTTCTAATGAAAGAAGTATGGACTGGGGGCAGTTTGAGCAATTTGGTTGTAATTTTTATTCTGATATCGTGAGTTTTTGGCAAGTTGCCCAATTTCATAGGTCTCCTTCTGTAAGATAAAATGGATTGGATATGTAACACCCCTCCAGTTCTCAAGTTTCAGGCTTCATGTATGAAAAGCACTTATTTGGCCCACTCTCTGTGAAAAGGTATATTTTGTACAGCATGAAATCTTGGGCTCTGGGTACACTTGCAGGATCAGGCCTCTTTGGTCCCTCCTAGTCAGATGCAGAGTAGGCTGGCTATACACAAACTGTAGTCTACATCCCCTTGCCTTCGCCAATGCTGGATAAATGAAACCTCTGCTGCGCTTTTGGGATTTCTCCTCATGAATTAGTATTAATGCTGCTACTGTTCCCTAGAGGAGCCTGGCTTTTAATGGATACTTGCCTTGAAGTGGACCCTGAGGGCTAGCCTAACTATAGGTGGGAAACACCCTCTTCAGTCTTAAATTCTCAGAACATCTAAGTGGAGCTGACAAAAGCAAAGTAGAAAGTGCAGTGGAAGTGCTGGCTGAGCTGCCATCAGAAACTCTTAAGTTTTTCTGTTGAGGGTCATCTGATGTGGCAGTTCCCTATCTTATTCTTAATAGTAGAGACCCTTCCAATTGTGTATTTAAACAATCCAGGACAGTCTAATGGGGGCTTTTCGTGCTTCTAAACACTGGCTCTACTATGGAATTGGTTTTTTATTTGTTTGTTTGTTTGTTTGCTTTTGGTTTGGGGGCCACACCTCGTGATGTTTAGGAGTCACTCCTGGATGTATGCTCAGAAATCACACCTGGCTTGGGACGCAGGGGATCCGAGATCCGTCCTGGGTCAGCTGAGTGCAAGGCTAATACCCTACGGCTGCTCTACTACTCCAATCCCAATGGGATTGTTTTGATTTTTCCTTTGAGAAAGAACTCTTGACTCATGAATTCATTTTCACTTCCCAGTTGGATCCTGGGTGAGGAACCTCTCCAGGCTACCTGCTGCTCACCCCCACTGTGCTGCTGCCTCTATGTATAAATGCCCCTGGATTTTCTCCTGTTTGTTTCTCTGTTGGTGAGTGGGAGGTATAGAGAGCTTGGTCTGCCCTCTCCAGAGAGAAAAGTGCTTTGAAAGAAGTTTGTTCATCACAAATAACGCATTGAGTCTTTTATTTGGATAGGTTTATGCAACCCAGTGAATGGAAAGTTGAAGCCGATGGAAGTTATTTTATGTATGTTATGTGCTTCCAGACTTTGGAAGGGTTTTGTCACCCTAAAATTTGAAGAGTGGCAGTTTATCCTTGTGTTGTCCATGAAGGAAGACCAGGTGATTTGAATGCACTAAGGAGTCTAAAGCTAACATATGCCCCTGGGTAATCTTAAATAATCTTCCATGTAGAATGAAGTTCTTTGAGACCATGTCTCTAGTGGTGTGTTTGTGTGGTCATTTGCCAATAGTGAGTTGCAGGTAGGTAAGTAATAAGGGGAGACTACCACCTTGTGCTCTTCCTCCCTGATTATCCTGAGTCCTTTGCTCATGAGCCCATCACCTAGTCTCTCATCACAGATCTGCTGACATAAAAAGTAATCATATTGTGGGAGAAACTTTGTGTTGCAAAGGATATAAAGAGTTTGAGAGGGAGATCATCTATCTAATCTGGCCTCTTTTTTCAACAGTGATTGATTAGTACTGTGTTACTTTCTTCTACAGCTGACCTGTCCTGGAAGCAGCATAACTAACGAAGCTGCTGCAGGATGAGAAGATGGCAGCGCGGCTGCTCGCACCACCAGGCCCTGATAGTTTCAAGCCTTTCACTCCTGAGTCACTGGCAAACATCGAGAGGCGCATTGCTGAGAGCAAGATCAAGAAACCTCCAAAGGCTGATGGCAGCCATCGGGAAGATGATGAGGACAGCAAGCCCAAGCCAAACAGTGACCTGGAGGCAGGGAAGAGTTTGCCTTTCATCTATGGGGACATCCCACAAGGCCTGGTTGCGGTTCCCCTGGAGGACTTTGACCCATACTATTTGACGCAGAAAGTGAGTTGGAGGCAGAGGAGGTGGCTTCAGACACCCCTTTTCCAAAGCTGTAGAGGAGTTGGGGTTGAAAGAACTGTGTTTCTTTGCCAGCGTTTGAATAAGTAAATTAACTGTCTGTTTCAGTGCTGGTTTATGGGGATTGCTTTTCTCTTTAATTGCTACAAAGAGCCATCATGGGTCTTGGCAGTTTTCCAACTCTGTTCATAAGATTTCTGAATTTAACTCTCAGCCACATCAGAAAGACTATAAGAATGAAATGAAATCCTTAGAATTCAAAAAAGATGGTATGGTAAAAGATAGTACAGTCCCATAGACTCACTGTCTGACACAGACACATTCAAAAATATATCTTTAAATACAATGAAACTAGAGATGTGACTCAAGTGGTAGAGCACATATAAATTTATGCTTCAGCACTGCATGGCCTTCCAAGTATTGTCAGGAGTGACCCAGGTCAAATGTCACTGATGTGTCTCCTATAAAATATAAATAAAGATGATATGATATTATAATATCAACTGAACCTAATATTAATGTAATTAAGATGATGGATTAGACCTCTGATTCAGCTCCCATTGTGAGGGCACAACTTTTGGGATCAAAGATCATCCAGGAGAACAAAGTATTAGTACAACAGAGAGTTTATCTTGCTGGCAGCCAACCGGTATTCATTCCCTAGCACCCTGTATGGTCCCTGAGCCCACCAGGAGCGATCCCTGTATGCAGGGCCAGGAGTAAGTCCTGATCACTACTAAGTGTGATGCAAAAACAAGTAATCACAAAGGGTGAACAAAAGCTGGCCAGTGATGAGAGAATCAGATTCCTGGTCTTGTTATACAGCTGTCGGGGTTAAACCAGCACTAATTTTCATTAACTCGATTCTATTATTCTTGCTACTAAAGAGTGTGGTTAAGAAATACCAATTTTCGGGGCCGGAGAGATAGCATGGAGGTAAGACGTTTGCCTTTCATGCAGAAGGTCATCGGTTCAAATCCCGGCATCCCATATGGTCCCCCGTGACTGCCAGGAGAAATTTCTGAGCATGGAGCCAGGAATAACCCCTGAGCACTGCCAGGTGTGACCCAAAAACCACAAAAAAAAAAAAAAAAAGAGAGAAATACCAATTTTCATTTAGTCAGGAGTTTCAAACTTCCTTGAAAATAAGGGGACAATTGTAGAAGCAAGGTGGCATGAATAATCCTACAGCCAAGTTATTAGATACTGAAGGCTGAGAACTGACTCTGATGACACCATTTTAGGGCTCCTCATTTGACAGGAATTACAGAGGTAAGTGGTTAGCTTTTCCTAAGTAAGCTGGGAAAATCTTGGTGTAATTACACATTTAAAGATAAAAATGTATTTGCCTTTATAAACATCTGCCTTGCTTTTCTGTGTTTCAAGTTTGGAAGAGAGTTTGTTTGGGGGCTGGAACAATAGTACATCATTAAGGTGCTTGCCTTACACACAGCCAAGCTGAGTTACATCCCTAGCACCTAATGTGGTCCTGAGCACTGTTAAACAAAGTTTAACAAAGTTTAATTGTTAAACAGAGGAGTGATTTTTGAGTGCAGTCATGAGTAAACCTGTGAATCACTAGTATGACTCCAAAATAAGAGAGAGAGAGGAGAGAGAAAAAGAGAGAAAGAGTGAGAGAGAAAGAGAGAGAGGGAAAGAGGGTGGGAGTGAGGGAGGGAGGGAGGGAGGGATTTGTTTTCTTTGGGTTAAACTTGGATAGAATTAAGATGAGACCAGTAGATCTATTGACTTATAGTTGTGAGGCATTTTTAATTCAGGGTGGCCCAAACATTTTGTTTTCTCTATAAAATGGTCCTTTACTCATGTCTTTTTTACAGCTCAGGACCACTTCTTAATAGGAAAAAGTGCAACGTGTAGCCTATATCTTTCACTGGCAATGTAGACGGTTTAAGAAATTGGGGCCCTAGAAATAACTACATTGATAGCTGTCATGACAGTGATAGTGAGAGAAATATAATGTCTGTCTTGAATACTGGCAAGGGGTGGGGAAGAGGGAGTTGGGGGCATTTGTGGTGGGAATGTTGCACTGGTGAAGGGGGATGTTCTTTTGTATAGCTAAAACTCAACTATAAACATGTTTGTAATCACAGCGTTTAAATAAAGATAATAAAAAAAAATAAATTGGGGCCAAAAGGTGAATAAAGTGGGCCACAGTGAATAAGGTACTTGCACATGGCCAACCCAGACTCGAACTCCAGAACCCATTTGATCCTCTGAGCACTGCCAGGAGAGATTCCCAAGAGCAGAGTCAGAAGCAAGCCCTGATAACCCCCTGCATGATCCAAAAAGGAAAGAAATAAAATTGGGACTGGAGAGAGAGTTTAGTGGGTATATTACTTACCTTGCACATGGCGAATATGGTATTAATTCTTGGCACCTATATGATCTCCTAAACCCTGCCACAAGTGATCCCTGAGTGCAGAACTAGAAGTAAGCTCTAGAGTCTAGACAAAGCTGGTGTGGCCCCAAAACAAAACAAAAAAAGAAGGAAAGAAATGAAAAGTCTAAGGACCAGACATGATTATTTAAAGCAGTGAGTTTTTTTTGTTGGGGAATAGGGAGTTATTCCTCATCTTTGTTCAGAAGTTATTTCTGCTGGTACTTGGGGAACCATCTGGAATATTGAGGGTGGAACCCAGGTTGATAGTGTATAAGGCAAGCACCTTACTCACTGTACTATCTCTCCAGCCCTAAAGTAGGGGGTTTAGTCTTTTTACCGCTCTCAGGCAGGTGGTTGAAACACCATCAGTTCATCATTTGCAGAATGGCAAGAAATATCTGCAGGCCAGTAGCCCAGAATTACATGAATAACAGTAGACTGAGACTTAGCTACCATAATTTACCACAATTTATTATTTATATTTTTATTGTTTAGTTTATCTCAAGTAATTTGTTTTCCCTCTTTGGGTCTATTTTTTTCTCATGTAAAAACAGCAGTTGGATGTGGAGAGATTGTACAGGGGTTTTAAGGAGTTCTACATGGCCAATTGTTTTATCTCTGGGATCACCCTGAGCACTGATGGGTGTGGCTACAAAACAAAATAAAAATTAACTGAGAGAGGTTAAAAAAGTTTTTAACTATTTTTCCCCTCTCACCCCCAAAAATTTAACTTTAAACATTAAGTTCTAGGACCAAGTAGTTCCCAGCAGACTATTACAGATTTCTCATTTTCTCTTTCCTTGTTTGAAGTCCAAGTTTTTAACCTGGGGTTAGCTGAGCACAGTTAGGTGGGTGAGGAAGAAGTGAATGTTAAAGAGAGTTTGCTCCCTTAACACACACCCATGGTCTTGGTGGAGGTAAAAAAGAAATCACAAGTCAAGTTTTAGGTCTTGCCTATTTACATAAGTTTGGCTAGTTGATAGAACTTTTCAGAAAATACTTTTAAAGCAGTACATGGAGGAGTCAAGCCCTTTAAACTATTTTAAGTGGCTACGCTGTTTTCTTTCCATTCTTTTTATTGTTTTGTATGTTCAAAGTACTAAGCATGTTATTAAATGTTAGGTTGTCGATGTTAAAATTTACAGTATTAATATACAGAATTCCTGCACCCCACTTCAATGTGTCCATGACCCTCCACCAGTGCCTCTCTATGCAATTAAAACCCCCTTTTTTGTTTTTTGAGTCACCAGCTATCGTGTTTAGCCCTGCCAATGCTCAGGGGATCCTCTGGTGCCAAAGATCAACCTGGTCTCCCTGCATATAATGCATGCACTCAATCAATTTACCTATCTTTTTTTGTTTGTTTGTTTTTGGGTCACACCTGGCAGCGCTCTGGGGCTTAGGGGTTACTTCTGGCTCTGTGCTCAGAAATCGCCCCTGACAGGCAAGGGGGACCATATGAGATGCCATTCTTCTGCATGCAAGGCAAATGACCTCCCTCCATGCTATCTCTCCGGCCCCTCAATTTACTTATCTTATTAAATTTTCTTGTAAAAAAATGTATTAATTGTCCAAATTGAATTTTTCTTTATATGTTTTTTTCTCTGTACCTGTCTTCAATCAGTGGTGTACAGATCAGTACCAGTCTTCAAATGTAAAAAGGTTGAAAATCACTGGAGTACTGTCTTGATTTTATAAATATCAACCTGCAGGACCAGTTTATGAGCCAGTTTGCAGGACAGGTGCTGGTCCATGGTATAAAAAGATTGAAGAAAACTGCTATAGCTAGCCTCTTCAGTCACCCTGGCTTGGGAGTAAAGACCCAAACCATCTTTGACCCTGGTTTGTATTGTTCTATAACTTGACCAAATTTTGAACATCAGGAGATTGACTCTTTCTGATAGGAAGACTTTGACCTCACCACAGGGTGAATAGTTTATGGAAAGACAACTTAAAAGTGCTATATCACCATGTAGAAAAGTTGATGAAAGCCATAGCATAGTGCTTAAGCAGTCATCTGTGACATGAAAGCATTTCAGAAGTGTTAATTGTAGTTTCAAATGGAGGATTTTTCACTTGGTTAAAAAATAATATGCTTACTAGTTTCTTTGAAGATGCCGTCACCTTACTAATACTTCTTACTAAGTAGGACTTTCACATGACCAAATTAGCAAGGTCTCCCCTACAAAGAATCACACTGGGTTTTAACCCACAAATCAAGAAGTTCTGAGAGTAGAAATGACTTTAAGAGGACATTCCCGACTATTTGTTTTTCAAGGGTTGCCTTAAATAATTTTTCTAAAATAGAACTTATTCTCTTTGCTAAATGGAGATAATTTACTTAACCTCTTCATACATTTTTTAAATGGCAATTTACTCTCCCCACCACACCCCCACTCCTTCATTTCTCATTCCCGAAGAAGAGTCAAAAGAACTCCTTAGACTTATAAAACCTTCATTAAATTTTACCTTTGCTTATTGTTTGCCCTTGCCCAGATCGCTCTGTAGTTATATTTCTTTTCTTACTGTATGTGCAGAATCGTTTTTATATTTTTATAATATGTTTTATAAGCATATTCACATTTATGCCTATTCCTGTTTTAGCTGTGGAAGCTACTTTCTGATTCTCTGGTACACCCCTGTTTTCAATGTCCTCCAACCTTTACACCTTTGGACCTGTTCATCACAGGTCCAACCCGAGGCCTCTAACTTGATTATCCTTCCTACATTAGAACTGATTCCTAAAGTAGGTCTTTTTAACTTAAGCATGACAGAGTAACCTGTGCCAATGCACACAATTTTTTATTTTATTTTTCCAAATTTCTCCTTACCCAACTAAAATGCTTTTTCAAATCAAGTGAGCACACTTCCTCTATTTCTCTCTCTTCTTTTTCTCTCTTCTCTCTCTCATTCACACAAACTCACTTGAGGTACTGGCAGAAAACTGCTGCTGTATCCATTTTCACACACTTTTAACAGGTATGCAGAGCAGAGACAGGCTGTTAAAGGAAATATTTTAGGTTTATTGGGTGTGATTTGACATATTGCTAATACGGTGCTGCATTGCTTGCTTTCTACATGCTAAGTCCAGACTCTGCTTTCTGTCTTAAATAAAAGTTGCATATATTAAAACATTACTTTGTTGTTTTAAAAAAAAAAACTTGCAACAATATAAGAAAAAATGGCATTTTTATTATTTTATTTGCCGAACCAAAAGAAGGCATATTATTGTGAGCCAATAGGAAGTAGATCATTCCTAAAGTGTGATATTAGTGATATACTCTCCAGATATCTCCATTTAGAGGGATAACATTTAATTAAATGGTCTCAAGTAATGGTTCCCCAGTAGACCATGAGTTGGGAAATCTCCTTTCTGTTTCCCAACACCTTTCTAAGTGATTTGTGGCATGCTACTTAAATATTTAGGATCTTAGTTTCCACAATGTAGAAAAAGAAGATCATGCCAATTGCATATATTTCAACTATTTAGAGGGTTGTTGTCAAGAACTTTTTGACTATCTAATGTAAAACCCCATAGGCAGCCTATAGCTCCAACCCTGATCATTTCCCCTATAGAATTTAGCAAATCCTGGCATGTAATATATTTATTGTTTATTCTCATATTTCCTGGAACAGAGCCTACGTTATGTGTAATAAGTGGTCAATTAATATTTATTGGATTAACTGATCTTAAAAGGTTTTTAAAAAACTTATCCTGTGCTTTTTAAGTGCTTTGAACAAGAAAGATGACATTGTGGGTTTTTCCCTAATGAAAAAAAACGTCTACTTCCTAGAATGAATTGAACCCTTAAGAGGAAGAAACTAAATACATTTGTGTGTGTGTGTGTGTGCTTTTTCTTTTTCAAAGAATTAGTTTACTTTAGAGATTTTGGAAGTGGATCAAGAAACAAGCTTACTGATAGTTTGCATACCTATTTTTGCAGCAGACTTAGGACAACTGTTAATGCTACCAGTATTTTCTTGATGTTGGTTGGTTTGGGGCCACACCCGGAAGTGCTCAGGGGCAGCTTTTGACTCTGTACTTAGGAGCCACTCCTGGCAGAGCTCAGACCATATGAGGTGCCAGGGACTGAACCTGAGTCAGTCACATGCTAGGCAAGCACCTTAACTCCTGTATTATCTTTCTAGCTCCCATTATCATATCTTATCATTCCTTGTATTACCTTAGAATTAAAGGGGTTTCATAAAAACATGTAACCTCTGCCTCATGTTGGAATCTCTCTTGACTTATGGTATCATGTATAGAGGTTGCTATTTCCTAAATGTTCTAAGTTGCTCTGCCATGCCTACCTGCTGCTCTCTTGACTATATATTAACGAGCTGTAAAGGAAACGAGAAGCAGGCAGAGAATGTTACTAGTATGGGTTGCTCCTTATAAAATATGACCCATTTATTCAACAAACACTTCTTTATTGTACTGGGATCAAACTCAGGGCTTCACACATGCAAGACAAGTATTCTACCACTAAATTGTGCTGAGATGAACATTTATAGGTATGCGTATATCTTTTTGTCTTAATGTTTTTGTTTTCTTTGGATAGATGCCTAGTTGTGAAATTACTAGATTACACAGTAGATCTGTTTTTGTTGTTTGTTGAGGGCAAGGACACAATCAACAGTACCAGGTAGGAGGCAGTAATGCTCAGGAATCGCTAAAGTACCAGAAGTTGAACAAAGGGCCTCTCTACCACTGAGCTACTTCCTGACATCTTTCTGTTGTTGGCCATTCTTACTGGTCTGAGAGTGTAGCTGATTGTTATTTGCATCTTATTTTACTTGTATTTCTCTTATAATAAATAATAATGAGCTTTTCTCCTTTCTCAGGAACTTGGTGACTATCTTTTTTCCCCTCTTTTTTAAACAAAATTTTAATTGATCAAAGTAAAACTGTTCATGATCGAGTTTCAGTTATCTGGTGCCCAATACCCATCCCTTCACCAATGCACATTTCCTGCCACCAATGTCCCCAGTTTGCTTCCCTCCCTTCCATATCCTCTCTTCTGCTTGCTTCTGTCTTTCTCTCACTCTCAGACATCTTTCTATCACTCTTTTTCTCTCTTTCCTTTTCCCCATCTAAACACAGTTTACAGTATAGTTACTGAAGGAGTATCATACATAACTAACACTTTCCCTCCTTTCAGGACCCAGTTGGTGGCTATCTTTATGTCTTCTTTGGTTATGTGTCTGTTAAGCTGTCCTTCCTGTATTTGATAGAGTTGGTAAATTTTGTAAATTCCTGATAGTCTTGAAGATTAGCCCCTCCTTATCAGATGTATATTACATGAATATTTTCTCTCATCTATAGGCTATCTTTTCATTTTAATCTTTATTTATTTCACTGTGCAGAAGCTATTAAGTTTGAAATAGTTTCATTTATTTGCCTTTATATGGCTTTGCAGCCACTCCCAATGGCGCTCAGGGGTTACTCTCACTCTGCACTCAGAAATCACTCCTGGCAGGCTCGGTGGACCATATGAAGTGCCAGAGATCAAATCTGGGTCAGTTGTGTGCAAGGCAAATGTCCTACCCACTATGGTCTATCACTCTAGTCCCCTACTTTTTTTTTTAAGTCATATCTCCAGAGACATAACTAAAGCCCAGGATCATGGTGTTTTGCCTGTTTCTTCAGCATATTTTTGGTAAGTTTACTATTTATACTTAAGTAGCTTATAACTTGGTAGTATGCTTTGGTAATACTTTCTGTTTGTTCTTGGGCCATACTCAGCAGTGATCAGAGTTTACTCCTGGCTCTCGGTTCAGGAGTCACTCTTGGCAGGCTCCAGGGACCATATGGGGATCAAACCTGGGTTGGCCATATGCAAGCCAAATGCTCTACCTGCTGTACTATCACTCCAGCTTCTTGCTTTGGTAGTATTTTTTTGTCAGAGGGTATATGAAGATAAAGTACTTCTTCACTGGAAGAATAACGTTGGATTTTGGTGTGGGTTTGGGTTTGGGGGTCATATCTGGTGATACTCAGGGTTTCTTCCTGACTTTGTGCTCAGGAAACCATTCCTGGTGGTGCTTAGGAACCATATGTAGTGCGAGGGATTCAGACGGGCTGGCCATGTGCAAGGCAAGTGCTTGCCTTTACAATCTATTCTAGCCTTTTGTAATATTTTTGTTTTGTTTTTGAGTCACACCTGGCAGCGCTCAGGGGTCACTCCTGGCTCTATGCTCAGAAATCGCCCCTGGCAGGCACAGGGGACCATATAAGATGCCGGGATTCGAACCACCGTCCTTCTACATGAAAGGCAAACGCCTTACCTCCGTGCTGTCTCTTCGGCCCAACATTTTGTAATTTTTTTTTGTTTTTTGTTTTTTTTTCGTTTTTTTTTGTTTTTGGGTCACACCTGGCGGAGCTCAGGGGTTATTCCTGGCTCTACGCTCAGAAATCACTCCTGGCAGGCTCGGGGGACCATATGGTATACCAGGATTCAAACCATTGACCTTCTGTACGCAAGGCAAATGCCTTACCTCCATGCTATCTCTCCGGCCCCACCTTTTGTAATTTTTAAAAAGATTTTTATATGGGTCTCTCTAGTGCCTAAGGTGTGTCCTGGATTCCCAATAAAATTCCATCTAGTGATGAGGAACTGTCAGGTCTGTGGAGCAGCAGGATATGGGACTGGAAAGTGAAAATGGCAGTCATGTTATGGAGGACTTAGAATGTTAACTCAGAAATTGGGGCTTTCCTTGATAAACATTAGCAAACTACTAGAAGTGGTTTTGAATGGTGGTAAGTATAGGTAGGTGATCACAGCTGAGCATCAGGAAGATGAGTTTGATGGTGATGTATCTGAGGGAAAGAGGACTATGAAATAGAGTCAAGGAAATGGAGGTACTGATCACTAAAAGAAGTTCTCCTTGTGCTTATGAAATAGTACAGCTGACTCCTGCAGGTGACTTAGGTGAAGCAGGGATCAAGACAGAGCACTGTTCACCATCAGAGTGATGGTGAAGGTGCCTGAGAGGGTCAGGAACTGAGAAAGTCCACTCACTATAAATATTTGCTCAGAGTGGATGCTCATATCCCACCAGCCCAAACTTGGCCACTTTCAAACTGCACTACTTCCTCTTCAAGGGCAAGAGTTTGACCTCTTTACCTAATTACTCAGAGTCAGGACCTCAGGCTGGAATGAACAATTTGCTTTCTTCTGGTAAGGAGTCAACCTTGATCTCTATTTAGGTTTTCATTTCTACTATCTGTTCTCATAGAAAAGAATTTCAGAAAGGAGACAAAAGTAAGAAGTTTATGTAGGGAGGCAGAAGCATGTATATAGGGAGGTGGGCTTCTCGGAAGGGAAGAGAGCCCTATACCAGCCCAGTGGAGTTGGCGGGTGATGTCAAAGATGGAGTATACTCTCCTTTAACATTCTTGTCATGGCCCTAGTTTCTGCTACTGAGCTTTCTCAGTGGCTTTCTAAGTGGCTCCAGCTTTTCTGGGCCTGGTACTTTTGTCTTTCAGTAGATTTATGGGTTTTTTTAAGATGGCTTTCTTCATCTCAGAGGCCTTCATGCCTTTGGACTACTTTGGTTTGGAAACATTGATTTTTATTTTTAGTTTTGGGGCCACACCCAGTGCCCCAATCCAATTTGACATGTAAGGAAATTACTGTGGAGCAGCAGGTTATGGGTTTGGAAAGTGAAAATGGCAGTCATATCATGGATGACTTAGAATGTTAGACTCAGAAATTAGCGCTTTCCTTGATAAACATTAGCAAACTACTAGAAGTGGTTTTGAATGGTGGTAAGGTGATCACAGCTGAGAATCAGTAAGGTGAATTTGATGATGATGTATCTTAGGGAGAGGTGCCGCTCAGGGGTTACTTCTGGCAGTGCGCTCAAAAATGGCTCCTGGCTTGGGGGATCATATGGGACGCCAGGGAATTGAACTGCAGTCCTAGATTGGCCGCGTACAAGGCAAATGCCCTAACGCTGCAGCACCACTATGGCCCCTGATTTTTATTTTTTTAAAATATCACTATAGTCTCTCCTCTCTGCTTCTCTGCAACATAGAAAGGCAGTGGAAGTACTTTCTATCTTTAGAAAGCTTCAGCCTTCCCCTTTTACTTCATATAATTCAGTTGCAGCAATAAATTCAGTGTTAGAGTATACATTTCACATGGATGAGGGCCTAGGGTCTGTCCTCAGCACACACATAAATATTATGTATATTGTACATTGACTCTGTGTGTTGACTTAAAAGATGTCTTTTCAGTTGGAGAGATAGTATATCTGCATATGTATATGAACATTGAGCCCTAGTTAGAGCCAAGAGATAAGTCCTAAATGCTGCAGGGTATAGTCTACCCCTCACCCCCAAAAGATAACTTTCTCTGAAGGTCTTCTATTAGTTATTCCAATTCTTAAATCTTTGCTTAGCAAAGTGTGTACTTTCAATAGTTGAAATTATTTGGAAAACAATTAATAAATTCTTTTTTTTTTTGACATTTTAAATTGCTTTATTTAAAGACCATAATACAGGTTGTTCACAATACAGTCAGGAGTATTTTTTTACAGTTGCAAAGTATGCATGATTGAATTTCAGTTATACAATGCATAACACCATTCACCAGTGTATGTTTTCTGCCACCACTTTCCCTAATTTCCTCCTGCCCTGCTGCATCTGAGTGAGATATTTTCTTTTCTCTCTGTATAAGTATATATACACATATATGTGTATGTACATATATTTTTTTCTTTTCCTTTTTTTTTATAATAGCTTATTTTTATTGAAGATCAGAAGTTAATATACGGTTAACATTATTTCTGCACACAACTTTCCAACAGTACCCCCATGGCCTGAGCGCTTCCAACCTTCACAGTAGCCCAAGGGCCCCTTTCATAATAGCTCAGTCCAGGGCCTATTTTAGTAACATAGGATTGAAACATAAACCAATCAGATTTGTACAAGTACAACGATTTTAACCAATGGGAGCATAAACACATTTTGATGGCGGGAAGGATAAAGAGGAACCTGGCATGATGGGGGGAGGGGAAGCAAATTCTTAAACAAATAGCTAAATGATATTTACGCAAATACAATTATTTGTTTAGCCTATTTTCCATTTAGATCTATCTTTTGTGCAAGCAATAAGGATCATAATTTAAACTTTACAAAAACATATCAATAACTACATACTTGAGAGCAGTTACAAAACCAGGTTCCATGGAAAGGTTAAGGCATCTGGTTAAGCCAGATTCTTTGTGCTGAGCTAAATTTATTTGTAGAGTTTTCTGTTGGTTCGGGGCTATGCAAACTTTTGTGGCTTGAATCAGACAGGTGGTGGAAAATTCATTCAGAGTTCCTTTGATATGTGGGGTGCTCGATCTCCCACATCTCCCCCTGTTTAGTATACAATATAGAAGGGACAGACGTGCCTTGGTGGACTGGCCACACTGGGTGAAGAGGTGTGGGGCTTCCAGTCACCGCATCTGCTACCCTTGATTCAGTCGTTTCCAAAGCTTGGCAAGGCACAGATTGAGGTCTATGCGCCAGCTCCTCGATAACTTCAAACTTAAGTGGCGGAGAGTTAATGAAGGCAATATGCTTCAATATCATTAGAAATTGTTATTCTCTAACTTGGAGAATCCAGACCCAGAGACTATTATGTTCAAACATTTGTGTCTTTAATAAACACTTTTAGGAAGTATTAAATTGTTATCTTTGAAAAGACTAATAATATAGTTATTCTGTGTTGTATAAAAACAGTATTATCAGGCTGGAGTGATAGTACTGCTGGTAGGGTATTTATCTTTCACAGGGCTGACCTGGGTTCAATCTCTGGTATCCTATATAGTCCCCTGAGTACTGCCAAGAATAACCCTCGAGTGCAAAGCCAGGAATAAGACCCAAATGCAAAAAACTAAATTAAAAAAGGTTCAAAAGTAGGCTTTTTTTTTTTTTTGGTTGTTTGTTTTTGGTTTTGGATCACACCTGTTCTCAGAGCTTCTTCCTAACTCTACAATCTGATACTCTTGGTGGGGTTTAGGAGGCTATGTGTATTATCCAGGATTTGAACTTGGGCTGACTATGTGCATGACAAACCCTTAATCCCTATACGTTTTGTATGTTTACATTTTGAATTTTTGAGTAGGAAAGAGTTGTATGCATTTTATCATCAGTATGAGCTACAGTGATACCTGCAGATAAATTTAGGATTTTGTCCAGAAAGGAGCCTTAGGACATCTCAAGAACTAAGTTGGGATTCGAAATTCAGAGTTATATAGTATGTAAGTTATAACTTTTCTCTCTTTTTGTCTTTGAGTTACACCCAGTGGGACTCAGGGGTCACTGGCTCTGTGCTCACTGTTCAATCCTGGCAGGCTTGGAAGATTGTAGGGGTGCCAGGGAACCTGAGTCAGCTACATACAAGGAAAGCACCTTGCCAGATTGTACCATCACTCTGGTGATGGTTATCACCAGATGATGGTTATCAAATGATAACTTTTACCTGAATTTTAGAATGTGTGCTATTAGCTAATTGCTTGGATCATAAAATTCTACTCATTTGGAAATTTTAGGAATTAGTTTTATATTTTCTCTGGGGTACAAGTTATGAAATCTTATTCTAATAAAAGTTGAAATATTGAATAGATAGTTTTGCTTTGTTTTGGATCACATCTGGTGGTGCTCAGAGCTTATTCCTGGCTCTGGAATCACTCTGGGCTGTCTCAGGTGACAGGTCAGTTGCAACTTGGTCAATTATATGCAAGGGAAGCACTATACCACTATACCCCTATACCATGCTCTGGCCCTTGAATGGGTCACTCAGGGGAAGTCACTCCTGGCAGACTCAGGGGTCCATATGAGATGCTGGGATTCGAACCACCGTCCTTCTGCATGTAAGGCAAACTCCCTACCTCCATGCTATCTCTCCAGCCCCTTGAATGGATTATTTAATAATAACTTTTAAGTATTGAAAGCTGTCTCAGTATTGCAATGTATATTGATTTGGCAATAATTAACTGCATTTTTAGTTTTTCCAAGTTATGGAAAGATATCATTATGTAGAAGCTTCCCAAATTTACTTCACTTACTTACTCTCCAAATTTGCTTCAGTTTTTAGAAAAATAATCCTAAATGTCTCTTTGGAAATATACATTTTTTTTTTTAGCAAACTAAAAACTAGAAATACTCCCCAGTTGCACCTGAGGTCATTACCACACACACACACACACACACACACACACACACACACACACACACACACACACACGCATGCATAGAGGTGATATTATCTACTTTCCAAAAACACTGATATAAAAGGATGCTTTTCTTATTGTTTCCAGATTCATCACATATTGTTCTTTATATATAATCCTGTTTGATACAGTTCAAGATTAAGATTTGCTGCCGCTATGTGACAATTTCTGTCAATTCTGACTCTAGCAGTAGGATTTTGCCACTGAAAGAAACACCTGATCCAAACATTTGAGACAACAGAGTTTATAATTGATCAGATTTGAATGAATGATGCTTCTGATTTCTGGGAATTTAGTACTCTACTTTCAGGGTCATTCTCTCTCCTAGTGCCTTTGACTATGCCTTGTTACCTTCTCTAGAACTTCATTTTTTATTATTATCTATTTTTGTGCTTTTACTCTTTTCTTCTCACAGTGGTTCTTTCTTCTCTACCTACAAATTTTTCAGCGCTTGTCTTGTCCTAGTTAAATTTATGTTGGCCTCAGAACCCCAATTAGTTTACTCTTCATCTTCATACCATTTAACTTTTTTTTTTTTTTACAAATGGTAACATTTGTATTGAGGTATCGTAATTTATAGTACTATTTTTTCATGCGCACATTTTCCCAATACCCACCAACAAAGTGTCCATATTTTACCTTTTTTTTTCTGCCATAACTGGTGGTGCTCAGGGTTACTCCTGGCAGGCTTGGAGGACCACCTAGGATGGTGAGGTTCGAATGGTGTACTCTTAGTGCAAGGCAAATACCCCTTCTGTGATGCTATTGTTCTAGCCCTTCCATATTTAGCTTTCCACATTTTTTTTGTGTGTGTGGTTTTTTATTTTTGAGTTACACCCAGCAGTGCTCCGGGGTTACTCTTGGCTCTGTGCTCAGAAATCGCTCCTGTCAGGCTCAGGGGACCACATGGAATGCTGGGATTCGAACCACTGTTCTGCATGCAAGGCAAAAACGCTCTACCTCCATGCCATCTCTCCAGCCACAGCTTTCCACATCTTTAACTTTTGAAGAGTATCCTTTACTAATCCTTACCTTCACAGATCCCTTAACATACCTACTTTTTAATCCTTACATACTGATTCTGCATCCTTATCTCTCTACCTAAATTCTAGAGATAAGATTCCCCCATGATCTCATTTGCCAAACTGAAAGGATATAGTTTCCAGTTCTTTATTGAATCTTTGCTCAATATATCTTGAATAATTTTATTTTTCTTCAGTGTTAAGATTCCATGGATTCATGCTATTATTCCATATTTTTTCATTTGGCCTCTTTTCTCTGAGTGATCTCACCTATCCTCTTGGTATTCTTAAATCTGTGCCTCTAGCCTAGAACATTCCTTAAATAGCCAACACCTTGCCAAGCATCTCTATCTGGATTTCCTGCAGGTAACTGTTCAAAATTAAATTCACATTCTTTCAAAGTTACTTCTTTCATCTGCTATTTTAGTTGATGACACCACCCACATTCTAGATACCATTATTTTTTTCCCTAACTTTCTGCAGTTCTTAAGACTTAGCAGTATTAGGGAATTCTCAATAGAACGTCATACACTTTTATGAGGAAGGAAAAATGTGGCCCAGAACTGTTAATTTACTAACTCAGATTCCATCAGTGTATAGCAGAGCCAGGTTTAACTCTGCTAAAATGCTAAATCAAAGGTCTGACTTAGTGTTCGTCCTTGTACCATACCATGCTGTTTCCATGGAGAATAGGTTTTGTTTTTATTTTCTACTGTCATTCGATAATATTTTGTTATTTTCTCCACCTTGATAAGTTTGCTGCCTTGTTAGTTTCATGTTATCATTAGTGTGGCATGTAAGATATAGGAAAGAACAAACTTAAGAATAGAAAATATAATAATATAGTTTTAATTAGACACCTAAGAGAAAGTTTTTTTCATAGGTTTGTTGATTTTTGTATCATTTTTTATGTCTAAGATTTAGGTACTCAACATGAATTTTCCAGGTGAGCATCCTTTTTGGTTTGTTTTGGTTTGGAGGTCACACCCAGTGGTGCTTATGGCTAGCTACTGATGGTGCTTATGGCTAGCTACTGACTCTGCCCTCGGGGATTATTCTTGGAGGTGTCTGAGGGACCATATGTACTACCAGGGATCTCCCTGGGGTTGGCCATGTGCATGGCAAGTGACTTAACTCTTTTGTCTCTGGTTCCAGATGGGTATCATGTTTTGTTCTAAGCTTATTAAATTAAGAAAATAGCAGTTGATCGAACCGTTATGGATCTCAACGTCCAAGGAGAAATATTGATATAAAAAATGACAAACTATTCCCTGCTCTGATAGATTTAATTACCAAGTGATGATGTTGCTATGAAATGGTTAGCTCCTGAGTCCTTGAATTTTGTTTATAAAATTTTCATGCAAATTTTTTGATTTGTCTTGTGACCAGGCCCCTTGCAGGCTTCATGCGATTCACATGTATGTTGTCCTTAATTTATGCTGTTACCTTGTTGATTCTCTTAAAATCCACTGCTCTCCTCCTGGATATCACTGATGATTTGTGTTCTGTCTTTCATTGCTGCAACTTGTTTTTTGTCCCTTTTTAGCTTGCCTCATTTTCCACCCACTTGCTGCTTTTCCTGCTGTTTAGTCAGGAGACCATGAGATGCTGCCATCCAGATCATGGAGATGATTCAAGAGGAATTTCCCTGCACTATGTTTCTCCCTTTTTAGTGTTAATATTCTTTTTTTTTTTTTTTTTTTTTTTAGTGTTAATATTCTTACCCCTTCTCTGTTTCTGTTTCTTACCTGACTAGCTCTACCTCATGTTGGTGAGATTTAAAATGATCCATTAACTGAAATGCCAATTTCCATTAATACAATGTAAGGACAACAGGAAGGAAGGTTAGTTCTGTTTGAGAGTTAAAACAGGGTTGACCAGAAAAGAGGTGATATCTGTGCTATTTAATATTTCACCTCTTAGAGAACTGTTGTTTCATAACAGTGTGTTCAGCCATGTTGAACTTGAAGAGGCCTATTCCAGAGAGTAGAGAGGCATGAAAGAGTTTGAATCGTTGAAAACAATGATTAAAGTTGTGACTGGAGCCTGGGTTGTGGTTTGGTAAGATGAGAACTAGAGTTGGAGAGGCAGATTGGAATCCTACTGTTTGCAAATGGAACCATTTTATTGTTCTCCTGCTTCCAGAGTTCTTGGTTCTGAAATAGCTTCTGTGATCTCTTATGTGCCAGAGCATCTGTATAAGTGATTCCTAGGAACTCTGAACTGTTGGTAAAACTTATTAGGAAATTTTTTGCCTTCTTTTTATTTATTGAAACCATTGTGATTTTCAAAATCCTTCATAGTTGGATTTCATATATATAGTGCATCAGTGTCCCACAAACCAGTTTCCCTCCCTCAATGTTCCTTCTCCAGTGTCCCCAGTGTACATCCTGTACCACCACCCTTTGCTCCCTGGCCTGCTATTATAACAGGCTCATTTTAAGTTTAGATTGTTATACTTTGGGTCTCTTGATTCTATTGCTGTTGAATTTGTCTTGGATATTTAGTTCTGTCCTTTTATTTTTTTTTCTACACCAATGCACTTGATACCACTTGGTCACTGGCTCCCATTTCCCCCTTTTTTTCTGTCTTAATTTTATAGAAAAAAAATGCAGAAATATGGGGTAAAAAAGTAATCCATTCCTATTATTAGGAATTTTTATTTAGTCTTTGGAACAACCTGATAAAGCAGGTAC
Organism: Suncus etruscus; assembly: GCF_024139225.1. Taxonomy (NCBI): domain Eukaryota; kingdom Metazoa; phylum Chordata; class Mammalia; order Eulipotyphla; family Soricidae; genus Suncus; species Suncus etruscus. Next base: position 78,110,211 of record NC_064858.1, read on the forward strand.
AATAGGTCATTATTCCTAATTTATCAATAAGAAAATTGAGCAATAGCCACCTGAGTAAGTTGTCTAAAATAATGAGAGCTAATAAATAACAGATTAGGTTGTAATCCAGGTCTTTGTGATCTTGAAGCTTTTAGCTGACTTTTTTTCTTCTACTTTCTAAGAGAGGAAAGTGAAAATAGATTCTGGAATATAAATACAGTGAATAGAGGCTTTAATATGCTTTATAGAATAAACCTGCATTTTTCTCTGTTCTGTGGCTGTTGCAATCTGTACCCTACACGAGTAAAGAGAAAGAGATCAGAGGTAAATACATTGCGAAGGACAGTGAGCAAGAGCAGGCATGTAGGTCATAGCTGCCCTGCCTTCAGAGCAGCACCCTGCTGACATAGAACAGAAGCAGGTGGGCATGAGGAGTGTCAGCTGTTCCCATTGAGGGGTGGAGGTCATGGGGTTGCAAGGTCAAGCCAAATGGGAAAGTTATGCAGATTCATCTGGAAAACTAAGCCACTGGCATAAGTGGCGCTAGCCTATCTTTATCACTCTTAACATGGGAAAACACAACACTTATCTGCAGTGATCACTGAGATGTGTTGAAGGGACTGTTATTTTTCACTGAAGTTAAAGGGATTAGGTACAAGAAACCCCTTTAGTGATCTAAAGTTTGGACAGATGACTGGCATGGGGAAAAAAATGTATGCATGACTGAAGGTAGGAAGACCAACTTGTGTCCTGCAGCACAGGACATGCTTGCTTTTTTGTCTGTAAAGTAAGGATTTAGAATTTATAAATAATTTTGATAACAAGAGTATAGGTGTTGGATTTATTCTCAGTTCAATTCTAATTTTCACCTTTTTTTTTTTTTTTACATTTTACCTTCGAAAGCAGCACTCAAGTTACCAAGCGATTCCTGTTGATTCTGTCTCAGTGCATGGGTTTGAGGAGTTGGTGCTATGAGGGCCACTGGTACCAGTAATCAGCAAAGCTATGCTAGTAGGAGCCTCTAGGTCCAAACCCTGGATGCTGGGGTGGTACAGGGAAAAGAAAAGGGATCTATGTGGTACCAGGAATTGATTTTGTTGCCAAATGAGAGTAATGCCTTTTCTTCTGTGTTATATACCTGGCTCTTAATTTTTACCTTTTAAAGAGTTTTGTGGTCTTGGGCAAATTTCTTCTACATTTACCTTAATTCCATTACCTGTGAAATAGTACAATGTCATGGAATTAGCTGCTTTGAGAGTTAGTGTATGAAACACCTTCAGGTATCTTTGTAAATGTTTATATTTATTAGATGTTATTTTGACCTCAAATAGACTCATACAATTATCAATAACTAAAAGAAATTTAAAAATAAGCATGGGGACCGGAGACATAGCACAGTAGTAGGGCATTTGCTTTGCATACAGCCAACCCGGGACAGACCTGAGTTTGATCCCTGGCATCTCATGTGGTCCCCCGAGCCTGCCAGGAGCAATTTCTGGGCACTGAAACAGGAGTAACCCCTGAGCACCGCTGCCGGGTGTGGCCCAAAAACCAAAAATAAATAAATAAATAAAAATAAGCATGAAATTTAGTGTTCTCATTTGCTCAATTCTCAGTGTAGAAGAATTGAGATCAGGAAGATAAAGGTGCTAAGTATATGATTCAAATAAAAGTCCAAACCCAGTGGAAAAAATTAGTTGCTGTGTCCCCAGATTCAATGATAACTCAGTTTTTATAATGGCAGCTGGGCACCCAGACACTAGATAATCAAGCCAGTTGTGCCTTTGCTGGAGCCTTTTCTGGGTCACACTGGGACTTTAGTTTGATTTTACTTGAAGGGCAAACCTCTCAGAGAAAGGTCTCAGGTTTGTTCAATATGATGAGATTCCTTTGACAATGCAAGTCATTTAATCCTGAACAACTTCCTTGTCTGAAGTAGAATATGTATAGGTTAAACATTATACTTTCCTTCATTAAAGCAGGAAAAATTGGAAGGGGCATTTGTTGTCTATTGGCTGTTTAATTACTTCAAAGCAAATGCCAAATTATTGTTTTGTGAACAACTGCTATCTTTATTGCTATAGCTGTTATTTGGATCACAAAGATTTCTATATGTATAGACAACATAAATATATATAGACAGCTAGAGATATAGAATTATATTATTAATATGTAGCATATTTTTTCTTGTTGGCTACAGTGCTAAGGATCAAACCCAGAGAGTCACACATTATACATATGATTATTTTATATAAAATACTAGTTATCTGTACATGCCTAAGAATTTATAATTAGATAGAAAAAAGCTACCAACTAATATAAGTCCATCTGGCCATTTGCTTCAATTAGAAAAAGCACATAGTTCTGGTAAAATGAGGTGTGTATGTGTGTACATAAAGGTTTTAAGTTTTGGACAGTCCGAATTTAAGGTTAAAGAAGTCAGCTGAAAATAAGAGGGCTGGGCAGTTTCCATAAGTCAATTAACATCTAGTGTCCAAATTCCAGGAAACTATTATGAATTAGTATAGCAATTAAATCCAGAAAAATCTTGGTTCTCAGCTGCCCTCTATAGATTAACTTTGAACCTGAGGTGTTCATTATAGCCAGACAATCATCAAATGCTAACGGGATGCCTTTGTACTAATTGAGATGCTGATCTCTCAGGAGAGAGAGAACTCAACTGCATGGAAATCTCTCTTGAGACCTGAGGTCCACAAGCAAACTAGGGTCTAGATAGAATTACGTCTCTGAGAAACTTCACTTTACCCCTGTATTAAAGTGTTTTTCTGTAACATGCTTCCATTCTTATGCTTTTATGATTTGAATTTATACTATTTATTTGATTAAAAGATAATCCACTTTTGGGGCCAAAAAGAAAGTTACAATGGGTTGACCACATGCTTTCCATACAGAAAGCTAGGGTTCACTTCCTGACACTGCATGATCTCCTAAGCACCACCAAGATTAACTGCCAAGCTACTCTTCGGCCTGGTATGGCCCAAAAAACAGAAAAGAAAAGAAAAAAAAACAAAAAACGAATCTTAATTTGAAGTGAGGGTGAGAAAAGGCTAGTAAATTGACTGCCCTGCAGTACTGCTGTTACTGTGTTTATTGTGTAGATGTTTAGTATATAGGAGTTATTTGATATGTATATATACATATATACACATATATATATGAATGTACTTATACCTGCTCTTTAACAATGTTACTTATTCTTATTGTAGACCTCCCCAAAAGAGAAATTATCTTACTCAGAGTTAGCAGTGGCAATAATTCTCCATCATGTACTCCAGGTCTCACATTGCTAATTAGAAATGAAAAGCTTGTGCCTTTTAGAAGATTCGTTATATGCCAGTATGACACATTTATTAGTACTTCATGGCATAATTCATTAAAAGCTGTTCCTCTGCTCTTAATATGCTTTGTGCTCAAGCACATTCCGTAGCTGTTATTATAAACTGATATTTCCCCTTGAGTAGCAAACCACAATCCGGTTTCAATTTCTCTTTTAATTCATTTACTTCACAAAGATCTAATTTAAGACAGATTATTAAAACCATTATTGGACTACACGGGCTAAGTGATTGTTGCTTAGTAGTATTCTCATAAAAATCCAAAGGTTCTCACTACTCCTAGACTTCTAATGATCTGGTGGACACAGTGGACACAGTGTAGAACAAGGGATGAACCTTCACTTCTGGATATTTTCCCCCCAAGCAGTCTGGCAGTCATTACTAAAACTTCTTAAGCCATGTATATAACTTATAAATTCTTAATATATATTTGAAAGTCACCAGTCAGTCCTGTTCATTTTCCCTCTAATATTCACTCTTTTGTCAAAAACTGGACATGAGAGTAGGGAAGATAGGATGGAGAAAAAGAACCTATTTTGCAGCTCTGCCTCTGGACTGCTTCATGCTGCCCCCCTGGACTTTTCAATTTCACAAGAAGGAGCACAAGTCCTTAATTCAGGAGAATTCTACCAAGATGTAATATGATAAAATGAATAATAAAAGGCTTTCTGTTCAAAAGTATGGTTTGCTGCTTGGTGGTACTTAATTTTAATGCCTCTGTGTCCTTTCTAATTGTGAAATCACATGTCAGAGCTCTAAAGGTCCTGGGCACACCTATTAGGCAGCTCTGCCACTCTCTGTATCTGTCTCTCTCTGTCTCTCTCTCCTTAACCCCTCTTCTCTCTCCCATGAGACAAACAAGATTCAGGTTAATGAAGTTGCTCACCCAGGCCATAACAACTAGCTAGAGGCTGGTGAGGATCATCCAAGTGTTTTTGTTTTGGGGGGTGAACCACTCCCAACAGTGCTTGGGGGCTACTTTTAGCTCAGTGCTAGGAGAACCAAATGGTTCCAGTTTAGTAGCCTAGAGGTTTAATGTGGAGTGATCGACTATTTGAATATGAAAAAAAATACTTCATTTTCACTCAACGAAGATACAGCATGCAAATATTTTTTAAATGCGTAATGTTAACTATTTTTATTCTTTGTGTCCAGTACTCAAATTATTTTTGAAATTTCTTTTCATATTTGTTATTTATTTAAAGACCATGTATTACATAGTAGACATAGTTGATCATAATATATTAGTTTCCAGGTAAGTGGGAGCAAAATTATTAGAAAAGAAAAAAAGAAAATAATTCAGCAACAAGAAAATTTGTGAAAATTATTGTATCTTACAATGAGGTCAGTAAGTCATTGTTAGCTTTAATAAGTGCTTGCTGCTAGTTGACCATTGTTACTTCTATTGTTTCTGAACATTAGGAGAAACACATTGGTGTCTAGCTTTGTTCTTACGCAGATGACAGTATTTTAAAAATTGAAGTTGTTGCATGGCTGTAAATGAGGTTGCAGGGTCCAGGAATTCCAAGTACTGTTACTGATTCTGCAGCTTTTGTAAGGTATGCTTTCAATGACCAGCCCTTCTAGAAGTATAAAAAGGCTTAGTTAGGAAGGGTGCCCACACTCCAAAAAAATGTCCTAGTGATGTCATCCCAAATCCAAACATTCCTGGAATTTTAGTATTTGGTATCTGCAGAAAGATGTAGAAGAGAGGTGAAGCTGGGTCATTGTTGAAGTGGCAATTGTGGGTTGTGGGTGCAGCTGGTGTGACTTCAGCACCCACTCTCTTTTTTTCAGTTTCACAAGGAACACAGTCCCTAATTCAGGAGAATTCTACCAAGATGTAATATGATAAAATGAATAATAAAAGGCTTTCTGTTCAAAAGTATGGTTTGCTGCTTGGTGGTACTTAATCTTAATGCTTCTGTGCCCTTTGTAATTTTGAAATCACATGTCAGAGCTCTAAAGGTCTTGGGCACACCTATTAGGCAGCTCTGCCCCTCTCTGTCTCTGTCTCTCTCTGTGAAACTCACTCTCTTCTGAGATTGCCATTTCAGCTGCGTGGCCACTGTCTGTATGTTTTTTCACAGCTTGGTATACATCACTTTTGAGAATTGAGTGAGTCTATGGATCTGGCCAAATGCATTCATGGTGACTGTGTTTGTGGGTGTGTTTTCCTCAAATTATTTATGAAATTTCTGTATAACATAAAATGTTCATTCTTGGTAGTGGAATTCCAAATAATGTTCAGAGACTTTATAATATGCCACCAGCCAGGTTGGGCAGTTAGTTCTAAGGTTCATTCAGCAATGCAGTGCTCTTCAAATCCAGTGGTATATGGGCTATTAGTGCTATTTCTTGTGCTTCCCAGGGCACCGTGTGGTGCTTGGATTCTTACTCAGTGTATTATGGCATGTAATTCAGCTCCATTTTTTTCTCCACATTTTCTTTTTCTTTCTTTTTTTCTTTCTTTCTTTCTTTCTTTCTTTCTTTCTTTCTTTCTTTCTTTCTTTCTTTCTTTCTTTCTTTCTTTCTTTCTTTCTTTCTTTCTTTCTTTCTTTCTTTCTTTCTTTCTTTCTTTCTTTCTTCTTTCTTTCTTTCTTCTTTCTTTCTTTCTTTCTCTCTTTCTTTCTTTCTTCTTTCTTTCTTTCTTTCCTTCTTTCTTTCCTTCCTTCCTTCTTTCTTTCTTTCTTTCTTTCTTTCTTTCTTTCTTTCTTTCTTTCTTTCTTTCTTTCTTTCTTTCTTTCTTTCTTTCTTTCTTTCTTTCTTTCTTTCTTTCTTTCTTTCTTTCTTTCTTTCTTTCTTTCTTTCTTTCTTTCTTTCTTTCTTTCTTTCTTTCTTTCTTTCTTTCTTTCTTTCTTTCTTTCTTTCTTTCTTTCTTTCTTTCTCTCTTTCTTTCTTTCTCTCTCTCTTTCTTTCTTTCTTCTTTCTTTCTTTCTTTCTTTCTTTCTTTCTTTCTTTCTTTCTTTCTTTCTTTCTTTCTTTCTTTCTTTCTCTCTCTCTCTCTCTCTCTCTCTTTCTTTCTTTCTTTCTTTCTTTCTTTTCTTTCTTTCTTTCTTTCTTTCTTTCTTTCTTTCTTTCTTTCTTTCTTTCTTTCTTTCTTTCTTTCTTTCTTTCTTTCTTTCTTTCTTTCTTTCTTTCTTTCTTTCTTTCTTTCTTTCTTTCTTCTTTTTTTCTTTCTTTCTTTCCTCCCCTTCCCCTTCCCCTTCCCTTTCCCTTTCCCTTCCCTTCTCTTCCTTTTCCTTTTCCTTTTCTTTCCTTTTTTCCTTTCTTTCTTTTGTCACACCTGGCAGTGCTCAGGCTTTACATTCAGAAATCACTCCTGGCAGGCTCGGGGGACCACATGGGATGCCAGGATTCAAACCACTGTCCTTCTGCATGCAAGGCAAACACCATACCTCCATGCTATCTCTCTGGCTCCTCTCCAAATGTTCTTGATAAAAGCTTTCATACTTAGAAAACCAGGTTTGATTTGGTTTGGTTTGGTTTTATGAGCCACATCCTGTGGTACTCGGGACTTACTCCAGGGATCAATCCTGGTGGTGCTCTGGAGATCATACATGGTACCAGGGATCTAATCCAGGTTGGCCAAATATGGGGCAAGCACTTTACCTCCTGTACTATCTCTTCACTCCCTAAACCCATAGTTTTCCAGCTTAATATGCCTTGTCCTGTACTAATTCCTCAGTTTTATCCTATACTAATTCCTGAATCCTTGCTACGCTGGCACTTTTCAACAAAGTTTTGATTCTTAATTTCTTCTTCTTTCATTTATTTTCCTCAATTCAGACATGCAAGCATTTGTTCATTCACCAATCAACAGACATTGATTAGATAGATACCTAGAGTATGCCAGGAACTGTATGAACATTCTTTCGCAAGATATTACCCTCGTAGCAACTGTGGACCAGCATTTTCCAGAGTCGGCTATACAGCTCAGGTGCTATTGCAGGGTACTTTGTTCACTTAAAGAAGGTAGATTTTTCAAGGAGCATGGGGTCATTTTTGTTTTGAAAATTAAGTAATAGGTTAAATAAGTTTGAGAATCTTTCCAATGTGGTTAAAGACAGGAGAAGTACAAAGTACAGAATTAATTATTTTTAGAAATTCTCTTGACTGTCTTCTAGGGCAAGTAGTAATTTTTGTAAAGACCTAACTTGGTAGATTTTAGATCCTGCGATACGAACCAGTGTAACCAATGTTCTCTCATTGTTGCTTACCCCAGGGGCTCAGATTTCTCATTCACTAGATAATCCTTTCCCATACGAGGTTCATTCAATGCCATATTTCCACTAAATTACCTCTGTCTGGCATAGTAGAAACTGTTTACAGGAGCTAAACTTGGCATAATATACTGCTTTTGGCTGTATGACCTTTGATAGGTGGTATCCCTCTCTCTGGAGCTTTTGTGAAATGCATCAAGAATAATAACCTACTTTACCATATATGTCATGGGAATGTTGTAAAGCTGAATGAGGAGGTTATTTAAAAGGTTGGCATTCTCAAGATGCAACTACTTTTAAGAGGAGTTTTCAGAAAAGACCTAGAATGTTCTTTGGTTGGCTTGGAAACCAGAATATGGAAGAGTCATAGCTTAGACTTGACCTCAGTTACTTCCTCCTAATTTTAGAAATATGCTTTTCTTACACCATCCTCTGTCAAAGCAGTACACACCATAGCACAGCATCAAACTAGAGGTGGCATTAGTATTTCCAGAATGTATATGCATCAGTACCAGCACAGACTTTTGTTTATTTTGTATTGTTTTGGGGGGCAAGCTAGCAGTGCTCAGGGCTTACTCCTGCCAGCACTTAGGCATCAATCCTAGCGAACTCAGAATACCATCTGGAGATCAAATCCAGATTGGCCGTATGCAAGGCAGTACCCTGCTTATTATACCTTTTTTCTGGTGAGTCTGTGACATAGCTGCTGCCACATTAAGAAAAGAAAGAAGAGAATGAGAAGGAAGCAACTTTTTTTACTTTATTTAAAGAAAATTCACCACATAGTTGACATAGTTGACCATTATCATTTGTTTCCAGATAAGTCAGAACAAATTTATTTTTAAAAGAATAGAAAAAAAGAAAAAGAAAAAGGAAGAGAAGAAAGAAAATCTAAAAAAGAAAGAAAAAAGAAATACAGTTAAGCTAATTTATGAAAATTATTGTATCTCTAATGAAGTTATTAATACAATGGTAGAAGGTTTAATAAGAAACTCTTGTTAGCTGTTGATCAAATTATCTATTAAATTCCTATAGGGATGACAATATCAAAAAAATGAAGTTGTCCAGGAATTCTTATCACCATTACTGATGCTGTGGCATTTGTTGGGCATATTCTCAGCTTCCAGGCCTCCTGGAAGAAGGAAGATGGGGGTGGGTGTGCACACTTGCTACATAAAGTCCTGGTGATATCAGCTCATATACTGGTATCCCTGAAGTTTGGTGGTATTGGTGACCCCACAGAGAATTACAAAAGGGATGGTGAGGCAGGGCCTTAGGTAAAGTGGTAATTCTGGGTAATGGATGTAGCGATATGGCTTTAGCAGGGCCCACCCTTTCTTCCTAAGATTGCCAGTTTTCTCTTTCTTTGGCAGTGTACCCATGCTTTTTTACAACTTGATTGGCATCATTTTCTTTTTTTTTTTTTTTTTGGTTTTTTTTTTGGTTTTTGGGCCACACCCGGTAACGCTCAGGGGTTACTCCTGGCTATGTGCTCAGAAGTTGCTCCTGGCTTGGGGGACCATATGGGACACCGGGGGATCGAACCACAGTCCGTCCAAGGCTAGCACAGGCAAGGCAGGCACCTTACCTTTAGCGCCACCGCCCGGCCCCCAGATTGGCATCATTTTCAAGAAAAGAGTGACTCTATAGAGCTGGCCTGGTATGAACATGGTAACTTCCAAGGAAGATTATTTTGTTTTGTTTTGAGGCCACGCCCAGTGGTGATCAGGGGTTACTCTTGGCTCTGTGTTCAGAAATCACTCCCAGCAGGCTCAGGGAATCATATTGGATGCTGGGAATCAAATCTGGATTGACTTCATACAAGGCAAATGCCCTACCTGCTGTGCTATCGCTCCAACTCCAAGGAAGGAACTTTTTTTTGTTTGTTTTTTTGGCCACACTCAGTGGTACTCAGGGATTTCTCCTGGCTCTATGCTCAGAAATTGCTCCTAGCAGGCTTGGGGGATCATATTAGATGCAGGGAATTGAACCCAGTTCTGCCCTGGGTTGGCAGCGTGCAAGGCAAACGCACTAATGCTGTGCTATTGCTCTGTCCCCAAGGAAAGAAATTAAAAAAAAAAATCAAATTAAAAACCTACCACTATGGTACTATGGTGGCCCATGAGCACTACTAGTTGCAACCCTCACAACAATAATAAAACACAAAATGTAGAGAGTAATAAAAGACACAAGCTCCAGGTACAATAGGTTAGAAAAGAAGTCAAAATACATCATAACTAAAGTAAACTCGGGCCATAAAGATAGTACAGGGGTTTAGGCACCTATACCCAGCCAACTCTGGTTTGATTTGGTTTGACCATACATGGTCCCTCAAGCACTTCCAGGAGTGATCATTGAGCACAGCTGGTTGTACACAACTCTCCTTCATTCCCTACCCACCAGATAGCCAAATGTAAATTAAACCTGCTGAGAATGTAATTCAGTTGTAAAACACCTGCCTGCCTTATATATATTTAAGGTTCTGGGTTTTATCCCAGCACTACCAAAAATAAATTAATTAATAAAAATGTAAGGCCTGGCTATTAAAAATAAAAATTACCATGGTGGAAAGGAAGGGATGTGTTTGAAGAAGAGTGCAGAAAGGAGTGTTGGTGAAGCATTACTCCTTCAGCTGGATAGATCATCTTCCCTATTTTTTCCCAAGATCAGGAAAACTCAGGCATGTCCAACTCCTTTTTTCTGATCTTTATATATATATAATTGAGATACCCTTTATTTACTAGAAAACTTATCATATAAAATTGTACATTTTATATAAATATATTTGATTTCAGCCTTTATGCCTGATTACTTTTGAGAGGACCACACTCAGCAGTGCTCAGTGGTTATTCTGGCTCTCTGCGTAATAGTGACCCCTGATATACTTGGGAGATCGTATGTGGTACCAGGCATTCTAACAAGGATCAGCTTACTCTCTGTATTATCTCTCCAGCTATGTGCCTGAACACTTTTTAATATTTTTTCTTTTCTGTTTTGTTTTTGGTTTTGGGTCACACTGATGATGCTTAGGGTTAATACCTGAGAGTCCTTGAGGGACCATGGGGAGCCTGTCGGTGATTGAACCCAAGTCATCTATATGCAAGGCAAACATCCTGCCCACTACACCATCACCCTGGTCCACTTTTTAAATTTTTTTTTACTGTTTATCCGTGTTATAACACATAAGTACTTGATTTATTTTTCCCACCATGCTTTAATGTTTGAATTTATTTAGCTGATAAATGTAAGAAGAAACATATGTAAACAATATAGCTCTTTGAAAAAAATGAAATGATTTTGTGGAAAAAATTAAAGTCAGTGAACATGACAATTTCCAGTAATTAGGATAAACCAAAGTCCTTTTTAATTTAATTTAATTTTATTTTATTATTTATTTTTAATTATGTGAACAATGATGCAAAGAAAGAGGACAAGATAAAGTTACAGTGAAAGGGCAATCACCCAAAAACAGAGTTCTCAGAAGAAATCCCCCTGCTGACACCTTAATTATGATCTTACAGTCAAATAACATTAAGAAGAATAAAACCAAACCCATGTACAATTACTTTGTCCCTCAAGTCCCCAGATTGTAGTACATTATAATATTTCTTAGCGGTACACCAAGCAATCTAAAGCCATAAAATTTATGTAACTTCTTAAACTTGAAGGCACAGTAGTTTTTTACATTTCCATCCACGTACGTATTAGTTTAAGTTAACCTCAAAAGTTTAAGTGGGTTTTTTTAAGGTTTAGAGTCAAAGGAGCACAGTAAAAACAGTGTGAGAGTGGCAAATATCGTTTGCATAGGCCCACCAAAATATGGGGGACATGGGAAGGAAAAGCCTTGGCCTAAATACAATGAGACCCTACCCCTGAAGTTTCCTGACATAAGACCAACTCTAGGCTCCAGGCAAACTAGTTTGTCCAATCCAGGTCATTGTCTGTAGTGCCACTGGTTTTATTTTTCACACAGTCTCTGTTGTTGGTATCATGTTTCTGTATTGAAGATCCTGGAATCTGAACCTACATTGAAGTCAGGATGGTGTGGAGTGTCCTCTAATTTCCATTCAGAATTAAATGGCAATGCAGGAAGCCCTGTTCAGTAAGCAGGTCATTGTTGTTGTTAAGTCTTCTCAGTGTTAAGGGAAGACTCTTTTGAGTAGATCGATGTCAGAGCAGCAGTAGGGTCTTCCCTGGTTGAGGATTGTTTTCAGGTGATGTTATAGACAACTTTGGATGTTTCATAGATGGTTTCCCTGGTTCCAGGGTGAATGGAAAAATGCCCATTCTTCTGAGGCCTGTGTCAAGTCATTATGTCAATGTTCAGGGTGTAAGGTCCCATTGCACTACAAGATTTTTGTGTTTCTATCTCTATTAGATAAGAACTTACTTGTATGTATAGTATTTTCCATTTTAGTGTGCCTATGCAAACAAGGAATAATGCCACGTGGCATTATCAAGCGCATACGGGGACTGCAAGAACAAGTTCAACATGTTCAACAATCCCCGTGACTTAAACCAAAGTCCTTTCTAATACATATTTCATTACTTTATCAGTACAGAATTTTGATTCTCCCTTAAAAAAACTTTACCTGTTTATTTAAATACTTGATTTCTTTACTTTTTCCCTCCTCCCCTCCCCTGAGCCCAGATGTCTGTATTTTTCAAAAAGCTCCTCAAATTCTGAAGTTCAGAGTAGGCTTGTAACTACATTGTTCTTCATAATTTTGTTATTTGGGATGAAGCTGGTTTCTAAAAATTATCAGTAACTTGGTGCCAGAATGATTGCATTTTCCTTGAATGCAGCAAACCCAAGTTCTAGCTCCAGCACCACATACAGTCCCACGATCCCTGCCAGGGGTGGTAGAATATATGAAAGTTATCATTTTAAGTGTACAGTTTAGTGGTAGTAAAGATATCTATCTTTTTCTACAACCATCTCCATAATATTTCTTTTCATCATCCCAAATGGAACTCTAACCATTATTTTTAGGGGACTTGGGGGCGGAGGGGTTTGTATCCTACTGTCCTCAGAGCTTATTCCTTGCTCTATGCTTAGGAGCACTCTACTGGTGATGTTTGGAGCAATATATTGGTGACCAGGGATTGAATCTGATCAGCCACATGCAAGGCAAGCACCATACCCTCTGTACTAACTCATGAGCCCCAAACTCTATTCATTCTTATAACTTTATTCCTTTTGTCCACTGATATATCCCTTTGTTCATATATAAGAATTTTATTCCTTTTAAAGACTGAATGTATATTGTTATAAACAGTGTTGTCTTTTAATCCTTCAGCTCAAGATACCTTTTCATTTATATACGTCTTTAATTTCATTTAATGGCATTTTTTTAAGTTTTCAATATACAGGTCTTTTGGGGTCATATTTATTCCTTGCTATGTTAATCTTGGATGTATTGTAAAAGGTCTTTTATTTCTGGAATTTTGGAGTTAAGTTATAGCTAGTGTCTGTAAATCCAGCTGGTTTTATAAAATGGATAATATGGTTTATAGACTGTTCTGTTATCATGCCCACTACCACAGTGCCATTACCCTCCACCAAAGTCCGCAGGACACTTTTAATCAGATTCCCTTCTTGTTCTTATTACCTCAGTTCTTTGGTCAGACTAAATACAATTGATTTTTGCATATAAATCTTGTATCTTGAAATTTGTTCAAATAATGTTTGTAAATACTTATTCCTTATGGGTTTTTTTTTGTTTTATTTTGCGGTGCTCAGGGTTTATTCCTAGTCCTCACTCAAGGATCACCCTGACAGGGAGCAGGGAATCAGATGTGTTTCTGGGGATTGAACATGGGTCAGCCACATACAAGATAAGCACCTTGCCTGCTGTTCTAATGCTCTGGACCTCATTATTTTCTGTGTACAAGATTATTTTATCTGCAAAATAATTAGTTTCATTTGCTTGATTGCCTCTATAATATCCAGTACAATGTTGAATGAAAAGGGTAAGAGTAAAAATTTGACTTATTTCTTGTCTTAAGGAGAAGGCTTTTGGTTGTTGTTGTTGTTGTTGTTGTTTTTTCTGATGTGTTAAGTTAGCTCTGAATTTTTCATAAACATCCTTTATTAAGTTAAGAAAACACCCTTCTTCAGAGAGAGTACAGGGACTAAGGTGCTTGCCATCTATGTGGCAGATACAGGTTCAATATTGCCCGAGACCAGATGTGGTTGCCCATACATCTCCAAGAGTGATTCCTGAACACAGAGCCAGGGGTAAACCCTGAACACAGCTGGGTGTGGCCAAAATAAATTCCCATGTTTTCTAGTTGTTGGTATTGTTTGTTGGGAAAGAGTATTAGGTTTTCCCAAATGCTTTTTCTGCATCTCTTGAGATGATTGGGTTTTGTTCTTTATTTTACTAATGCTATTACATAATTTTCATATTAAATCATCTTTTAATTTCTGGGATAACTCACACTTGATTATGATATATAATTATTCATAAAAATCTGTATTACTTTGTTGAGGCTTTTAGTATCTATATTCAGAAGGAATACCAGTCTAAGATTTTCTCTTTTTTGTGTGTAATGTTTATATCTGCTTTTGTGTCAAGGTAAACTAATCTTACAGAAAGAGTTGGAAAGAATGCTCTTAGTTCCATTTTCTGGAGGAATTTGTGAATAATTAATTTTTCCTTAACTATTTGGTAGAATTTATCAGTAAAATCATCTGGTCCTGGACATTTTTTGGTGGGGATTCACTCTTTTTGTTGGTCAATGGAAGGTACTGATGAGTATTTATAGTACAACCTCATTCAATAGTCTATAGAAAACTACATGAATATATATTTTCACATAAGAGCTCTAAAATGATGTATAAATAGCAAAGATTATCTTTGAATAATGAAATGGAATTTTTAATTTTCTGCTCCTTTTGTTTTTAAAAATATTATGAATGGGTTTAAGAATGTGACTCAGGAGACAGGGATGTTCTCACTTTTGTGAGACCACGGGTTTGATCCCCAACTCTTGGGAGATAATTTAGGAACCTGCATTGCTTTAAATTATGAAACAAACATACACCTCCTTCAAATGGTCACTATTTAATCATTTCTTCTCTTGTCTGTGTGTTGAAAGGTAGAGCTGTCTCTTTCCCTTTGCCTTTGTCTCCTTAGCAATGTTAGTCCCCTGCATCTCTTTCCAGGTTCGAGGTATGCAGCTTCTTATCAGGTATAAAGCCCTCATCAACACTGAATCACCAATTTACTGAAACTAATTCAGTTACCATTTACTATGTGTTTGTACATTCTCCTCTTTATCTGCTCAGCAAATGTCTTCTAACTTCTGCTTACTTCATTAGCAATTAGTTACCTTCCTTTGTGAACAACCATGCTCACTTCTCATTTTCATTCTCCACTGAAAGGAAAAATGATCTTTCCCTCTGTTTGCCTTTCCTATATTATATATTTTGTTATTGAATCTACTTTTTCTACATAATGATAATTACTTCATCATAAATACCGTCCCCCAAAAATATTTGCCTTTTTTGTTTGAGGCAGTGGAGTTGCTCCACACCTGCCAGTGCTTAGGTCAAACTACTGATTCTGCTTGAGTCACTTCTTATAGTGCTCAGAGGACCACGTGTAGCACAGGGGATCAAACGGGTTGGCAGTGTGCAAGACAAGAACCTTAACTCCTGTACAGTCTTTCCAGTTCCTTGTATTCATTTTTATATTCTTTTTTTGTTTTGTTTTGTTTTGTTTTTGGGCCACACCCAGCAGTGCTCAGGAGTTACTCCTGGCTATCTGCTCAGAAATAGCTCCTGGCAGGCACGGGGAACCATATGGGATGCCGGGATTCGAACCAATCACCTTAGGTCCTGGATCGGCTGCTTGCAAGGCAAACTCAGCTGTGCTATCTCTCCAGCTCCCATTTTTATATTCTTGGAACTAAGCACAGGGCTTGCATAAAGTAAATGCTAACAACTACTCAAAAGCATTCTAATTGAATTAAACTTATCAGATAAAAATAATTTTGGTAGGAGTGAGCTGAATGTGAGCAGAGGCCAAGTTTATTAATTGTTATCATGTGAGCTAGTTTGTCAAGATGGGAAGATTCATGCTGGGAGTATGGCTGTATGATTTTGGCAAGACTTGATAATAAAGGTCTTTAAAACCCTTACTTAAAGTTGGTGAAATGAAGAATGTTTTACTCCTTTAAGTCTTTGCTCAACTCTGTTCTTTATTGACTTGCCCTGATAGCCTCCTTTAAAACTTTGATCTCTCCCTTCCCTCCCTCTTTCTTTCTTTCTTTCTTTCTTTCTTCTTTCTTTCTTTCTTTCTTTCTTTCTTTCTTTCTTTCTTCTTTTCTTTCTTTCTTCTTTCTTTCTTTCTTTCTTTCTTTCTTTCTTTCTTTCTTTCTTTCTTTCTTTCTTTTTCTTTCTTTCTTTCTTTCTTTCTTTCTTTCTTTCTTTCTTTCTCCTTCTTCTTTCTTTCTTTCTCTCTCTTTCTTCTTCTCTCTTTCTCTTTCTCTCTCCCTTTCTTTTCTTTCTCTCTCCCTCCCTTCCTTCCTTTCTTTCCTTTTCTTTTTCCTTCCCTTCCCTTCCCTTCCCTTCCCTTCCCTTCCCTTCCCTTTTTCCTTTCCTTTCCTTTCCTTTTTCTTGTCACACTCGACAGTGTTCAGAGATTACTCCTGGCTCTTTGCTCAGAAATTGCTCCTGGAAGGCTCAGGGGACCATATGGGATGCCATGATTCAAACCACTGTCCTTCTGCATGCAAGGCAAACACACTACCTCCATGCTATGTCTCCGGCCCCTCCCTTTCTTTTTCTCCTCTTTCTCCTCTCTCTCCTTTCTTTTCTCTCTCTCTCTTTTCTCTCTCTCTCTCATCTCTCTCCTCTAGAACTAAATACATTCTATGTAATTTACTTATTCATTCTCTTATCTATCCCTGTATTCCCCTCTAGAAATAAGTATTCCAGATCAGAGTAACATTGTTTACTTATATTTTACAAGTATTTAGAATATTGCCTGTCACACACAAGTAGGCACTTAGTAAACATTTGCTGATTAAATGAATCCTAATTGCAACAGGTATCACAGGGTACCACCCTGAAGCCTCCTCACCCCCGCCTGGCACCACCTTGATGTCACCTGGCACTGCAGGTGCCCGAGAAGCACCACATTCTCGACTCATGGCATTGAACTACAAGTCTGGTTGACTGAGAATTGCTAGAATGGATAACCAGGACTTCTGAATACTGCATGGGAACAACCCCACCCAAGAAAAGAAGCTTAAATGTGTCACTTTACTGTTTTGTCCAGATCTTGGTATAATGTAGGCAAGGTTCTAGCAGTTTGTTTTTGAAAGAAATATTTATTTTGTAAAACTGCTAAGTAGTGCCAGCTTTCTGTAATATAATACAGGATACAGTAAGGGAAAATTAGAGAAAGAGAACTGTTATCTTAAGGTTCCTTATCTTGAAACAGAAAAGTGTATTTGAGTTTATTTCTTGTCGAGAAAAATATTGGTTTTGTTTGATGTTAATACTCATGCTTTGATAATTTCTCTTTTTCTTTTTCCACAGACCTTTGTAGTATTAAACAGAGGGAAAACACTCTTCAGATTTAGTGCCACGCCTGCCTTGTACATTTTAAGTCCTTTTAACCTGATAAGAAGAATAGCTATTAAAATTTTGATACATTCATATCCTTTCATGTTATTGTGGAATGATTGCCATTAAGTGGCTACTGATATGTGAATTTGACTTTTGATAACTGAAGAAAAGAGTTTTGCACTTTTGACAGCTAAATTTTTATTAAGGCTTTACCAGTGGTATTGTTGACTATTTCATCAATTAAAAGATTGAGTGGAAATTTGCCAAATTCTGAAATAAACTCCAGAAAATATACTATTTTTAAACAAATATTTAGAGTTTTTACATTGATAAGAGGGTATTAGAGTGGGAAAATTATGCTGGTGATATTGAGAGGGAAAATTAAGATAGCAACTTTTCCTGAAATTTTATTTTTTTTTAATTGAATAACATGAAATACATGGTTACAACAATAATTGATAGATGAGTTTTGGTCACTAGTACATTTCCCATTGCTAATGTTCCCAGTTTCCTTCCCATCCCCCCATCTCCACCCCCAGCCTACCTTTATGGCAGACATTTTTTAAAGTGCTCAGGCTTTAGTAATTTCATTCTGAGACAGATTGTCAAATTTTTGATGCATTAAAGGGCCAATATTAGAGTATTTTGAAAGGTACTTCCTAAGTTAAAATAGTAGAATGAATACTCTAGAAGTCTACTCTGAATGTTTTTTTTCTTTAGCTTAGAAAATACTGAGAGGGAGCCAGAGTGATAGAACAGTGGGTAGAGATTTTGCCTTGCACATGGCCAACCCAGGCAACTTGGATTCGATCCTGGCATCCCAGATGGTCCCTCCGAGCTAGGAGTGATTTCTAAGAGCAGAGCCAGGAGTAACTCCTGAACACTGCCAGCTGTGGCCATAAACCCAAAAAGAAAAAAATATATATCTAAGATAGTTTCTCAGATTAAATGGTCTCCTTGGTACAGAGTATAGATCTACAATCAGGGGTCTCAAACTCAATTTACCTGGGGGCCGCAGGAGGCAAAGTCGGGGTGATCCTTGAGTGCAAAGTCAGTAGTAAGCCTTGAACATTGGTGGGTGTGACCCAAACAACTAAAACAAAACAAAACAAAAAAAGATTTCTCTAGGGCAGGGCCACAAAATGTTGTACGGTGGGTTGAAAACGGCCTGTGAGCCGCGAGTTTGAGACCCCTGATCTACATTGTATATTGGTATGAATCTTTTCTGGTGCTTGTACCTCCCTTAGGTGAAAATGAAGCTTATTCATATGATCTGTATTGTTACAGCTTATTCATCTATGATAACATATAACAGATTATAAAGACCTATGTGATAGATTTAATAACATTTTATAATGACTATGAACTTTCTTAGCTTAATATTTATATTTATTAGTAAAATATTTTACAGTACTTAGACCCATGCTATTATGTTCTTGAAGTAGGATGAAGAAACTGATTATTGTAATTTGGTAAATAAGTTTGCTAAGTTTTTGCCATATTTTAAGATTTGTTTGTTTGTTTTGTTTTTGGGCCACACCCAGTGATGCTCAGGGGTTACTTCTGGCTATGTGCTCAGAAATCACTCCTGACTTGGGGGACCATATGGGATGCTGGGGGATCGAACCGTGGTCCTCCTATGTTAGCTAATGTATGGCAAACACCCTACCACTTGCGCCACCTCTCTGGCTCTGTTTTTGCCATATTTTATGACCTCTCAAACAACCTGTTTCTGAAAAACAGTCATCTATATAGAAAATTTAGTTCTGAAATCTGTAAAGGTTTATAAGGACACAAATAGGTCCAAAGACAGAATGTTTTTTCTCTTCTGATCAGACAAGTTATTATTTCCTAAAGAAAAATCTAGTTATAGTGAAGGAAAATTTTACCATAAGTATATTTTTCTGTTTAAAACTCACCACTATTGAGTGAGAGAAATAGAGTACCTGTCTTGAAGACAGGCAGGGGTGGGGTAGGAGGTAGATGGGGGGCATTGGTGGCAGGAAGGTTGCACTGGTGAAGGGAGATGTTCTTTTTTATGACTGAAACCCAACAACAAATATGTTTGTAATAATAGTGCTTAAATAAATATATAAAATACCCAACTCACCTCTATTAGAAGCTGTACTCTAATGAGTGCCATTAAAGCAATTGAGTTTATGATAAAATATTATAGGACTTCCATTCATATTGTTAAAATATGAATTTGAGTAATGTATCTTGACCTAAACAGTTTAATTATTTTCAGTAGCCAAGAACATAAAGGACTAAAAAGGGCCCTGGATAGAATACAGATGGTAACAGAATGGGGTGTTACCATAAACTTTCAGAGGAACCAAGGAAAATGCCATTTTCTAATTCTTACAAGAGTAGCTGGTATAGGTCCTTGAAATCCTTACCCAGCATGCCATAGCCAGACAATTATACCACACATTGTTGGCAAGATAATTCAGCCCTTCGGAGAACTTAGAAAAAAGTGCACTACTACTAATTATATGTAGATTTTTAATAGCCTGTTTTGCAAGATAATTAAGAATAATGACTACTGAATAATATAGGTAAGATTTATTTTCACAGTTTATGACCTTTGAGGGTGTTAATCTGACAGATTTCTGGTTTCTATGAGTAAAAGTATTTAAAGGACTATTCTATATTTGAGGAAGGTAAAAGTGGGAGACAGGAAATATCCAGAGGAATGGAAGGAGTAGTAAATGGCCCCTTGGGGGTTGGGGGTTTTGGGGGGGGTTTTTTGTTTGTTTTGGGACATACCTGGTGATGCTCAGGACTTACTCCTGGCTCTATGCTCAGGAATTACTCCTGAGGGACCATATGCGGTCAGAGATCAAACCTGGGTCTGCTGCTTGCAAGGCAAACACCCTCTGTGCTGTACTATCTCTCCAGCTCCTTAAGGGTCCTTTTAAAAGAGAATGGCCTCGTCTATGGGTTTTAAGAAAAATGAAAGACATTTTTGCAACAATCCTCAGAGACAAAGAGAAGAGGGCTGGAACTTCCAGCTCACTTCATGAAGCTCACCACAAAGAGTGGTGAGTGCAGTTAGAGAAATAACTACACTGAGAACTACCATAACCATGTGAATGAACAAGGGAATTGGAAAGCCTGTCTAGAGTACAGGTAGGGGTGGGGTGGAGGGAGATTTGGGACATTGGTGGTGGGAATGTTGCACTGGTGAAGGGGGGTGTTCTTTACATGACTGAAACCTAATCACAATCATGTTTGTAATCAAGGTGTTTAAATAAAGATATTATTTTTTAAAAAAAAGAGAGAGAGAATGGCCATCCTGCTTTGTTCATGCCTATTTTCCTCCTTCTTGGTCTGCTCGTCCTTTCTTTTCTGCTTGGGCTCCTTTTAGGAGCCCAGTATGAAATGTATTTTGCCGTGGGTTGGGAGGGGTGTCAGTTAGGGGGAACTGGACACTGGCTAGATTTTGTATATTTTCCCTTGACTCTTCTCTACAGTATTTAGCATGATCATTATGTGCACTATTTTGACCAACTGTGTATTCATGACTTTTAGTAACCCTCCTGAGTGGTCGAAGAATGTGGAGTAAGTAACTTGTTTATTTATTCATTTGCTTATTTTGTTTTAAAACTTTCTAGTTGGGGCCCGGAGAGATAGCACAGCGGTGTTTGCTTTGCAAGCAGCCAATCCAGGACCAAAGGTGGTTGGTTCGAATACCGGTGTCCCATATGGTCCCCCTTGCCTGCCAGGAGCTATTTCTGAGCAGACAGCCAGGAGTAACCCCTGAGCAACCCCGGGTGTGGCCCAAAAAACAAAAACAAACAAAAAAAAAAACTTTCTAATTGCTGAACATTAAAAAAATAGTTATTGTCCATTCTTTATTTCACAGAGAGGGCTGAGGATGTATGTGGAATTTAAGAAGTCAATTCTTTAAAATCTGAAAATCACTGCCTTTCACTTTGCTGTTTGGTTACTGCCTTTGACCTCTGACCCCAGTACCATCTGTACCAGAGGATATTGCCTTCTCTAGTCAAGGCCCCCCCCCCTTTCTTTTTGTTGCAACTGAAGTTAAAAATAGCACTGGGTCGCCCCCCTCTGGCTCAGAATGTCAATATAGCAATTGTTTGCTCTGGCCGGCAAGACCCATTATGTATTCCAGAGTTCTTGGTTTGTTCTTTTTAGTATTAAATGCATCCCTTTCTCTCCCTCACTTCCTTTCTTCTACTGTCACCCTTTCTGTTTTGTCTGTTAGTTGAAGTTCAGGCCAGTATTACCTTAAAAATTTGTTGATATTTCCCTCTGTTCAAAATTTGCTTCAAATCCCCCCTCTCTTTAACAGGTACACATTCACAGGGATTTATACATTTGAATCACTAGTGAAAATCATCGCAAGAGGCTTCTGTATAGACGGCTTTACCTTTTTACGGGATCCATGGAACTGGTTAGATTTCAGTGTCATCATGATGGCGTAAGTTCTCTGTTATTTTATTGTTGTTGCAAGTGTGGTCGTGTGTGTGTGTGTGTGTGTGTGGTTATATTCCTGAGTGGATTTATGACAGTATTTTAAGAGTTTGTGGTTATAGTGATATGAAGAACTAGTGGGTGACAAATGGGCTTATTTCTAGGCTTCGACAAAGACTTCTTGTGGCTCAGTGACAGCATATAAAGAGAAGGTGAGCAGAGGCTTTACAGCTGGAGAGAAAGTAGGAAGGGGTTTCCCAGTGACACCCTTTCATAATTCTCATTGTAGCACACCAGGGTTTTCATACTTTTAATTAGGAGGCCTTGCAAAAGACAAACTTTTTTTTTTTCGGGCCACACCCATTTGATGCTCAGGGGTCACTCCTGGCTAAGAGCTCAGAAATTGCTCCTGGCTTGGGGGGACCATATGGGACGCCGGGGGATCAACCACAGTCCTTCCTTGGCTAGCACTTGCAAGGCAGACACCTTACCTCTAGCGCCACCTCACCGGCCCCGACTTAAACTTTTTTTTTTTTTTTTTTTTTGGTTTTTGGTTTTTGGGCCACACCCGGCATTGCTCAGGGGTTACTCCTGGCTGTCTGCTCAGAAATAGCTCCTGGCAGGCATGGGGGACCATATGGGACACCGGGATTTGAACCAACCACCTTTGGTCCTGGATCTGCTGCTTGCAAGGCAAACGCCGCTGTGCTATCTCCCCAGGCCCTGACTTAAACTTTTTAAGGTATAAATATTTAGCTAAACATCCCCTTTCTGGTTATATTGTGCTGCATGTGATTTAATGAATCTTTCCAGGTGTTGCAGACTTTTAGATCACATTTTAAAGCAATGATATAACCTCAGAGAAATTATTGGCCTTTTTTAGAGACCACTGACATGCTAGCTGCTGTTGGTAATTTGTGTTGTATATTTCTTTGGGAAACTTAACTGATGATATAAAATTATAACAGACTTTGTTATTTTTATTCCCAGTTATAGAAAATTATTCTGGGTTTGGTGATAGAAGGGATGTTTTATAGCTTGTTCTTGTGTGTGTGTGTGTGTGTGTGTGTGTGTGTGTGAGTGTGTGTGCGTGCGTGCATGTTGCACGAACATGCATGGTTATGTAAGTGGTTTCATGCATATTTAGAAGTTTGGATTTAAAGATCATTAAGATATTTTTCAGCTGTAAAACTTGAATGATTAATATGCATTGAACATGAAGCTGAAACTTTGGTTTTTTTCTATTATTGTAAAACAATTTTAAACAAGTTAAAATCCTTCACTAGGCACGATGCTGATGAAAAAAATGAGCACATAGTAGAATACTTTTTGATCCCATAATCTTGGTTTTCCTCAGTCCTGCTTTTGTATGGCACTAGTTAAATATTTATTTCTAGACCAACTGCAAAGATATGCATACAATTCCCAGATGACCCATATTAATATATTCATGATACAAAATATCAGACATTTAATCATTTTTGCCATTGCCTATTAGGAAGTGATTTTTATGAAGGTTTGTTTATGGGTTTCCTATTTCAGAAACTTGTCTCCTTTTCCTAATAAATTATTCACAAAACAAGGGATCATCAGGCTTTGATACTTAATGGCCTTTTTTTAATTTAAAAGAAAGTGGAGCTGGAGATATAGTACAGAGGGTAGGGCACTTGCCTTGTATGTGGCCAATCAGGTTTAATCCCAGGCATCCCATATGGCCCCATGAGTAGCACCAGGAGTGATTCCTGTGTGCAAAGCCAGGTAATCACTAAGCAATGCGGGGCATAGCACCCCACCACCACCAAACAGAAAAGTAAATGAACAGAATATTAATTTAGATTGGAGACCAGCATATGACACTGCTGAGTAAGTGAGTCATCTCCAGGAACCCCCTAGGTTTCTTTTTAAATAAGCTTTTTAATTCTTCTTGACAATTGAGGGGAAAATGTGCTTCTCAACTGTTTATATTGAAACCTTTTTTTCAAGGACAACAGCAAAATCATAGTTTGTATATAAGACCCTCTCTTCCCCCATTCTCAACTCCTCGCCCAATGGTACCATTACAAGTTAACTTTGGTTTGATTCTGCAGGTATATAACAGAGTTTGTAAACCTAGGCAATGTTTCAGCTCTACGCACTTTCAGGGTACTGAGGGCTTTGAAAACTATTTCGGTAATCCCAGGTAAGATGGCCCGGGGTTGGTGTCAGGTGTTGGGTCAGGGCCCTAAGGTGACGTATTGTACTTTTTGTTTTGTTGTGGGTTTTCTGTGTGGTTTTGTGTTGATTTTTGTTTGTTTTTGTATGTGTTTGTGTTTGTGTCTGTGTTTGTCATTTGTGTCTGTGTGTGACCTCCCTTACTACAGATATGTGACAGAGTTTGTGGACCTGGGGAATGTCTCAGCGCTGAGAACATTCAGGGTTCTCCGAGCTTTGAAAACTATCTCTGTAATTCCAGGTGAGAAACTGTAAGCATAAGACCGACTTTGCCTCATCTCCATGCGTTTTGTCCACCACGTTCTAAACCACTGTCAGCACAGTTGAGGTGGCCTTGCAGTTGCATGCGTTTTCCTGCAAGATGTTCTCTGGAATGGCTCCTGAGAGCGTAGGCACTTGGACAGTGCTTGCCAGGCATGCAGCCCCATTCCATCTATGCTCTTGAAAAGGCACGTGCTTAGGAATTATTTGGATCTAATAATATTTGAAAAGATGGTCAGCTATCTCCTAAATCATTTGCTTCCTGCCTCATGGAATTACAGTCAATGTGAACATGCACCATCATCCCATTGCTTGTGACTCCCAGGTTTTGTATTGCATGATCTGCTGATGGGATATTGTTCAAAGAATTGTACTTTTATTCTTGCCGTGTTACTGACATTAGTTAATCACAGAAGATACTTTATAACTAGTTCAATATTCTAGAGGATTTAAGAGTTGAAGATAGTCAACTGAATTTTAATAATCACAGTCTGTTACATTATTTTGCTGTCTCTTTCACTGGAGTAAAAGCCAGTAGACATCTTTTATATATGTGTGTGTTCAGAGACCATTCACAAACATAAATGAATGAAAGTGTTTCAGAGGCTGTTAAAAAAGAAAAATCAAAGGTAAGATACAATACATCTAACACTACAGCAAAAATATAGAAACTTGAGAAGAAAAAGAATGGGTTTGGAGGATGAGTGGATGAGTTGAGAAATAGTTGGTGACATCTCTTTAAAACTTTTGCCCTTTTCTCGTCATTCTGCGTTCAGCTAGCAAGGTGGTTCTTAATATTTTGAAGATTTTGTCACCTTTTGAAAATAAAGTGAACATTTATAGATCCCTGTAGTGTACCTGAGACCCACCCATTTCTGGGAGGGGTCTTGGGAACTGAATAGTAGGTGTAACCTTACCTGCAAGACCCTCCCATTCCTGGGAGGGGTCTTGGAAAAGATAGATAAGGCTGGAACCGAGGGAATTCGGCCCTTTTGGCCGTTTCCTTTGGCCCTGAAGATGGCTAAAGTGAGTTAAGACGCAGGGCTGGCCTAGAATGGCTGAATGCTTGAAAGGTTATGAGTAGGCCACACACATGTGGTGAATAGGGCATGAATAAAGTTGTTGCTTCCTGACGCCTGCGTGTGAGTGAGTGATTTCACCTGGGCCTGGAACTCGCCGGTTCATGGGGTTGCTGAGCCACGTGGCCTGGGATGGCAAAAAGAAATCCATCGCCATCCACCGCCATCCAGCCCCATTGTTAATTATTTCATGCTACAGATCCCCTAAAGTCACTTTATGGATCCAAGGATAAGATACTTCCTTGATTTAATTAAAATATGTGCAGTTAGGTGATAATCTTTGTAAAGAGTAATTTTGAGAGGTCAAAGCAATAGGGCAGCAAGTAGGGCACTTGTCTTGCAGGCGACCTACCTGGATTTGATCCCCAGCATCTCATATTCCCATTAGGAATGATCTCTGAGCACAGAGCTAGGCATAAGCCCTAAGCACAACTGGATGTGGCCACTAAAATAAAAAACAAACAAAAAGGACTAGTCTTGGGATCTCAGTCTTGTGGGAGCTATAATTTACTGACTGTTAGTGAGAAGATTCTTTGCTGATGAACTCTGTTTGGGGGTTTCAGGAAAAACTTCCCCAAAGACCAGATTGCAAGCAAACACACACACACACACACACACACACACACACACACACACACACACACACACACACACATTTGAAGAACACAAAATCCTATACATGCATCATCTGGATGAATTGGAAATAGCCCTCTTTCCCCCTGTTCAGCATTATCTACACATCAAATTTAGAGAGAGGAAGTTACAAGCCCAATGCATACACTTCAGTTTTGGTCTATAAAGTGGCCTATGAATTAGGTCATTATTAAAAATAAATTTCTGTATTTTCAACAATGATTGCCTGTTCTTAACTGAATGAACTGAATGGTAACTGGGAATCAGGTGGGGTATTGAATGAATGAATGAATGAATGAATGAATAAATAAATAAATACAACCTTGAGCTGGAGATATATTATAGGATTAAGGCTCTTGCATTGCATTCTGCTAACCCTACTTCAAGTCAGCTCACCCATGCACTGCTGGGGGTCTCTCCTAAGCACAAAGCCAGGACTAGCCCCTGATCCACTTCCAGGTACTGTTCACAATGCCCCCCCAAACATGGCCATGACATCAAAATTAGTTACCAGCCATTTGGCAGAAAATCAGGCTCATTACCCCTTTGTAGCTTATGAGTGGTGACCTCATCTTGGCAAATATGTCTAATTTCTTAATGTGACACATCAAATTTTTTACCTTTATTTTTCCTTTGGTTCTTTTCTCTTCTCTTTTATGTATGATCCCATGTTTTCTGATCACTTCCCCCAGCATATTCCACAAATCATCTGCCTCTTTATGTTCTTATGATCTCAAAATTTTTCTTCCAGAATTAAATTGGAAAGCTGCATTCTGTTCACTAATTAGGGCAGCAGATGCTATCTCTGGTCTGGCTTTTGGAGTCTGTCTCTGCTCTCTGGTTAACTTCGACCACAGCAGTCCTGAAAGATCATTATTGACTGATGAAACATCATTTCTTCTTAAGGCTTCAGCACTATATATTGTTTATATGTATAGACACACATACTCTCTTCTGCATAGTAATATTCTTAAACGGTTATAGCTGAAATAGTTACTCTAAAGAAGAAACCTAAATCCCACTCCAAAAAAAGGATTTTGCATTAATATTTAGACATCAAGCCTTCTTTTTTAAGACAATGTGATTTTACAAAGCATTTCATAACAGAAATTTGGACATTCACTACTCCTTCCCACTCCAAATCCACCACTAGTATCAGCATTACTCCACCAAATGACACAAGATTCCCTCTCACTCCCCACCTTGCTGCCTCATTAGCAAACTAATTTTGTTTTTACTTAAAAAATTTATGTTGCACATAAGACTTTAAAGTTTGAAATAGATGTCTGAGATTTTATTTTGGTTTTTGGGCCACAACTGGTAATGTTCAGGGCTTACTCCTGTCTCTACACTTAAGAATCAATTTTGACATTTACTCAGGGAAATATATAGGATGCTGGGTCGAACCCAGGTCATATGCAAGGCAAGCACTCTGCCTGATATACTGTTGCCCCAGTCCATGAATTTTAATTTTCAGTGCATCCCCAGTTGACCTGGCTTTAAGGAGGTTAATTGGGTTGCAAAATAATTTGAAGGGACATGAAAACCAAAAATAACTATCTGTGAGTGGTATATAGTGATACCTGAATTAATTCAAGTGTGACTTTTAATCCCGAGTTCTTTTTTTTTTTCACTGACCATTCTACTTACAGAAAGTTGTGGCCCTGCTCCTGTCTCCCTTCTACACAAGGTCTCTGTCCAGTGTGGGAGCACTGGGTAGGAGATTTAGGTCTTTTGTTTAGAAATCTTGGTCATTTTGTCAAGCTGGTCCATCCTCTCCTAGCAAAAATGTTTTACATGCTAAGTTTCCTTATAGATCATTTAAAATTGTAGACTTATTCTCTTTACCATCTCCTATTCCATTTGACTATAGGCTTTTTTGTTGAAGCTGCCCAAAACAAAGTGGAGCAAGCATAGAGCTGACAGAGGACCTGTGAGATAGGTTATAGTCTCTCTGGATCTTAGTTTCCCTTATGCCAGCCTATCTTGTCCTCTTTTTTATATCTTTGGCAGGTATTCTGAATATGTCCTGGCTTCTATGACATCCAAAAAGATTGTTTAATACTGTGAATCAGTGCCAGCTTTTGTATAAGAGCTACTTTAATTTAGAGTCTCCATATAGCTTAGGGGAAAAATCAACCACATTCTGTTCCTTTTATTTGCTAACTCAAGATCTGAATATGTATTAATCATGGATTTATTTCCGCTTCAGAGATGTCAACATGAAGAGCAATACATGTAAACTTTACTAAAAGGATCAGTTGTAGAAGACCATGTATTCAAAGAGGATAGAGATTTCAAAGCAGATTTCTCAGGCTTTTCTTAGAGTAGCATTTACTGGTATAAAAAATAAAGCTATTTGGGAAGGACTGGTTTGCCAGTTTTCCATCATTTAAATGACTCTTCCCCAGAGCATCACTGCTTCTCATCAACACTGATTTAATATTATTTTGCTCTTTTTATACCAGTTCTGACATTTTTTATTATTTTTCTCTTGCTAAAACAAAGTTTCTGGGGCCAGAGCAATAATACAGCAGGTAGGGTATTTGCCTTGCATGTGGCCAACTTGGGTTCAATTTCTAGCATCCCATATGGTCCCCTGAGCCCACCAGGAGTAATTCCTGAGTGTAGAGCCAAAAGTAACACCTCTGAGTACTACTGGGTGTGGCCCAAAACTAAAACAAACAAACAAAAAAAAAACCAAGACAAAACAAAACAAAAGGTTACACCCTTCTTTAAGTTGTTCTTTCTTCCCACCCTGACCTTGGTTTTTGGCCCACAATTTACTGTGCTTGAGGCTATCTCCTGACTCTATACCCAGAGATCACTCCATGTGGTGCTTAGGAATACCACTGATTGAACTCTGGTTGGCCACTGCAAAGCAAATATGCCTCTTCTTTGTATATCTTGCAATTATCACAAATCACACACATTTAGTTTTGGTGCTCATGAATATTTAGGTATCACACACTTGGTTGAAATCTTGGATTCTTTCATTGTTTTGTATTTGTGTTACCTTTCTCTTTACCTACAGTATTGAAAAAGAAGCAGGAGAAATGGTGGCTCCTTCTCCTTCCTGTCCCAGAATTCACAGAAACGGTTTTTTTCTTTAAATATATATATATTATGAATATGGCAGTTGCTGCTGTGAAGTGAAAGGAGGCATGTGTTTAAGACCTTATCAGACTTGTGTCTTTTCAATGTACTGGGTAGTAGTTCAGTTGCTTTTTTCCATATGACTCTTGGAAAAAACAGTTAACATGGTGTTCTTAAGTTGAGAAAAACTGGACATTCATAGGATTCCACTGACCTGCCTTTTAGAGCCAATTTATCTTTGTTTAGGAATTGAAATATAAATCTTGTTCTGATCATATAGATCTGTGGCTCAAAGCCACTCTGAAATTACTCTAGGTCTGAAGAACTTCACAACCTGCCATTATGCAGAGTGAATCTGCCACCTGAAGGTTGACTTGAGGTGATTTTACCTCCAGGGACTGGTCTGAACCCGACAGACTTCAGAAATTGGAATTGTTCTTTACCCCATGTGAGAACTGCTTATAACTGTTCTGAAGGCCTGTTCCACTGTTAATTTAGTAGGAGAATTTGCTCAGGTTGTTTTAAACCAAAGAGATTTCTCAACCTGAGTGAATCACAGACTTGGAAATACAGACTTACTCCAAAGCTCCAAAGCAAAATCCATTATCAGGGCATTGATTTTGATCTCAACAGGCCTGGCTGATTTCTCTAGACTTAGCACATTTAAAGGCTTTATTCATTTGTTCAAGAAATTGCTGGCTGTTCTAAAAGTTGTTAGGTTCAGAGGTCCCTTTGGACAGAGTGGAGTAGAATTCTGGGGCAGTAGTTTTACATGCTTCTTAAATTTTCTGACATGCCTAGCTAGCTTCCTCTCTGGTAGCTGGTGACCTTTTTTGTACATCAGGTCCGATAGTCTTTTCTAGGGTTTTTTTGGTTTTGTTTGTTTATTTGTTTATTGTTTTTTGGGGGCCACATCCGGTGACACTCGGGTTACTCCTGGCTATGTACTCAGAAATCGCTCCTGGCTTGGGGGACCATATGAAACGCTGGGGGATCGAACCGTTGTCCATTAGGTCAGCCGCGTGCAAGGCAAATGTCCTACCACTATGCAACTGCTCCAGCCCCTGTCTTTTCTAGTTTTGTGGTAAATGTATTAGCTGCTTCTACTCAGATATATCCCAATTCTGATATACGGTGATGTTGAGTCAATAGAAGAAACAAGATCATTTCTTTGGTGTCTTAGTCTCCATTTTTGCATGTGTGACAGTAAGAATTATAACAGTATCTTCTTCCCTTTATTTGTTATTATTTATTTAGCTCTGCAGGAATTCAGTCATTGGGCATTGGACCCAGGGCCTCAAATATAGCTTTGCCTCTGAGCTATAGTCCCAGTCTTCTTGCTTTTATTGATCTATGTCTATAATAATAGGAACACTTTTGATTGGTTATATTTGGCAGTCACAGATAGCAAGACTACAGAGTTTGAGCTTAAGCATTACTGGTGATGAGGTGACAAAGTTACACAAGAGTTAAAGAATGCATCTTGTATGTCTGAAGCTTTGTGTTTGATCTGCATTATCACATTTCTCCTTAGCATCTCTGAATCTTACCCCTGTCCTCATCACTGCCAAATATAGCCTCCATAAACACAAAAATGGTAACTGCAGCCATAAAAGAAAAAATACACTGATGATGAATATAATCTCCATAAATTGCCATTGATGTCTGAAAATGTGAATATTCAGAAGAAAGGAAGAAATATTGGTTATGGCTAGTATATAATACAATACCATTTACATTAATATTGTTTTCAGTTTTGTACCTGTTTTGGGCCATACACAGTGTTTCTCAAGTGTTATTCCTGGTTCTGAATAAGGATGTTGTGCATCAAACCCAGATTGTCTGTTCAAGACAAATACCTACCAGTTCTGCTATCAATCATATTAGCCATCAAACCATTCCTTTCATTTTCTGCTAGCAATCAAATAAAAATCTAGGAGAGTATACTTTTTTTTAGATGATCATAGTTAATGCTATTTCATGTTGTGTGTGTGTGTGTGGTGCGCTCGCGCACGTGCATGCGTGCGTGCGTGCCAGGGCCACACCTCGAAATGCTCAGAGGTTTTCTCCTGGCTTTGCATTCAGGAATCACTCCTGATGCAGCTCAAGGACCATAGGGAATGCCAAGGTCCAAACCCTGTTCAGTAGTGTGCAAGACAAGAACCTTCTGGAATATACTGTATCTCCAGCCCAGATTATTCTTGCTTAATTAAGATTTGGTTTTCTGAGCCCCTTAAAGTACAAGCAGCTGAATTTTCAACTTCAGTTTTTACTTTAAACTTCTTTTATTTTATTTTTGTTTTTGTTTGGGGGGCATACCCAGCAGTGTTCAGAGTTTACTCCTGGTTCTGTGCTCAGGGGACCATATGGGATGCTAGAGATCAAACCCGGGTCAGCTGCTTGCAAGGCAAACACCCTACCCACTATGTTATCACCCTGTATACAAGGCAAACACCCTACCACTCTGCCATCTCTCCAGTGCTTCATTTCTCTCTCTTTTATTTTTTTTTTCTGTTTTGCTTTTTGGACCATACCTGGTGACACTCAAGGGTTACTCCTGGCTATGCGCTCAGAAATCGCTCCTGGCTTGGGGGACCATATAGGACTCTGGGGGATCGAACCACAGTCTGTCCTAGGTTAACGCGTGTAAGGCAAAGTCCTACCGCTTGTGCCACTCCTCCGGCCCCCTTCTCTTTTTGATGTGTTTTTCTTTTCTTTATCTCTTAGAGAACAGCCACCTTTATTTATTTTTTTATGTCTTCTAATATAAAGACAAAATGTAGCTATCATTTAGCTCCCAAAGTTACTATTCATGGTGTTTTTTAACTTATTGAATCACCATGAATTATGAATTTATTATTGAATTTCAGAGATACAGTGTTTGAGCACTAATTCTACTCACTATTGTCCACTTCCCTCCAGAGACCAATGCCCTGAGTTTCCTTCCATTCATCCAGCTTCTGTCTCGAGCAGGCACTTTTTACTTTTAATTTTTTCCTTTTGGGCACTGTGGTTTGCAGTACTGTCATTGAGAGGATATCATATATCACATTACTTGCTTTCAGCAACACATTCTCTTCAGGATGATCACTTCCCTTTATCATTGTAGTGGAGGCCACCTTCCCTGACCTTTACCCCATCCCTTTCCCCCACAGTGACAAGATTCCTACTAAAGACCAGTGTTCCTGCCTTTTGTTTCTATTGTCTTTTGGGCATTAGTTACTCCCTACTATGTTTCTTTAGATCCCACAAATGAGTGTAATCATTTTGTGTCTGACACTCTCCCTCTAACTCATTTCACTCAGCATGATACTCTCCATATTCTTCTGTGTGTTAGCAAGCTTTATGACTTCATCTTCTAATGGCCACATAGTATTTAATTGTGTATCTACACAACACCTTCTTTATCTAGTCATCTGTTTGTAAGATCTGGGTTGTTTCCAGATTTTGGCTCTTGTGGATAGTCTTTCATTGAACCTAAGAATGCAGATGTTTTTGTTTTTTTTTTTTATGCATTGTGCTTTTGATACCTTAGTATACATTCCTAGGAGTAAGTTATCTGGGTTGTATGGAAGCTCAATTTGTAGCTTTTGAGGAATATCCATATAGTCTTCTCAAAAGGCTGGACCAGTCAGCAATCCCACTAGCTGCAAATGAGTCACTTTCCCCCCTGACTTCGTGCTAGCACTGGATTTTGTTCTTTATGATGAGGTGATAACTCAATATTGTTTTGATTTGCACTTCCCTGTTAGTAATTATAGGGCATTTTTTATGGCTTTTGATCATTTGTATTTCTTCTTTGAGGAAGTTTCTGATAATCTCTTTGACCCATTTTTTATGGGGTGAGATTTTTTTTCTTGTATAGTTCTGTCAGTGCTATACATAGCTTGGATATTAACCCTTTATCATATGAGTGGTAGGCAAATAACCTCTCATAGTCTGTGGGCTTTGTAGTCTGTTCTTCACTTCCTTTGAGCTGAGAAGCTTCTTAATTTAATGTAGTTCCATTTTTGCTTCTATTTGGTTGAACAGTGGCATTTCATACTTGTAGATGCCTTTAGTTTTAATGTCTGAAGAGGTTTGGGTTCGGGCCACACCCATTTGATGCTCAGGGGTTACTCCTGGCTAAGCACTCAGAAATTGCCCCTAGCTTGGGGGGACCATATGGGACACGGGGGATCGAACCAAGGTCCTTCCTTGGCTAGCATTTGCTAGGCAGACACCGTACCTCTAGCACCACCTCGCCGGCCCCCTGAAGAGTTTTGCTTATATTTTCTTCTAGGTATGTACTTTATGGGCTCAGTTCTGATATTGAGATAGATATTTAATTTATTTTTATTTGACTTTTGTGTATAGCATTAGAAAAAGGTCTTTTTTTCATATAATTGATTAATTTTTCCAGAACCATTTGTTGAAGACTTTTCTTGGTCCACTTCATATTTTTTTTTACTCCTTTATTGGAGATTAACTAATGAGATGCTTGAGAATCTGTCTCTGGATTTTTTATTTTATTCATTGATATGAGGGGCTGTCTTTATTCCATGCTACTTTAATTGCTACTGCTTTGTAGTACAGTTTAAAGTTGTACGGTTGTACTACAATTTTAGTACAGTTTGAAGTTGGTGAAAGTGATGCCTCCTATCTTCTTTTCCCAAGAATTGCTTTGATTATTTAAGGTGGAGAGAATTTATTGTTCCATATGAATTTCAGGAGTTTCTGATCTATTTCTTTGAGAAAAGTCATGGATGTCCACATAGGGACTACATTGAATCTGTATAATGCTTTGGGGAGTATTCCCATTTTGATGATATTAATTCTCCCAGCCCATGAGCAGGGGATCTATTTCCATTTTCTCTGATTCTCTTATTTCTTGAAGCAGTGTTTTGTGTTTTCTTTTTCTTTCTATATTTTTAGTTAAGTTGATTCCTAGGTACTCGATCTTTTGAGGCACCAATGTGAACTGATTGCATTTTTAATATCTCTCTTCTCTTGATCTACTTGAATATAGTAAAGCCATGGACCTCCACATGTTAATTTTGTAACCTTCCCCTCTTACTATACAAGCCTATTGTTTCTTGGAGCTTTTTAGTAGAATCTTTAGGATTTTCTAAATATAGTCTTAGATCATCCACAAATAGTGGGAGCTCGACTTCTCCCTTTCCTATGTAGATGACCTTGATTTCTTTTTCTTTTTCTATAGTAAGTAGTTTTTAGTACGATATTGCATATTAGTGGTTAGAATGGGCAACCTTGTCTTTGCCTGACTGATTTTAGAGGGAAGGCTTTTATTTTTTCCACATTGACTATAATGTTTGCCATAGAATTGTGGTAAATGGCATTGACTATATTAAGGAAAGTTCCTTCGATTACTATTTTGTGGAGAGTTATTTTCTCATGAAAAGGTTCTGGATCTTGTCAAATGCTTTCTTGCATATATTGATATGAACATACTATTTTTTCTTGTGTTGTCTCATTCTCAATTCCTAAAGGAAAGAATCTGGGTTTATTTTAGATGCCCACCCTAACATCTACAGCATACCAAGAGGTCTCCCTAGATAAGTGAGTCTGTTGGCAGTCAACTCTTGTTAGAAGGGTTATTTATTTCATGGTTGAGCTCATGACTCAATAGTTTTCTAATATGTTCAGTAGATAGTTTCCAGCTAATGAAATCAGAAGAGATTTATGCTAGAATTGTGGGTTTTAAAGTTTTATTTATATCACAAATGCTTTGATTGACTATTTTACAGTATATAGTCTTGATAAAACATTGCAGCTCTTTTCTCAGTTGATTTAAAATAGAAATAAGGGGCTGGAGAGATAGAACAGCGGTAAGGCATTTGCCTTAAATGCAGAAGGACGGTGGTTCAAATCCCAGCATCCCATATGGTCCCCTGAGCCTGCCAGGAGCGATTTCTGAGCATAGAGCCAGGAGTAACCCCTGAGCACTGCCAGGTGTGACCCAAAAACCAAAAAAAAAAAAATAGAAATAATAAAGGCGTTGAAACATTATCTTCTGAACCAAGCTGAGCTATTTGTAATCACTGAACATGATGGGTACAGACTAGAATCAAGAGATCAGCATGCCTAGGGCCTGGCTTACTTGTACAGCAAGGAAGATACTTACCTTGTATGCAACAGATATGGGTTTTATTCCCAGAACCCCATATGGTCCTCTGAGCAGGAGTTATCTATGAATGCAGAGCCAGAAATAATTCGTGACCACTACCAGGATAAAAGCGGCGGCCCATCAGCCAGCCTGCTTTCCTGTGAGCTTTCCTGGGAGTCTGCCTTCCCGTGAGCCTTCTGTGGAGGTGAGTCGACACGCCCAGAAAGGGAGGAGCCACTGAACTTCACTGGATCTCAGATGCCAGCACCCTTCTGCCTCTCTACTCTGCTGTCCTGCATTTTCGGCCTGATTTCACCCTTGGTGCGGCTCATCAGCCAGCCTGCCTTCCTGTGAACTTTCCGGGGAGTCTGCCTTCCCGTGAGCCTTCCTTGGAGGTGAGCTGACACGCCCAGAAAGGGAGGAGCCACCGAACTCTGCTGGATCTCAGATGCCAGCACCCTTCTGCCTCTCTACTCTGCTGTCCTGCATTTTCGGCCTGATTTCACCCTTGGTGCGGCCCATCAGCCAGCCTGCTTTCCTGTGAGCTTTCCGGGGAGTCTGCCTTCCCGTGAGCCTTCCGTGGAGGTGAGTCGACACGCCCAGAAAGGGAGGAGCCACTGAACTTCGCTGGATCTCAGATGCCAGCACCCTTCTGCCTCTCTACTCTGCTGTCCTGCATTTTTGGCTTGATTTCATCCTGGGTGCGGCCCATCTGCCAGCCTGCCTTCCTGTGAGCCTTCCGTGGAGGTGAGTCGACACGCCCAGAAAGGGAGAAGCCAGAGGAGCACGGTTGCTCCGCTCCCCTTCGCGACGGTGCACAGCATTTAGCCAATGAATACAATCACAACACGTAGAAAAACACGCAGTACTAGTGTGACAATGGGGAAACAACATGGGCCAGTGCCAGACATAGAGAATGAAGATGGCAACTCTGATGACTTGAACATGATCAACCACCTAGTCAGTCTCTCAGATAAGGAGTTTAGAGTTGCAATATGGAACATGTTCAAAGAACTCAAACAAAGTATAGAAGAGAAAACTAAAAAGAATCAGGAGAATATGAAGATAGAAATGAGAAAACTCCAAACGGAAATTTCAGATCAAATAACAGGTCTGAGAAACTCAGTAGATGAATTGAAGAAAAACATGTTTGAGATTTCCCACAGGTTAACAGCAGCTGAGGATAGAATCAGTACACTGGAAGATGAGATACATAACAATTACATACAGCAGAAGAAATTGGAAAAAAGCCTCAAAGCAAATGATCAAACAATGGAAAAATTACTCAAAGAATGGGAACAGATGAAAATAGAAGTCTATGATAAGCTCAACAGAAACAACTTAAGAATCATTGGAGTCCCAGAGACTCAGGAAGAAAATCTCCAGGAAGAATCAACAGTCAAGAACATCATTAAAGAGAAACTACCAGAGATAATGAATACATGTGATCAAATCCTGCATGCCCGAAGAGTGCCAACTAAAAGAGACCCCAGAAAAAACACCCCAAGACACATCCTAGTCACAATGACGAATCCCATAGATAGAGACAGAATTCTGAAAGCAGCAAGATCGAAAAGAGAAATTACATTTAAGGGAACATCTTTGAGATTTACTGCAGACCTGTCACCAGAAACACTCAAGGCCAGAAGGCAGTGGTGGGACATAGTGACAAAACTCAATGAAATAAATGCTTCGCCTAGAATACTGCACCCAGCAAAACTCACTTTTAGGTTTGAAGGAACAATACATAGTTTCACAGACAAACAACAGCTCAAAAACTTCACAGACTCAAAACCATTCTTAAAAGAAAAACTGAACGGCATACTTTAAGACAAGGCTTACCAACAGACACACCAAACTTTAATATAAAGATGGCACTAACTCCCAGGACAATTCTTTCTCTCAATGTCAATGGACTAAATGCACCAGTTAAGAGACACAGAGTGGCTAAATGGATCAAAAAACTCAATCCAACCTTCTGCTGCCTACAAGAAACGCATCTGAATAGTCAGAACAAACATAGACTCAAAATAAAAGGCTGGAGGAAAATCATCCAAGCAAACAACACCCAAAAAAAAGCAGGAGTGGCCATATTAATATCAGATGATGCAAACTTTATACTTAGGAAAGTAGTAAGGGACAAAGATGGACATTTTGTATTAATCAAGGGATATGTACAGCAGGAAGAAATCACCCTCCTAAACATATATGCACCGAATGAGGGGCCAGCAAAATATTTAATACAACTGTTGACAAATCTGAAAAATAATATCAATAACAACACAATAATTGTGGGAGACCTCAACACGGCATTGTCAACAC
Organism: Suncus etruscus; assembly: GCF_024139225.1. Taxonomy (NCBI): domain Eukaryota; kingdom Metazoa; phylum Chordata; class Mammalia; order Eulipotyphla; family Soricidae; genus Suncus; species Suncus etruscus. Next base: position 78,147,500 of record NC_064858.1, read on the forward strand.
TAGACAGGTCAACCAGACTGAAACCCAACAAGAATATACTAGACCTGAGGAGAGAAATGGAAGTAAGAGGCCTAGTAGATATATACAGGACACTCCACCCCCAGAGGCCTGGATACACATTTTTCTCTAATGTACATGGGACATTCTCTAGGATAGACTACATGTTAGCACACAAAACATATCTCCATAATATCAAGAGGATAGAAATTTTGCAGGCTGCCTTTGCTGACCACAAAGCCCTGAAATTATATATAAACTACAAAGGGACACAGAAGAAAAATTTTAACACCTGGAAGTTAAATAGCCTCATACTGAATAATCAGTGGGTCCGAGATGAAATCAAAGAGGAAATCAAAACCTTCCTGAAAACAAATGACAATGGAGAAACAATTTATCAGAACCTATGGGACACAGCAAAAGCAGTACTGAGAGGAAAATTTATAGCTTTGCAAGCACACATCAGGAAAGAAGAAGGGGCATACCTGAATAGCTTAATGACGCAGCTCATAGAATTAGAAAGTGCTCAACAAAAGGATCCAAAAATAGGGAGGCAGAAGGAAATAACAAAGCTGAGAGCAGAAATCAATGAAGTGGAAACCAGAAAAACCATCCAAAAGATCAACGAAAGCAGAAGTTGGTTCTTTGAAAAAATAAACAAGATTGATAGACCACTGGCAAAACTAACAAAGAAAGAAAGAGAGAGAAACTTGATAACTCGTATTAGGAATGAAAAAGCAGAGATCACTACTGATATGGTAGAGATTCAAAGGGTAATCAGAAACTACTTTGAGAAACTCTATGCCACTAAAAATGAAAACCTGGCAGAAATGGATAAATTTTTGGAATCTTATAATCTTCCACGATTGAATGAAGAGGATGTAGCATATCTAAACACACCCATTACTATTGAGGAAATTAAGAAAGTAATCAAATGTCTGCCCAAAAACAAAAGCCCAGGCCCAGATGGATTTACTAATGAATTCTTTCAAACCTTTCAAGAGGAACTACTACCAATCCTGGCAAGACTCTTTCATGAAATTGAAAAAACAGGAAAACTTCCAAATAGCTTTTATGAAGCCAACATTACCTTGATACCTAAACCAGACAGAGATGCTACGAAAAAAGAAAATTACAGACCAATATCGCTGATGAATGCAGATGCAAAGATCTTCAACAAAATCCTGGCAAATAGGATTCAATGCCTCATTAAGAAGATCATCCACTACGATCAAGTAGGTTTCATTCCAGGAATGCAAGGCTGGTTTAACATCCGTAAATCTATCAACATAATACACAACATCAACAGCAAGAAAAATAAAAATCACATGATCATATCAATCGACGCAGAGAAAGCATTTGACAAGGTCCAACACCCATTTTTGATCAAAACTCTCAGCAAGATGGGAATGGAGGGAACCTTTCTCAATATAGTTAAGGCCATCTACCACAAGCCAGAGGCAAATATTGTCCTCAATGGAGAAAAACTGAAAGCCTTTCCTCTAAATTCTGGCACAAGACAAGGCTGTCCTCTCTCACCACTCCTATTCAACATAGCACTGGAAGTACTCGCTATAGCGATTAGGCAAGAAAAGGATATCAAGGGAATCCAGATAGGAAAGGAAGAAGTCAAGCTCTCACTGTTTGCAGATGACATGATACTCTACTTAGAAAACCCCAAAGACTCTATCAAAAAGCTTCTAGAAACAATAGACTCATATAGCAAGGTGGCAGGCTACAAAATTAACACACAAAAATCAATGGCCTTCCTATACACCAATACTAATAAGGAAGAAATGGACATTAAGAAAACAACTCCATTCACTATAGTGTCACACAAACTCAAATATCTTGGAATCAACTTGACTAAAAATGTGAAGGACCTATACAAGGAAAACTATAAAACTCTGCTCCAAGAAATAAGAGAGGACACGCGGAAATGGAAGCATATACCCTGCTCATGGATTGGCAGGATTAACATCATTAAAATGGCAATACTCCCCAAAGCACTGTACAGATTTAATGCGATCCCCCTAAAGATACCCATGACATTCTTCAAAGAAGTGGACCAGGCACTTTTGAAATTTATTTGGAACAATAAACACCCTCGAATAGCTAAAGCAATCATTGGGAAAAAGAATATGGGAGGAATTACTTTCCCCAACTTTAAACTTTACTACAAAGCAATAGTTATCAAAACAGCATAGTATTGGAATAAAGACAGGCCCTCAGATCAGTGGAATAAGCTTGAATACTCAGAGAATGTTCCCCAGACATACAATCATCTAATTTTTGATAAAGGAGCAAAAAATCCTAAATGGAACAAAGAAAGCCTCTTCAACAAGTGGTGTTGGCAAAACTGGGTAGCCACTTGCAAAAAATTGAACTTAGACCCCCAGCTAACATCATGTACCAAGGTAAAATCCAAATGGATTAAAGACCTCGATATCAGCCCCAAAACCATAAGATATATAGAACAATACGTAGGTAAAACACTCCAGGACATTGAGGCTAAAGGCATCTTCAAGGAAGAAACTGCACTCTCCAAGCAAGTGAAAGCAGAAATTAACAGATGGGAATATATTAAGCTGAGAAGCTTCTGCACCTCAAAGGAAATTGTGCCCAAGATACAAGAGCCACCCACTGAGTGGGAGAAACTATTCACCCAATACCCATCAGATAAGGGGCTAATCTCCAAAATATACAAGGCACTGACAGAACTTTACAAGAAAAAAACATCTAATCCCATCAAAAAATGGGGAGAAGAAATGAACAGACACTTTGACAAAGAAGAAATACAAATGGCCAAAAGACACATGAAAAAGTGCTCCACATCACTAATCATCAGGGAGATGCAAATCAAAACAACGATGAGATACCACCTCACACCACAGAGAATGGCACACATCACAAAGAATGAGAATAAACAGTGTTGGCGGGGATGTGGGGAGAAAGGAACTCTTATCCACTGCTGGTGGGAATGCCGTCTAGTTCAACCTTTATGGAAAGCGATATGGAGATTCCTCCAAAAACTGGAAATCGAGCTCCCATACGATCCAGCTATACCACTCCTAGGAATATACCCTAGGAACACAAAAATACAATACAAAAACCCCTTCCTTACACCTATATTCATTGCAGCACTATTTACCATAGCAAGACTCTGGAAACAACCAAGATGCCCTTCAACAGACGAATGGCTAAAGAAACTGTGGTACATATACACAATGGAATATTATGCAGCTGTCAGGAGAGATGAAGTCATGAAATTTTCCTATACATGGATGTACACGGAATCTATTATGCTGAGTGAAATAAGTCAGAGAGAGAGAGAAAAACGCAGAATGGTCTCACACATTTATGGGTTTTAAGAAAAATGAAAGACATTCTTGCAATAATAACTTTCAGACACAAAAGAGAAAAGAGCTGGAAGTTCCAGCTCACCTCAGGAAGCTTATCACAAAGAGTGATGAGTTTAGTTGGATAAATAACTACATTTTGAACTGTCCTAATAATGAGAATGTATGAGGGAAATTGAGAACCTGTTTAGAGTACAGGCGGGGGTCGGGTGGGGAGGAGGGAGACAAAAATAAAAAAAATAAAAAAAAAAAAAGAAACATTATCTTCTGTGCAGATGATGTCTGATAGGTGTTTGTTTGAACCATTCAGCAGAGATCTGTCTAAGATCTTCAGTCCAGGGATGGGGCTGAGAGATAATGCAGCAGATTAGGCACCTGCTTTGCACAAACCTGACTCAAGTTTGATCTGCAGCATCATCTATGGTCCCCCTGAGTCTTCCAGGTGTGATCCCTGAACACTGCCAGGTGTGGCCCAAAAACCAAAATAAACACAAAAGAAGTGTAGGAAAAACCTTTGCAATCATTCTTCAGATCACTTGTAGACCTAATTTTTTCTTACTCACTTTGACTTAGAAACAATAGAACTGTGTAAGTTCAGGAGCTTAGAGTTACATTATTGACTCAATAAAGACCTGCCAAGACCAGCCAGATGTAATGAAGAACCCTTTTGTTTCTCAGCAGTTTACAGAAATAAGTTCCATAACACTGAAACAATGTTTTTACCTTCTTATCTAGCTATGTGGTTTTGATAGAATTTCCAGAGCCTTAAGAATAAAAGGTTGATAGATCTGAAGAATAACAGGGCAAGGTAAATTGCCACCTTGCATAAGGTTGACCCATGCTCAATCACTGGCAACCTGTATGGTCTCCCAAGCTCCTCCAGGAGTGATTTCTGAGTGCAGAGCCAGGAGTAAGCCCTGAGCATTTCTAGGTGTGGCACCAAAACCAAAATAAAATAAAAGATTGAAATTGAAACCACTTAATTCCCTCCCTCCAAATACCCTACTTTTGGGAGGGACACACCAGTCAATTCTCAGGGGTTATTCCTGGTTTTGAGCTCAGGAATCACTCCTGGCAGGGCTTGGAGGACCATATGAGATGCCAGGGATTGAATCTGCGTCTTTCCCACTGTTCTATTGCTCTGTCCCTACTATATCCTATTTTTAAAGATTTCTTGATGAGTTTTCATCTTTTTTTTTTATCACTGCCCTGTACACTCCGACGTTAAGTCATATTCAGTGGGTGAGAGAAATGAAATGTATTCAAAAACCCAGTATGCCATATATGGTGGCCAGGCAAGGACCAGAATTTCTGCCTGGCATTGTTTTCTTTATAGTCTGTGAAAATAAATGGAATCAGGTTACAAATGTCTTGAATTCTTTTAGATCTCTTTCAGGATATATAGGTGAATGGAAAAAATTCTCATTCACTTATTCTTTTATTAAAAATATATGAAGCATCTCATTTGTGCCAAGTTCTATGTGAGGAACAACACCTGTTACTGCTAGGAAATTCTAGTGTTACTCAACCTTGAAAATGCTAGGTTAAGAAGATTTTTGTTTGTATCATCCAGTATATCACTGACCTGTGAATTTAGTTATGCAGTGTCATTATCTGAGTCATATTTCTTTGAGATAGGAAACCTGTGTCTAATATTAATAGCAACAACTGTTTAGTGACAGATACCATATTTGAGTATTTAATGTAATTATCATCAACCTTTCAGTAAGATTGCTATTATGGATATAAAGCTATCCCCTTTTCACAAGGCCAATCTAAGTTTGATCCCCAGTACCCCATGTACCCCTGAGCTCCTGCAGGAATGATCCTGGAGCACAAAGTCACGATTAAGACTGAGGATTCCTAAGTCTAGCCAACTCCCACCCCCTGTCCCCAATAGATACTAAGTTATCTCTTTTTATAGATGAGTAAAAGGAAAATAAAAACAAAACAGAGGTTCATTCTGGCCAAATATTTAAGTTATTTATTAGATATCAGGAGGGACTGTGATAAGTACTTTATGTAAATCATACTTTAAAACCAGCCAACCAACCCTGAAGTTTCAAGAGATTAGATGTATTGTTCAGTCACACAAGTTTAAGTGGTATGACTGGGTTAAAATCATTTATTATCTACTGAGCCTCACACTTCAGGGTTAGAATTGCCTTTTGAATTTGGGTTTGGTATTTGTGAAGTGGATTGGGGATAAGACCCTTTGGGCTTTACTTCTTGGTGCATTGGTGTCCTTGCATTGTTCAGTGCTTTCTTGAGGGATTTGAGTTGTCTCCTATGAAAAACATGCTCAGTATAGTCATATGGGAAGTCATCTATGAAACAAACCATGATTCCATACCATGTTTCTCTGTCTTCTGTCACTCACTATACTCACCCATACAATTAAGAAATCTATTTGCCAGTGACTTGCATTGCACTTCAGTTCAAATGGATCAACCTTTTTATAAAAATTTTTTGTTATGTAGGATTGGGGTAAAGGTGGCTTATAGAGAACAGAAATATATATATGCATATACATATATTTGTATTTATTGATGTGGGGGCTATACTCAGCAGTACTCTTGGCTCTGCCCTCAGGAGTCACCTCTGATGGTGCTCAGGGGACCATATAGAATGCTGGGGATCGAATCCAGTTAGTGTTAGCTCTGTAGTATCTTTCTGACTCCCACACACATGCTCTTAATATTGGCTTTTAAATTTCTCTGTCCCCTTTCCAACTGGGAAAACTTCTCAATCCCCGATTTTATAATTTTCTTATTTAATATTTACTGAGTGTGTTCATGAGCTAGGCAATATGGATACAGCTGTGAACAACACAGATAAAGTAAAACAACATCTCAAACTTTTTCTACTCAACAACCCTTTTCACCAAAAAGTATTTTATATATACCTGTTATAATAGGTAAATAAAACAGTTATATAAATAAAACATTTACTGACAGTAAATTATAAGAATGAGTTTTAAAATTATCCCATATGGGTCACAAGTTTAGGCTCTAGCAACAAGTATATGATATTATTGAAATATTAATAATAGCTGAGAGAGAGAAGCGTGTGAAGTCAGAGAAGGCTTTTTGGAAGAATTGATATTTGAGGCTGGAAGGATAAATTAGGAAGGGAGACGAAGAACTGGAAGGGTTCTTTTTAAGCAGAGGAAACTAAGTGAAGTCCCAGAGGCAGTCAAGAGTTAGTCTCATTTGAGGAACAGAGATGGGAAAGCAATTCCAGGAAAAAAGATATCATGTTAGAGAAGGAACCTTTTTAGTAATGTCAGTTTTGGGGAAATTGGTACTCTGAAGCCTTGTTAGTCCAGAAGCATACTCATACAGAAACCATATTTTGAGAGTCGTAACTGGGGAGGAATAGAATTTCAGTAGCTAAGAGGGAGGCTGAGGGTGGTGGGGAGAGTTATGAGGTGATTCTAATTCTGAGGGTTTTATCTCCGCAGGCCTGAAGACTATTGTGGGGGCCCTAATTCAGTCGGTGAAGAAGCTGTCAGATGTGATGATTCTGACAGTTTTCTGCCTGAGTGTCTTTGCCTTGATCGGGCTGCAGCTCTTCATGGGGAATCTGCGGAACAAGTGTGTGGTGTGGCCTATAAACTTCAATGAGAGCTATCTTGAAAATGGCACCAAAGGCTTTGATTGGGAGGAGTATATCAACAATAAAAGTAGGTAACCCCTTTTCTACAAGAGGAAAAGTATAGTCTGTCTCTAGTTTACATGGTCAGCACCTCTAGGCTGTGAAAATGTAGTTGGGGCCAAGAAGGAAGAATAGTAATTCTGCATGTAGCCTTGTGAAGTTGATCCTTCCCTTCCAGGTAGGATGATAGCAGAAGCTGTCACTTCAGCACTCTCTTCCCTCTCCAGTTTTTCTCCTTTTGTTTTATAAGTTCATTTATTTATTTTAGCTTTTGGGGCCACACTCAACTATGCTCAGAGCTTACTTTGGTCTCTGTGCTCAGGAATCATTCCTGACTGTACTCAGGGAACCATAAAAGGTTCTGGGAATCAAACTCAGATAGGCCACATGTAAGCAAGGCAAGTGCCCTAAACACTCTGTACTATACTATTGCTCCTGCCCCTCTCTCCCTTGAAAACCCCAGCAATTGTAGTTTTCTTATATGTACCCATAAGCTTTTGCTTTGAAAATCAAACTTAGGAACCTGATAAAAATCCTTTGTAGGAATACATTTGGTCAGTTCTCTTAATACTGTGAAAACTTTAGTGATCTATCTGGAATAGATAGGCAGGTAATCGCAGGCATAATTTAATCCTGATATATTCTTTTTTTTTTTTTTTTTGGTTGGCTGTTGTTCTGGGGGCCACATCAAGTGGTGTTCAGGGGTTAAGCCTGGCTCTGCACTTAGCAATTAATCCTGGCAGGCTCAGAATACCATATGGATTGGTGGTGATCTAACCCAGGTCAGCTCCTTGCAAGACTACCCTACCCACTATGCTATTACTCTGGCCCAGGCTCAATCATAATACATTATTAAGAGCTTCATGTTAGCAGACAATGAGTCTTAACTAAACAACATTTAGTGTAAAATAATTGGAGTAAGTTAGCAATAAATATAGCCTTTGGTCACTAAGGAAATAAAGACAGCCAAATCAAAAGAAAATATTGCAAAGATGATTTTTAGGGACATGCACAAGAAACATGGTTCTAAGTTAAAAATTGGACTTGGTAGATAGTGATTGTAAGGATTTCTCATTTTCCTTTGGTCAGAGAAATTATTTGAGTACAATAATTAAGTTTAAAAGGATAAAGCACTTAGAAAACTCATTTAAACTTCTTTGACTCAATTATCAGAACTTGGCATATAGATTGAAGTAAAATGAAATCAAATGTCTGCATTATACTAAAAGGCTTTAGATGAGAGTGCTTTTCATTTTTAAATACATATATGATAACAACAGAAACAAATTCTTAACAGATAGCACTCTGAAAAGCTTTTTAGAAAAGGTATGAGCTAAAGGGCTGGAGAGATAGTACAGAAGGTAGGGAAAGGTCCCCCTGGATTGAGTATTAAACTCCATATGGTCTCCTGAGCACTGCCAGGCATGATTACTGAGCTTAGAGCCAGGAATAACCCCTGAGCCTAAGCACTGGCAGGTGTGGCCCAAAAAAGGGCTGTGGGAAGAGGGGGAGAGAGAGAGAGAATGAGATGAACTGAAATTAATGACTTTCTAGTAGGCCTACCTAGGAAACTACTCATTTATTTGTTTGCATTTCTTTTTACTTCCTGCCTCTTCTAACTTCTAGCAAATTTTTACACGGTTCCTGGCATGCTGGAACCTTTACTATGTGGGAACAGTTCTGATGCTGGGTAAGTAGTTCATCTAATGTTATCCCCTTTCCTTAAAATAATGCATAAGATTAAAAATGGCAATATTTTATTTTATTCTCATGTTATAGATCTGACTTATTGGGTTTACTTAGATTTTTCTTTCTGTTTTAATATTTGTCCAAAGTTTACATTTCCTCAGCAGGTAAAACTGTTCCTGTAGTTTCAGCTGAAATCTTGACGTAAAAGGCTAACATAAGGTATCTTATCTCTTTTGTAGGCTTCCTGATTCTACTTTAATAAACACATTGACACTGGCATGTACTATGGTGGCTCACACTTAATGTTGTTTGATTAACACAACATAATTCATAGAATACACTGTTTTGGAGAAAGGTCCTTTTGTAGCCAAGGTTGACCCAAAATATTTAAGGCCTGAGAGCATTGGGGAACAACTTACTTTTTTTCCATTTTGTTTTTATTGGAGTAAATATATAAATAAATAACAAAATTTATTCTCTTCATTATATTTAAAAGTCCAAGTCAGTAGTATTAAACACATTCACATTATTTTATAGCAATCATTATTGTTTGTCTCCAGAATTCATCTTTGCAAGATATTCCATCTTGCCCCCTTTCCCTGATGACACCATCAGTCACCATTCTCCTTTCTGTCTTATAGTTTTAACTGTTTAGGTTACTTATTTAAGGGGTTGTATTTGCTAATTGTCTCTATGTGACGGGCTTATTTAAATTTAGTTAACATCTTTAAGGTGTAGCTATTTTTATCATATAATTTCTTTCCTTTTAAGGTCAGAATAATATTCTATTTTATCGTAAGTTAATATCTTAAAGTTTAGCTATTTTTAATCATAATTTTTCCTTTTAAGTTCAGAATAATATTCCATTGTATGGATATACCACATTTTATTTATCCATTTATGTCTCTAAGAACACATGGATGTTTGGGTTACATCCATTATTAGCTGTTGTGGAAAATGCTACTGTCAATAAGAGTTTACAACCACTTAATTTGTTGTATCATGAACCCTTATTTTGCAATTCTAAGACACTTGGAAACCCATTTAATTTATCTAAGATGTCATCTAGGAAATGGATTAAAAAAGTCATGTTTTTCCTCAAAAAATTCTTCTATTGTACATAACTAGATAACATACATAAAAGTGCTTTGAAACAGAAAGCTGTGAGACATAGGCTTTCTATTTTCTGGGATTTGGTATTTTAAAATAAATAGAAGTCAATTTGACTTTTTTTTTTTTTTTTTTTGGTTTTTTGGGTCACACCCGGCGGTGCTCAGGGGTTACTCCTGGCTGTCTGCTCAGAAATAGCTCCTGGCAGGCACGGGGGGACCATATGGGACACTGGGATTCAAACCAACCACCTTTGGTCCTGGATCGGCTGCTTGCAAGGCTAATGCCGCTGTGCTATCTCTCCGGGCCCCAATTTAACTTTGGAAGTTGATATCACAATTACCTTGATAGAATTATCAGTGAGTCTAAAAGCAGAACGAGGTCACTTAAATAGTCAGTACTCATATGTAGGTTATTATAGTGCTAAGAGAACAGAAATGACTGGGGAACTTCTAGCCATTTGTGAACTGGAATAATGACTCTGTTGAATATATTGCATACTGGTATGAAGCTAGGACAGTGAATTCCTGGATTCCATTTACAAAACTTTCATCCTTATGTCATAAGTGGGGCATAGGGATCAGTATAAGAACAACGAACAGAGCTCAGACCTAATAGTGCTTGGGGCCACCAGGGCCATCAGGGCCTCATCAGGCAGAGCTGTGGGGGAAAGGGGGACATAACATGACAGGAATTAAATGCTGAACTTTACACATGCTTGGCATTTGCTCTATCACATTAGCTCTTTCTCTGACTCAGGAATCTATATTTTAAGAAGTATGCCTATTATTCTTATCCTAGACTGTCCCCCAAGATACTGATTTTTGAAACATTGGGCTTGTGAGTTTTATGTATTTCTTCTCTGTTTCTTCATTTCTTAAAATAAAGTTTGTTGGCCAGACTCTATAGTTATTTTTTTACAGTTTCCAAGATCATAGAGGTAACTCACCACTGAAGATTGGGTAGAATTTGTTGAAAATTCTCTTTGTCTCTTCAGGCGTTGCCCAGAGGGATACGAGTGTATGAAAGCAGGAAGGAACCCCAACTATGGTTACACAAGCTTTGATACTTTCAGCTGGGCTTTCTTGGCATTATTTCGACTTATGACCCAGGACTACTGGGAAAATTTATATCAGCTGGTAAGTTACATCTTCTTTTGAGCGCTTCCTCTTTTTCCTAGGTGATAGAATTTGTAAGAGGGTATGTGGGATTGGAGGCTTGTATGAAAAATTCATTAGTGAAAATGTTTTTTAGGATCTTAGATGGCAGTTCTCAAAGTGAGTTTATACATTTAAGTGAGTTATGTCATTTATTCTGTTTTTGTTTGTTTTGTTTTGTTTTGTTTTGTCAGGGAGAGATGGGCAAGGAGTGGAAGGGAGTTTATCCAGGGCTTTTCACTCATGTGAATCATATGCTCTATTACTGAGCTATATCCCTGGCTTCTAAATTTTTTTATTGTTTTTGGCCACCTGACAATGCACAGGGGTTACTCCCGGTTCTGAACTCAGGAATCACCCCATGTCAATGCTCAGGGGACCATAGGGAGTACCAAGAATCAAACCTAGGTTATCCATGTATAAGACAAGCACCTTACCATATTCTCCCTACCCCAGTTTTTAAATTTCTGAGTTTATATTTTACCTTTGTCCTCTTAAGCTAAATCTTTTGAGGTTCTATTTTTTCATTGAGATAATATAGTTTGCTTTAGTAGTAATATTTCTGTTTGGAGGCATACAAATTTGGCTTTACCATAACCAACCACCACTATCTCTAAGATAAGCTCCTCTCACCAATTTGCATAGAATTGTTTCTTGCAGTTGGAATTTTGATTATATTACAGATCTTGGATAGCTCTTTGTCAGATACATGTTATGCAAAAATTTTCTCCCTTTCAGTAGGATATCTTTTTAGTCATAAATAAAACCACTGCTTTTTTCACAGTCCCAAACATTTTTAGTTTGATGTAGTCTCATTTATTAATATTCATTTTACTTTGTCAAAGGGATCAAATTACTGAAGATACTACTAAAGTCATTATCATTGAAAACTGTCTGTTTTCCTCAAAATATTTTATAAACTAAGTCTAACATTAAGATCTTTAATTTTACTGTACATTTTTTATTATGAAGGCTTTATATTATTGCTTCCTTCTGATCTAGCAATATCACTCCAAGGAACCCAAAAACACAGAAAAGCCTTCTGCACTCCTATATATATTTATCACAGCACTATTTACAATAGCCAGAATATAGAAACAACTCAAGTGTCTGAGAACAGATAAGTGAGATAAATGGATAAAAAAAATAACTTTGATACATGTCTGGTACAGTATCTAGAATATTAATCATTTGTTAGGAAAAATGAAGTCATGAAATTTGCTTAAATACATGGATGGATATGGAAAATATGCTGAGTGAAATGAGTCAGAGCGAGAGAAATAGACATAGAATAATCTCACTCATTTGTGGGATATAAGAAAAAACAGGTAGTATGGTAATGATATCCAGAGACAATAGAGATGAGGGCTAAGAGGACCATTCCAAGGTAGGAAGCTTGCCACAAATAGTTGAGCAGTGCAGTGAGGGTAGAGAAGGGATCACTAAGACAGTGATAGTTGGAACTGATCGCTCTGGACAATAACTGGATATTTAATGGAGATTGAGTAATATGCATGGTATCCCTTCATTAATAATAGGGCAAACCACAATGTTGGAGAGAGAGAGAGAAGAGAGCGAGAGAGAGAGAGAGAGCGAGAGAGAGAGCGAGAGAGAGAGAGAGAGAGAGAGAGAGAGAGAGAGAGAGAGAGAGAGAGAGAGAAGTAAAATATCTGCCCCAGAGCCAGATGGGGAGAGGAGGGAAACTGGGGACATTGATAGTGGAAAATGTTCATGGGTGAAGGGTGGTGTACATTGTAAAACTAAAACTCAGTCATCAACAATGTTGTAATCACGGTGTTTAAATAGAAGTGGGGGAGGGGAAACAGTGGCCTAAGTGATGATTCTTCCAACTTAGATATTCTATGATTACCTTTAGTTTTCTGTTTGCCTTGATATTTGATAAGGCCTTTTTTTTTTTATTGTCCACGGGACCAGCCCTGCTGCCTACTCCCAACCCCTTATATCGCTCCTCCCTCCCCCACAATTGATAAGGCCATTTCATTTAAGAAAGAAAACACTCCTGGGGATATACTCTAGGACCACAAAAACGCAATACAATAATGACCTCTGCACTCCTATGTTCATAGCTGCACTATTTACAATAGCCAGAATCTGGAAACAGCCCAGATGCCCAACAACAGATGAGTGGCTGAAGAAAGTGTAGTACATCTATATAATGGAATACTATGCAGCTGTTAGGATAAATGAAGTCACAAAATTTGCATATATATGGATGGATTTAGAGACTATTATGTTGAGTGAAATAAGTCAGAGCAAGAGAGATAAGCACAGAACAGTCTCACTCCTGTGGGATTTAAAAAAATTAAAGACAGTATAAAAATAACACCCAGAGACAATTGAGATGCCAGCTGGAAGGACCAGCCCATGATAACAAGCTTATCACAAAGAGTGGTAAGTGCAGATAGAGAAATAACTAATAATTACTTCAAGGAGTAATTTCTGAGCACAGAGCCAGAAATAACCCCTGAGCACTGTCAGGTATGGCCCAAATAAAAAAGGAAAGAAAAACCTATACCACACAATTTATAGCACAACGATAGCACAGCTGGTAGGGTGTTTGCCTTATATGCAGCTGACCTGGGTTTGATCCCCAGCATCCCATCTGGTCCCCTGACCCTGCCAGGAACAATTTTTGAACACAGAGCCAGGAGTAATCCCTGACCACTGCCAGAGTTCTCACAGGTTTGAATCTTTCTTATGAAATATTTATGGTTAATACTTAGTTCTGTTAAACAGTGTAGTTAAAAATAATAAAAATGAAAAGGAATAGTAGGTCACATATCCATAAGCTATGACCCAATAATGTTTATTTAATCATGTTAGTAAGTAGTAGTCTTAGGAGCTTCCTTTTGCTATTTATCCCTCTTATCCAACTCATTGTTTTGCTAAATGACAAGGAAAGCAAGATGGCAACTTCCTGTGAGTTGGACCTGGTACCAAGGTAGAAATTTTTGTTAATGTGCTTTGAAAACCAAAAGAGACGAAAGACTTTTATTCATGTTTTAGAATTAATTGACAAGCTAGTACTGCCAGGTGTGGTCCAATATTCCCCTCTCCCTGTCCCCCTTGCAAAAATAGAATGAAGAAAGTCGAGTATGATTCTTCACCTCAGTATGTTTTCTTTCTTTTAGAAAAGTATGTCTCTATAAGAGGATTATCTATGAGGGGATTGAGAATATCTGTATCTGGAAAGAAATGTTTTATTGGAGTGATTAGAAAATACAACTGCTATTTTCTCAGAGTTCATGTTAGAAAGACTTTTTGGCCATTGGGGTGCTAAATTATATATATATATATATGTATATATATATGTATGTATATATATGTATGTATATATATGTATATTTAATATAGAGTCACAGTCCTGCAGTCCTGGTCAAAATACAATTGTGAAGAATATTAGCCATCACTTGATTTGAGCCTGATTCATTAGATGCAGATAATTCAGAAAATGGGTTTTTGTCTCTACAGACCTTGCGGGCAGCTGGGAAAACATACATGATATTCTTTGTCTTGGTCATCTTTGTGGGTTCTTTTTACCTGGTGAACTTGATCTTGGCTGTGGTGGCCATGGCCTATGAAGAACAAAATCAGGCAACTCTGGAGGAGGCAGAGCAAAAGGAGGCTGAGTTCAAAGCCATGTTGGAACAACTTAAGAAGCAACAGGAAGAGGCACAGGTTGGTGATCGATTCTTTGCAGTATGCCTTCCTGTCACACTGCCATGATGAAGACCCCATCTGATTTGCCATTTCATTTGATCTTTTCTAGACACATTGTGAAATAGAACTCATTGATCTAATTAAAATAATCCAAATAGAAACTGCAGGTGTCTGATCCAGTTGATCCAATATTGAATTTGGGGGGTGGGGGGGCAGTCACACTCGGCGGCGTTCAGGGGTTACTCCTGGCTTTGTGCTCAGAAGCACTCCTGGCAGACTCTGAGGACCATATGGGATGCCGGGATCGGGTGCGTGCAAAGCAAACGCCCTACTGCTGTGCTATCTCTCCACCCCTCAATATTGAATTTTTTTTTTGATATGATCTTTTGTAGAATTTCTCACCTGCAATAATGACTAGAAAAACTAAAATGTACAGGCTAGCTTTTTTATTTTGGAGGAAAGAATGGTTTCCTCTTGAGTTATTCTTTGTGATCACAAAAGACAATGATTATGATGAAAAAGAGAAGCAAATTATTAAAATAAAATCTGAAAAATAAAACTTGTGATTACACCACTCTAATACTTTATTTTCAATCCTAATTAAACATAGGATTAGTTTTCGTTGTTGAGCCCATCATCTATTATATTGTTCCTTAGCATTCATTTTCAGTTTCCCTTAGGTGGCAGGGAAATTCTTATCTAAAATGCTTAAGAGAATAAATCCCGAAGTCCTCACCACTGGATTCTGTGCTGCTTACTTAGAGCTGCGTACTTCAGTACTCAGTTAACTTGAAATGAAGCCAGCTGGGCCCTGGGCATCATTTCTCTTGACAATTCAGTTTTCCTTCCTACATTCTTCTTTGTCTTTTTAATCTAAGAAAAAGAAAGTAATCTGCACTCACTGCTTGGTTTTGGGTGGCTCCAAATAATTGGTTCTGATCTGTGATACTTTTCCTAGGCTGCTGCAATGGCCACTTCTGCAGGAACTGTCTCAGAAGATGCCATAGAGGAAGAAGGTGAAGATGGGGTGGGCTCTCCTCGGAGCTCATCTGAACTTTCTAAACTCAGTTCCAAGAGTGCCAAGGAAAGACGTAACAGGAGAAAGAAGAAGAAGCAAAAGGAACTCTCTGAAGGAGAAGAGAAAGGAGATCCTGAGAAGGTGTTTAAGTCAGAATCTGAAGATGGCATGAGGAGGAAAGGCTTTCGACTACCAGATAACAGAATAGGAAGGAAATTTTCCATCATGAATCAGGTAAACATTTTGTTTGTTTGTTTTTGGGCTATATCCAGTGGCTCTCTGGGGAACCATATGGGATGCCAGGGATCAAACCTGGGTTGGCCACATGCAAGGCAAATGCCCTATCTGCTGAGCTATTGCTCCAGCCCCAGGTAAACATGTCTTTACAGTCGAATAAGCCTAAACATTGTTGGCTTCCTAATCTCTCTTGGTGCTCATCTTTCCCCCATTGACTTTATACTTTCTTTCATGATGTACCCCTCTTGCCTTCTTGGAGGAGGCTTTATTAAACCCTTAGAAATGTCCTCTGCTCTCACGCTGCCTGATCTTCTGTGCAATAAACCAGTGCTAGGACTGTATGATCACCTTTGATAAACTTAATTGAGCAGTAAAGTCTCTGAAACAGCTGGAAGAAGTTTTCTTCTCTTATTATCCAAACACCAAAATTTAGCTAAAGCACTTCTTATTTAAGAACTATGTTTGGGCCCGGAGAGATAGCACAGCAGCGCGTTTGCCTTGCAAGCAGCCGATCCAGGACCAAAGGTGGTTGGTTCGAATCCCGGTGTCCCATATGGTCCCCCTTGCCTGCCAGGAGCTATTTCTGAGCAGAGAGCTAGGAGTAACCCCTGAGCACCGCCGGGTGTGGCCCAAAAACTAAAAAAAAAAAAAGAACAACTGTGTTTAGGGGCCTGGAGTGATAGCACATCAGTAAGGCATTTTTGCCTTGCAAGCTGCTGACCCAGGATGGACCCAGGCTCCATTTCCATTTCCAGGTCTCCCAAGCCTGCCACAAGCGATTTCTGAGCACAGAGCACAGAGTGCTACTGGATATGGCTCAAAAAAAGAAAAGAAAACAAAAACCAAAAACCCAAAAAAACTGTGTTTAGTTATAGAAATTTTTTTTAATTCCTGAAGTTTAGGATTCCTTTGTTCAGTATAGCAAATTCTGGCTGTTACCTAATTTAAATATATGATATCTGGCCCATACAGATAGTATTGTCCTTGCTTTTCATGCTACCAACCTGGGTTCAATCCTTGCCACCCCATATGTTCTTCCCAGCCCACCAGGAGGGACTCCTGATTGCAGAGCCAGGAGTAAGTCTGAGAACCACCAGGTATGGTGAAAAATAAATGTGGGAATGGCTCTGATTCACTGTATATCTGAAATTCAACTATGAAGGACTTTATAGATCACAACGGTTTCAATAAAATAAAATTAAAATATAAATAAATAAAATAAATATATTACATCATGCTAATAAAATTAGCCTATGGTAGATTAAATGCCTTGAAATTTACCCTATGAAAGAAAGAAAGGAGAGAGGGAGGGGACTTATCTATAGAGCATCCTGCCACTCTTGAAATTTCATCATTGATTTTTTAAACTTAAAAATAATTATAATTCTTGGGGCCAGAGCAGTGGTGCTAGAGATAAGACATCTCTGCCTTGCAAGCGCTAGCATAGGATGGACCGCTAGCATAGGACGGTTCGATCCCCTCCACTCCCGCATCCCATATGGTCCCTCAAGCAGGAGCGATTTCTGAGTGCTTAGCCAGGAGTAACCCTGAGCGACACCAAGTGTGGCCCAAAACAACAACAACAACAACAACAAAAAATTCTAACTCTTAGGCCATTTTATTCCCTCTTTTTGAAAAATATCAGGTTTACAAAGCAGATTCGTTACTGGCTATCATAGTTTATTATAGTCTATTCTAGTCTAGTGTAGTCTACCCAATGTCTTTTCTTATTGTGCTCTTTCTTGCATCTCACCTCCCAGTTATTCTACTAATCCTTTCCATTTTATCACAGAAAAATCACTCATTCATCTCTTTCTTTTCTATTCCTGTCAATCGTTAGGTTAGCCTTTTGTACAATTTTGTTTTAAGAACATATCTAAATCACTACAGTTTAATTTCCTCTGGTCTTTCTCCCTCTCTTTTACATTTTATGCCCTGTTAGCAAATCACTTTGAAATATACCTCCCCTTACTTACAATGAAGCAGTTGTAGGATACCTGCTATGCCTCAGGGTACATGATGCTGAGTCCTAAAAGATGATTGAGTATCAAATCTGCCCCAGGGTGCTGACAATGTTAAGGAACAGCCAGGTACATTTAAAAATTATATAATAACATCACTCACATTGTTTCATAATTCAAGTAATATTTGGTTTTGAGAAGCAATGCACTAACCCACCCTGGAGTCATTCACCAGAGATTTTCTAGAGAAAATAAATTTCTGAACTGAGGCAATAAGCAGGAAGTAGTCAGGTTATGAAGAATATGTAAATAAAGGAACAGTAAATTAGAAAAAAGGACATACCAAGTTTGGAAGGAAAAAAAATTCTGGTTTAGATTATTGGATGTTAATCA